>NC_087274.1:8831250-9136625 GCF_015220805.1 Pogoniulus pusillus | reverse complement strand
AGATTTAGAGTCAGTCCCACTGCTTAGAGTTTGTTGGCACTCCCTGAACTAAGTCACATGAGGATCATTGAGGCACTGTGTTGGGGACTCTGCTTTTGAGGTCAACCAGAGGCAAGAAGAAGTTAACCACTAGGAAAAAAAACCTGTTTGCTGGGCTGTGAATAGTGAGTGTCATGAGCCAGGCTGGTGAAGAAGCTCGAAGCATTTTAGCAGAAGAGTTTGAGGCAGTTTGATTCAGTTCCAGTTCCTTGGCTCACTCTGCATTTCCTAAGAAAGATGATGTTATCATCCTGGATCTAATAAAGGTTTAGCAAATCAACAGGCCTAGAGGAGAGCCCCAAGAAGTGTGAAATAAAATATCCGGGCTATAAGTGGGACTTCATTTTCATTAAAACCAGGTGGCTAATGTTGCACCCATGTGCACCTAAGGCACTGAGAAGGGCAGAGGAAGACAGCAAACTACATCTACTAAAGAGTAGCAAGAATATCCAGGATCCTACTAGTAAATATTTAAAGCAGAAAGGTATGTAAAGAACTCTCTCCACAGCACATAACCCCCGTGCCTGCTAGCAGAGGAGGAGCAAGCTTTCCTCCAGAGATACAAGCCCATCCTTCTCTCTCCTGGAGACTTCCCTGCACCTTTAGCTGATGTAGCCAAGGTCAAACACATAGCTTTACAAGGGTGTAAGACCAAAAAGTCCTTCACTTGTCCAGTCTGCATGGAACAACTGTTTCACTTCGTTTTCTACCTGCATCCTGAACCCTAAAGCTTGTGTTTACCTAAACACTCAAGAAAGGCAGCAACCCTGGGAAACTGAGCACCCATCCCACTGAGATGGAGAATCCACCTGGAATTGTTTCTGGGGTGCCCTCTCAGCATAGCACAAGCAGTGTTGTACTATTCATCCAAATGCAGTTCTGGCACAGGCCTTGCTTTGCCCTTGTCTGGTAGATCAAGGAGATTAAGGACCCTGAGCCTGACAAAAGATCTCCCACACTGATCATAACAACTACATTCCCTTTGATGAACTAATCTGGTTCTGCTCCTTCTGTCCTTCATGTCAAGTATTTTCTTCAGACCCTTAGTCACTTACCTGGCTCTCCTGCTCCTTTCTCCCAACAATTCACATGTGTTTGTGTTTACTTTAATAGAAAGAAGTCTCTTTTCAAAAGAAAGAGAGCAGATTTCACCTCTTCTGCTGCTTGCTGCTCCCCTTGCTTACACAGCCAAGAGTCTCACTGTTTTTACTGTATCAGAGAACTCACCTTGAGCTTGTGGTCAGTGAGACCTTTAAGATACTTCACACAACAACTGCTGCCTGAGACAAAAGCCCTGTTCTGCAAACTTCTGGCTGCAGTAGGGGTTTAAGTCAGTGCCTTTCCCTGACACAATACAAGTAGTTCTTGTTTGCTTACTAACCCAGGCCACCAAGTGCACTGACTGCCCAGCCCTTTTTTCTTCATAATCACTCTGCACTTCAGATGAGCAACAGACTTCCTGCAAAGTTGTTTTGTTGGCCTAGAAGTGATTTCCTGCCCTTGAACAGACAGTCTGGAAAATCTGCTGATCTCTTAGTTGTAGATATCAAGCTAAAACTAGCTTGATGCTGTGACAGCTGACAGACACAAGAAACCCTTATCCCTGCCTTCCAGGTAGTACCTCCAGGGCTTCTCTAGATCACAGCCTGACCTCCTTCAGAAGAAGCCAGTGCTGGTCTCTGCCTCTGTCCTGACAAAGGTGTGGAGCAGATATAGAAAGTCACTTCCACAAGAAAAAAACCCAAGGAGATGGTAGGTATCAGTGTCAGAAGATCCCTTATCAAGACAGGCTAAGGCAGAAAAGGGACTTTCCTATCTATAAGCATTTTAAACAGCACTGTACAGCTTCCCTGCAAGCTGCTAAGAATGCAGTTGTTCAGGCAGACTTTCTTCCTCCCACAAGTCAAGGTTTTTCTGAACCCATGCAGCTCTTATCAGGCTCATGATCTGCTGCAGTCATGAGCGTCAGATTTGGTTGGAGGAGGTGGCATGAGTCAGTGCTGCTACCCGAATCTTACAAAAGCAGGTAATTCACCCACAGCATCTTCCCTTCCCTTACCTTATTTTAATTAGAATAAAACCCCATCCAATCAACCAGAAAAAAACCTCTTTGGTGATTCTGACCCCTTCTATAAAATGCTTCTGAGACTCACTAACCAAAAGTATTATATAAGAGCAGTAAAATACTATTATTAACCAAGGAATGTTTCTATTGAGGGTCCTGCTGCTGATCACACATGAAACATCCTTCTCAGCCGTTCTAGGTTGTAGCATGTAGATGGAGGCTCCTGCATCGTGCAATGCCAACTCCTAGGATCTGCAGTGGTCACAGGATCACAGGATGTCAGGGGTTGGAAGGTACCCAAAGAGATCATTGAGTCCAACCCCCCTGTCCGAGCAGGACTACAGCTCAGGTCACAGAGGAACACCTCCAGACAGAGCAGAGAAGGAGACTCCACAACCTCTCTGGGGAGCCTGTTCCAGTGCTCTGTAATCCTTGCAGGACAGAAATTTCCCCTTGTGTTGAGGTGGAACCTCCTGTGATGAAGTTTGCACCCATTGCTTCTTGTCCTGTCCCAGGGAGCAAGTGAGCAGAGCCTCTTCTCCCCCTCCTGACCCCCAGCCCTCAGATACTTATAAACATTTATTAGATCCCCTCTCAGTCTTCTCCAGACTAAACGGTCCCAGGTCCCTCAACCTTTCCTCATAAGGTAGTGCTCCAGTCCCCTAATAATCCTCACAACCCTCTATTGGACCCTCTCCACCAGATCCCTGTCCCTCTTAAACTGGGGAGTCCAAAACTGAAGGCAGTACTCAAGATGGGGTCTTACCAGGGCAGAGTAGAGGGGAAGGAGAATCTCCTTTGATCTGCTGGACACACTCTTCCTAATACACCCCAGAATGCCATTGGCCCTCTTGGCCACAAAGGCACATTGCTGTCCCATGGATATTATCCACCAGCACTCCCAGGTCTCTCTCCACAGGGCTGCTCTCCAGCAGATCACCTCCCATCCTGTACTGGTGCAGTTTATTATTCTTCCCCATTTGTCCTTGCTGAACCTCATTTGGTACCTCTTTGACCAGCTCTCTGTCTGTCCAAATCTCACTGGATGGCCCCACAGCCTTTAGCTGTATCAGCCAAGCATCCCAGTTTTGTGGCATAAGCAAACTTACTGAGCAGACTCTGTCCCCTCATCAATATCACGAAGATGAAGATGTTGAACAGCACTGGACCCAGCACTGATACCTGAAGGTCTCTACTAGTTACAGCTCTCCATCTGGACCTGGCACCACTGATCACCACTCTTTGAACTCTATCTTGTAACCAGCTCATAACCCACCTCACTGTCTGCTCTTCCATCTCACAGGTTCTGAGCTTGCTCACTAGGATGTCACAGGAGACGGTGTTAAAGGCCTTGCTAAGGTCAAGGTAGACTACATCCACTGGTCTCTCTGAACACACTCCTTCAGTGCTGGTGGTCCAGAACCCACAGGGCATCTCTACAAGCCAAGGCATGAGGCAGCACTGGCTGCACCACCCCCTTGGCTGTTGTTGGACAGGCAGCACCAGCGCAGGGTAACAGTCAAAACCAGATGTACAGCAATCCAGACAGGGCAGATTTTGAAGGTGAAGGCATGATGAGTCACATCTTTCTAAACTGAAAAGGCTGTTGCAACTACCTTCCCTTTCCACTCCTCTGTTCCCTGCACCTCCTCAGGTCTTGAACTTCTGCTCAAAACCCATTTCTGCTTCTGAATCCACTAGGAAGAGTTGCAATGATCTCCAAATGCAGGTGGGGACACAGAGGCATGTAACAGCCATCACTCAGACATGGGGAGCTGGCACGTAATAAGACCAGAGTTAGCTGTGGCAGTGAGCAGTGCCAAATCCAGCTCCTTGGGAATTGCCAGTGTTACTGGCTGGGGGGGGGGGGAGAATCTGGAAGGAAAGCCTGAGATGTGGTTCCCACCACCTCCGCCCATGCTTTCATGCAGATGACAGCATGGATCCAGCCCTGCCCATTACGCAGGAACTGTCACGAAGAAAGGTTCTTTCCCAAGACTTCAGGCTCTTCCTGCTTCCAGAGCAGTAGGAAATACAGCAAGGACAGCCACACCACAGTGCTATTCACACTTCCCTTCCTTGGCAAGGAAACCAACATCATGGGAAAAGTTTAACTAATTTAAACCAAGGGTTGCTGATTGGAGATTGCTGGATGATTGACTGATCCTCCTGAAGGAAACACAGCCGGGTCTCAGCCCTTAGCGCCATGGAGCTTCACAGCTCCTGTTACAGAGCCAGGCTACTGCACAGAAAGGGTCAGATAACTTGGAAGATAACAGAGGTTAAAATCTGGAAGAACAATGGAGCCTCAATAACTAGAGAGCTTTTAATAAAAGTTTTGCTCATGAAAAGTGCATCAGCACAAAGGACCTCACTGCTCTGGTGGCCCCCAATGTGAGCACAAGTCACAAGGCTCTGTAGTTTTAAGGAAATGCACTCCTGGAATGTAATACGTGAGACACTTTCAGCAGCAATGCAGAAATTACTAGGACTCCATCTTGAGTCATCCTGGCTGCCCAGCATCAGTACAAGCAAGCAGAAATGAAGGTGAAAAGGGGATGGGACTGCATAAAGCATCACATGCGGAAGCACCACAGAGGAGAGCTGCTGCAGGCAAAGATCACCGTTGCCAAGGGAACAAAAAAAAAGCCCAAATTCGAACATGGTTATGGTATAACCCAGTCAGTAAGAGCTGGAAATGAGAAGATTTTAACAGCTAGTGATGGGAAGTCTAAAGGGACTGCTGTGAAATCAAGATAGCAAAAAGCCAAAGAGGTTTCAAGGTGAGGCACAGCTGCTCATAGGAAATACAGTGTGACGCAAGGAAGATGGTCCCCAAGCCTACAGCTTCTCAGGTATTCACTGCACAGCCTGGGCAAACAGCAGACCTGGTGTTCTGGGACAACGCTGGAGCTGAGACACCCCATCAGAACTGGGCAGGACAGAGGCAAAAATCACAGACACAAGATCTGTGCAGCCTTTTCTCCCCATCTCCAGCAAAGAGATAGCTGTGAAGAAGATGAAGACTTAACTTGATCTCAGGTATAACTCTGAGTCAGCATGCAGAGTCAGTACTGGCTTGTTCCTGAAGAGACAAGGGAATGCCTCTCATGTGGTTGCACTGAGCAGGGCCAGGGGAGGACCAGCATCCACCCATTCTCCCTGCTAATCTGAGAACAGAGCTGAGTCCTTTCTGTGCCTCATGTGTGCAAATTCTTGATGGTCTCCAGCACCTCCTCTGCCTCCATGGGGATGGATCAAGTCACTCCGAATTTAAACCAGTACTAAGGTGGGTTTCAAACCAGGCACTTGGTCCCATTGCCTGTCAGTGGGAAGGATGCTGCAGGTGAGCACCCTCCATGCTTGGATCCACCAGCAGATAGCTGGGTTGGGAGGTCACAGCTCTGCCTCCCACCAGCATCCTCCAGTGCACTCTGAGCCTCATCAGCCTAATAATTTTGCCCATTTACCTGGTGATCTGTGTGCACAGGACAAGTTTACTGTGGGCCCCACTGACTTCATGCCAGTGCTGGAGCCCAGCTTGAAGCATTTCACGCTGAGCAGGCGATTCCGGCGATTGTGCATGTGGGGAGCCTGGAAAGGAAAACATTGTCCCCAGCCTGGGCCAGGCACACCATCCCAGCCCCAGCCAAGCACACAGCCAGCTGCCCGAGTGCTCCCAGTGGGGCTGTGGGGATCCCCACTGCATTAGTGGTGTGGGCTGGCAGCCCCTGTGCTTGGGAAGGGAAGCTGAACTCCCTGGTGTTGATTAAACGGTGGGGGATGCTTGCAGGGGAAGGAAATGGAAAGAGGATCAGGATCTGCATCTGCCTGAACCTCACGCAGTTAAAACAAACTCAGTCTCATGCCCTTGTCCTTCTCATTTATTTTCAGGTCAGACTTTCCTAAGAAACTGGGAGGTGCAGTTTAGGATCTGACCAGAAAACTGACTTAATTACTTTAATTATTAAAAAAAACCAACTTTTAATTACTGTATTTTAATATTAAGACCATATAGGCAAAAAAAAACCAACCCAAAACCAAAACCAGCACTGCATGACAGCACAGATGTTTTAATAGAGAGGCTTCAGAACCCTTGCTCATCCTCTAATGAGTTTAACACACACACGGCACAGCATGTTTCCATTGCAGAGCCTTCCCATGCAGCTGAGGGTCCATCTGACTCCAGAAGAAGCTGCAGTGCCTGCAGCTCAAGGTAGGGAAGAAAAACCACTCCTCACCCACCCCCCCTCCATTCCCACCATATGCACACTTATGCTAGCTGCATGGAGAAAAAGGCAAGGCAAGGGTCAGCCAGAACATCGAACCCCTCACAAGGAGGCTATTTCCATTACTGCAAACTTCCCAGCAGTCCCTAATTAGGGAGAATTTGCAGGAATACAGAAACTGGCAGTCTGTGTGCATGCACTCCACTTCCAGATGTGCATGTCTCATTTTCACGTGGTGTCCAAGGCAGGGCTGGAAACTCCATCCCTGCACAACAAGGGGAGGCAGCAGGCACAGCCTGAGCTCCCCATGCTGAGCTCGCCTCCCCAGAAGAGTCATGGGTCCAGATTCCACTCCATCCCAGCTCCCCATGGGCATCCCAGGTGCTTTGGGCACTGTCCCTCACACTTCTGGTGCTCACCATCCATATTCTATCACATGGGGCCACTGGACCCCCATGGGACCTTCCTGTCCCCACTGCAGAGCAGGGTGTGAGCTGGGAAAGCAGCTTTTTACAGCCACCACCTCTATTGCTCTCAGCTGACTGCTGTCGACCTTTTCAACCCAAAACTTTCCAGTCATAAATATACCAGCTTATGGCAGGAAACTTGCTTTTCTTATACTTCTTCCCTGCTTCTCCAAAAGCCACTTCCAGCAGCTTGAGCTCCCTGCACCAGTCCCCAGTTGTTACTCTCTGCTCCTCCAAGATATTTCAGGCATGCAACAAAATCTACTGTAGCACGAAGACCCTAAAACTCCCTGTAAAGGCTTAGGAAGCACCACGAGCAGTAGGTTAGGCCCTGGGAGCAGCTGTACCTCCTGATCTCCCTGGTTACCATCAAAGGTATTATTATTATTATTATTATTATTATTATTATTATTATTATTATTATTCCTTTTTTACATAAACCAGTTTGATAAGAACAATTCCCAGATGGAGCTGCAACCCCACACCCACTCTGCTTCCTCCGGGCATCATGGACACAGAGTGGGAGCTCAGCGCACAGCAGGAGGAGGACACAAGGGGAGGAGGAAAGGAAGGAGAGGAAGAATGAGCACATTTTTCCTTTCCTCTTTAAAGGTTTTGGCAAATGCCAGTGAAACCACCATCGAGGACACCAAGGTGTGGCTGTCAGCATCCACCCAGCACTGAATACCACTGGTGTCCTCCTCTTCGCTCCAGCTGCACCACACAGGAATGGGAAAAGTACACAAGTGGACAGGAGTCTGGCAAAAGCAATGTGCCATGTGCTCCCATCTTCATGTGGATGGGAATTTGGGTGCCCTGGCATTGCCCTGAGACAGGCAGAACCATGCCTTCAGGTCCACTGTCTGTACTGCTTCTGCCCTGGAAAGCTTGGCAGGTCCAACACAGGCACACTCAAAACATTAGGCAAGATCAGTGCAATTAATATCCTGGGCTCAGGGAGTGCAAAGCAGAAAGAGATTGGCCAGCCTAGACCCAAAGACAGACTATCTGCAGTTAGCAAGGGCAGGTCTGCCTTGACTTTTATGTCTCGTGAAACTGTCCTCTTGAAAAGTGAGTTACAGCTCTCTCATACTCACACCAAAGACACAATCAAGATAGCCCCCACTAACTGCACCCCAGTATAATCAGGCAGGGTCTCCAGCTGCTGGGCAGCACTAAAGCAGCAACGCCAAGCCATGTGTTTAAGATGCCTACCCCATAGAGAGGAGGCAACACAGGTAGCCAGACTCCAGTCACCTCTCCTGCTGGAAAAACAGGGCAGAGCAATGCCCCCACTAACCAGATCTCCCCTTAGCACAGCAGACTTTGCTTCCCTTCCCTCCCCTCTCCCACCTCAGACACCCTGCACTGCTAAAACAGACTCAACCTTTTCTACAGACGTGAAGGTTGCACAGCTGGATTGAAAACCCAACCGTATTGGAGGCTCCTAGGAGGATTTCCTTTGATTTCTTCTCCCTTTCTAATGCTGGCTCCTGCCTGCCCCAGCTCCTGCCATGCACACCCCCGTGCCTGCAGGGCACTTGTTTCTGCTCAGATTAAATGATTACTACAGAAGGAACCTGCGGCTGTCACCACCACTCTGTCTGCTAGAAAAGACTGTCAACGCCAAGTCTCAACCAGAGCAGGACAATATTTGGGCTTCCCCCACCCACTCCTGTCCCAGTGCAGCTTTGCAAGAGCCATCTCTCATCACAAGCCACAGCCAGCACACGTGGCTGGGGGATGCTGAGGATTACAGCCTCCAGAAACAAAAGAGGGTTTTAAAAAACCCACAACCAACAAAACCAAACAAGCTTTAAAAAAAATTAGTTGGGAGATGTGCTGCAAGCTGGCCAAAAGCAGGACTCATCCAGTGTTTGCCCTAAATGGGAAAGGGGCCCGTGAGCAAGCTGGGGGCAGAGCACCAGCCACGGAGAGATGGCATCAAGCCAGGCAGAGAGGAGAAGGTTGCCAGCAGGCTGTACGAGGGGGAAGAGAGGCTCTGGCAATCCTCCCAACAAACAAGGCACGAAAACCCTGGAGATGGGCTGTGTCTGAGGGTCCTGGAATAGGGTGAAACTCAGCCACCCCAGCAGCATCTGCACTGCCATCAGCTGTGGGACACAGCCCTTCCCTGGGAGGCTGTACAAAGCACCTTGCTGCAGGCTGCCGGGTGATTAGCTCTATGCTTTGGTTTCTAAATGAGCATAGCAGAGTCCAAGAGTCCTGAATGAGCTGAGTTGGACTTGCTCCCTCTCAGTGACAAGCAGGCTGAATTATCTTTCCCCACACGCAGCCTGTCCTCTGTTTTCACCCATAAACCCTGTGGCCAAGCCCAGCAGGGAAAGAGGAACAGGGCAAATTCCCTTTGGACCATACATGTCTGCTGCCATCCCACCAAACTACACAGCAAACAGAAGTGCATACAAAGCTTGCTTGTCCTTCTCTTTTGTCTCTTCTGCCATCTCCAGACCCCAGGCTACCCCACCATACACTCCACTCTCTGGTGAGCTCAGCCTCCCCATGCTGACTTTTTGTTAATCCTTGATCTTCATTTGCAGTGCCTATAATAACCACACCAGGTCAGGGAGTATTGGACTAGATGTTCCACCAACAGAATTAATCTGCCCTTGTTTAGGAGAAGTTAAAATAAGGTAGAAACAAAATCTGAAATGTTTTGCCTTATAAAGGAAAGTGCTGGGTGCATTGAGCATCAGCCCTCCTCACTCAGCAGGGGCTGGCAGTGTCTATGAGCTCCAGGGATATTGTTACTCCCAGGCAAGTAATCACAGGGCAAACCAACACAGTCGTGTTTATGTTAACACAAGGGAACGAACTGCCAGACCTGAGCTCTGTCTTTCCATAACTTGCTTCTCCCCCTGCACCTCCTCCAGAAGAATCCCTCTGCACCGCAGCACCCCCATTGGTTGCTTTAATAACCAGATGATGTTCCTGAGAGTTAAACAAAACTGTCCTGCTGCCTCGATCCAGTGCCTGCATCCCTGGGGAGTGCTCCTCTGCAGAAACACTCACTTTGACACATCAGCAACACCCTCTTGCAAGGAGGACCCTTAATCACTCCACAGATGCATGCTGCACATCCCCTGCCGGGAGCATCTCATCTGCAGCTCCTGTTCCACTTCTGTAGCAGGTTTGCAAACAAGCCTTCTTCACAGTACTCATGTGTAACTTGCTGCCTGCCAGCTGGAGGATGGACAGCTATTTCATACACTGCAGGGACATGCTAGCAGCCCAGAGCAGCTCTGGGTGTTTGCTTGGAGCCGAGGATGGTGACTCAATGCTGAAGCAGGGCTGGGTTGTCCTGGTCCTCACCATCCTCTGCACAACCTGAGCGCTCAGCAAGACTTGTGCTCTCCTGTGACTCTGGTGAGGTAGGCACTACAGAAGCAATTAAAGGCTGATTTGCACATAAGCAGGCAACCACTTGGAGAAGGAGGTGCCCAGCTGGTCGCCTGCCAGTCTGCAGACAGATTTAATACATGAGGGAATTGAACTTCCAGTCCAGATATCACTGTGGCAAACAGGCCACGACTGGGAGCAGCCCTGGCAGCACAATAAAAGGAGTATTTAGTAAAGCTACAGGGCTGTTCGCAAAAACTTGAGGATGCTGAGCCATTTTGCAGCCAAGCTTCATATAAACACATTGATAATGATGCTAGCATCAGAGCTGGAGATGAATAGGGCTGCAAAGCAACAGCAGCCCCCTCTGTCTGCCTCAAGAAAGCCCCTTTCTTGCAAGGCGCATGTTTAATCCATGGTCTGCCTCTGCTGCCAGCCACATTCATACCAAAATCTACTCACCTCATCTATCTTCTATATATCCCAAGATTTAGGTGAGGTGGGAGCACAGGCAGAACTGCAGAGCTTGCTTGCAAATTCCTGTTCTGTGCTCTCCTGCCCTTTGGTGAAACCTCCACCCTGTCTTCATTAAACATCTTCATCAGGGGTTAGCACACAGATGGAGGCTAGCAGCAGCACACGGCTAGAGCACCCTCACATCAGCACACAGCTACAGCAGCCTCACATCAACTGCAACACAAAAGCTTCAGTGTTTTGCAGCTTTGCAGAAGCACATCTGAAATATACTCTTGGTCATGAAAAACCATTTCTTCACCCTATCCAGGGGACGTTCCTGCAACTCACTGTCTTTCGGGGTGGAGAGGCTGAAGGACATCCCAGCACTAAAAGCCAACATCAGTTCTTGCTCACAGAGACTTCCTGCAACATGTTTGTTGGGGCTGCCCCAGCTCTGTGGGCTCGGAACAGCCTCACCAGCCATGCCAAGGTGCTCCTTAACTGACTTACAAACGCAGCAGCAGTCTGCCAAGGACAACATGAAGTTTGGGACATTCAGATTCACTTTTAGTTGGGTTGGTGTGGTCCCAGAATAAAGGCTGTACCTTCATCTCTAATGGATCTGTCTTGATGTGGCTGTCACTTTGATTTGCATCACTCAGCAGCTTTGCTGACTGCTTAGGAAAACACAGGTTTGTGCAGCTTCTGGTCTCTGAGCTCAGCCAACCATGTTGACTACCGTCAACTTCACAAGTGCACTGACACCAAAGACTCATCCTGGCAGAGAAGGAAACAATGTCAGCAGAAGTCAAACTCCTGTAGGTGCACTCGTGAAGACACTTCACTGAGCTCAAAGAAACAACTCTTCCTCCTCAGCTATTGCTGCCATCCTACATCATTTACACAGGCTACCAGCTACGACCTGCCATGACTTTCTTGGACACTCATTTTATTAAAGCTGTGGATCAAGCACTCCACAGCATAATGAGTATTCAGTTTGCCTTCCCTGGCGATGAACTGGGATCCCAGCAGAGTACAAGCTCTGCAAAGCCTTCCCCACCCACTTGCAAGGCACAAAAGTGTGGGAGTTGAACAAGGATCTGTGTTATCCACTAAACCACAGGATGAGCTTTGCAGGAACTGGCAGGCTGGATTGCTTCCAGTCACTAAAGAAGGCAAATAGTGAAGTGTAGTTCTCACATGCCAGAAATGTTGAGCATCTGCAGACTTGAGAATGTGAAGACAACCCAACCCCATGCTGAGAACCAGCAGCCTCCCCCTGCACACCCCTGGCAATGTGTTACCCAGAGGCAGTACTGTTGAACAATTCTCTTGGTTTTCCTGGATCAGGCATTAAGAAAAGCATTTTGAACACAGCATTTTCCTTCTATGTCTAGCAAACATCTACCTGACAGAGAAAAGAGCTGGCCAAACCTAAGGAAAGCTGATAAAGGGACAAAGTAAAAGAAACGCTTCATCTTGTAAGGAAATAGCCACAGCCTCTCCATGCTGAGGGGTTTACCTGGGAAGGTCTGAGCAGACATTATGCAGCAGAAGGATCATTAGTGGGAGATGAAATGGGAATCTTCTAGGGAGAAACATCTCGAGTCAAACAGTTCTAGGCATCTCACACCATCTGGGACTTCCTGAAACATTTCCCATCCCAAAGACAGGGACTTCTTTGCATGTCACCACCACTTCTGGTCTTTTATGTGATGATTACCTTTCAGCCACATCCAAAGAGATGGGATGTCTATCTTTCTTCCACTTCAAGTGCTCCCTCAGCCCACTGCAGTTGCTCAAGGATGAATTTCTAGTCCCAGCAGTCATACCTGTTAAGCATTCATAGGATGTTCTTGGTCTGCAGCTTGCATAAGTGCTTCTTCTGAACGAGCTGTAGCACTGAAAGGTCTCAAAGGAGCAGCCACAACATCACCCATTGAGCTTCCCAGAGCTCAGTTTTGCAGACTGCAAAATGTCCAGGCCTGGCAATGAAAGAGCTCTGCATTGTGTTATCTGTGCTTTTGCTTCCATTCCTCTCTGACCTTCACACCCAGAGCTGGGAGCTCCTTCCAGCCAAGCCTGCTTTGAGCGAGCGCTTTCTCAGCTTGAGAGCCAAGAGAAGCCCCTGTGGACTACAGCCTGTTGCTGCATTTGTTGTCAAGAAAGCACAGCGTGTCAGAAACCACGAGAAGGGCAACGAGCTATTATTTATGACTGAGATTTATTGCTACTCTCCTTCCCCAGGCCCCCTGGAAATCTCAAAGTGCCCTGGTTTCAAGGCAAGCCCATGAAATGCCTCCTCAAAGCCTGTGTCCTGCTTCTTCACTTTCCTGCTCCACCCAGCCCCAGAAGCTCCCAGAGGTGTGGCATCCTCCTTTGCCTGCCAGCACGCAGATAAACCTCATCTCCTATGCCTTCCTAGAGAGAAAACCCTGGTCATGCCTCAGCGGGTCTGCAGATCCAGCTCCTGCAGCAGCCCAAACTGACAGAAAATCTGCAAGAGGGGATTGGGAAGGCAGAAGGAGGTAAGACTTCAGGTGAAGGCACACAGACAAAACTCCTGAGGGCGATCTTTACTGTGCAAGTCCCCTAGCCCTGCTGGTCTGAGCCTCTTGCTACGTCTGAATCAGCTCTCAACATTATCTCCGGCATGAGCAGGCACTGAGCTGACCCAAAGCCACAGCACACAGCCCACGGCCAGGTCCCAACGGCTTTGCTCTGCTGGAGGTGGCTCCTGACCGTGCTGCCAAAGCATCTCGTGCAGCTCTGCATCTTGCAAGGGACTGTCAGCAATTTGCAGATCGCATGTCCTGGCCCCATCTATAAAGCAGGGATGTTTACATAACCCCAGGAAAACGCCAAGCACAGCAGGACTGCCAGGGAATCTGCTTTCAGCTGCTGGAGCTGGTGGAGCTCTGACAACCCACGTCAGTTGACAATCTGCCCTTAACTCTTAATGCTGCAAGGGCAACTTCCTATTTCATGGAAAACAGCAAAGTCCTAGCAGCATGAGATGTTCCTGTTCACAGCACATACAGCTGAGGAGCAAGCAGGGCATTCAATCTAAATGGCCACTTCCAGTGCTTCCTGAGAGACCAGCTCCCCACAGAGCAAATGCTGCATCCCACTGGAAAACACCAGCTCTCTTGCTTGGTTTTTTAAAGCAGTTTCTCTTCCAAGCCAAGAGAAGGACTGAAAACCAACCTGGATTTATTAAGTCCATGCAATATGAATGAGAGGGCTCTGAAGGAGATATTTTTGATGGCTTGTTCTGATGATGGATCTGACATACTTGCTTTAAAGAATCTCAGTTGCAAAAGCACCCTGCCTCAGAAGGCAGCTTTACAGATAATGGCAGCCCTTGACATTAGCTCACTTTCTTACAGACAAGAAAAATGCTTAAACCATCCAAAAAGCAATGAAAAGGCAAGGCAGAGATTTGGGACCCAAGATCTAAAACAACTGAATGGAAATGTGACGGTCTGAGGATCTGAGGCAGGTAGAGGTGGAAGCAGCAGAGGTAAGTGGGCTTTGGATGGTGGTGATGTCTCCAAGCCTCATGCATCATCTTAGCCATCCTACCAAGTATTACCACACTCTGCACATCCCACAGACAACCCTGCCTACATGGTCTTATACATCTCCTATTCACTGTTTAAGCAGAGAAAGAAGCACAAGAGACAGTTCCATTCACTCAAACAGCACCTCCCAGACAAGCAGAGGCTCTGAGGGACCAGTCTTGCTTCTGATGGTCTTTCCCAGACACATGGGCTCATGCATCAGGTCCTGAAGCAATCGCTGCAGCTGGGAGAAGCAGCAAGCTGAATTTCAACTCCAAACACCACGTGAACTTCTGCTACAGTTCAGACAAACCCTACCCCTAAAGCTAGCCTTGGTTTGACACAGCAATGCCCTCCAGATTTTAAGCTAGCAGCAGTGAAACTCGATGGTAAACTCTTACACTTCTGATCCATCTGCATGTCAACAGCCAGCACTTTTTATTTCATGGGAAAAACCTGTCAGCAGAACGTCCTGAGCACAACCAAGGTGCCTTTGAACAGCATGTCCAACACAGGACCGGATTTCCCAGGGTTTATGCTGTGCAGTGCTCACTGCTGCCAGGGCACAGAGGGGTTCCTACCAGAAACAGGGCACTGGAGGCCACCAAGAGAACACACAGCTTTGCCCAAGAGCAAGTGCATCCAAGAAAAGAAGCAAGTTGCTCAGGTTTGATGGCTACTTAAGTTCTGTATGATGAACCCTGCCAAGACAGAAAAATGGGGGCCATGCTGTCTGCCTGCTGTTTAGATCCACAGAGGGATGTGCCTCACTCTGCAGGTAACCAGCAGTAAAACAAACCTCCTCTTGCTACGCCCAAGGTCTAACTGATGAGCACAGGCTGATCAAGTAGGTAAGCCTGAGCTCTACCAGAGATAGAGCAGGGTCTGGGTCTCTGCTGCCCTGTAAAAGGAAATGTCACACACAGCAAGAGGAGGAGGGGAAAGGCATCAAGCCAAGAAAGAGGGAGCTAAGCCTGAGTCCCCAACCCCCACTGCTGCAAAGCCCTCTCAATGCCCCTCCTTCTGCCTCTCACGTCCTTTCCACCAAAATACCCCATCTTGTCTTCTCCCAGCACTCCCAGATGCCTCACAGACCTCCAGTCCTGATGCCCAAACCAGCTCTGCATCGCCCACCAGTGCACATCCCCTTCCTCCACCCATTGGTCTCCTGTGCCACTGGCTGTCATGTTCTTGCCTTTGTACAGGGCAAGATTCAGTTTCTTCTCCAGCTGCAGACAAAAGGCCTGCTCTAAGCAGCCTCAAGATGGTGAAAGGGCTGTGGAGCAGCAATAGAAGTGAGTAGAAGCAATCTGGAGATCACTATAGATAAAAGCCTAGTTTTAGCACCCCAGCTTCTATACAGCCCTGAGTGCACTCATGTACCTGCACCAAAAGACCAATGGCATGATATACCTCTTGCCATGCCACACTGGAGCAAGGCTGGGAGCAGGCATCCAAACCATGTGCCTCAGCCAACACTGAGGGCATTACCCCAAAGCCAGCAATATCCACCATGTTCTAAAAGCACAATCAGTGAATACAGAGTCCAGCTCCACCAGTATGCTGGGAAAAAAAAACTGATGAACAAAGGAAAGTGATCCCTGGAGCACAACCTGAACTTAAAACAGTCCCTTCCAGTGGGTGCCCCAAGGGTGAAGAGGTACGAAAAGAATCACCAGGAACAGCTTTTCTGGATAGAAACACTGCCTGCAACACATAGCTCTTGCTGCACAGGAGAGCAGGGAGAGAAGGGTTTCCTGATTCTGGCCACGGCTGCTGCTCCCCTTATGGAGGATATGCCCTCCCCAGGGGCTGTTTTCACTGAGAGCATGAGACAGAGTTTCCACAGCTCACTTTCCCTCTCCACCTACTGCATTTTTTTGTACATTTTCCTGGAAAAAAAAAACAAACAAAAAAAAAAAAAAACACAAAACCAAGAAAAAGAAGCCACCACAACACTGCCCCAAAACAACCAACCAATTGCTCACCAACCATGGTAGTTTCCAACAGGGCTTCCCCTTCCCTAGAGAGCAGCTGTCAGTAGACATGCCAACCAGCTGAAATTGAGTTTGGTCAGATCTTCACTTGAATGAAGAATGGAAGAGGAAAGAAATGGTAAATATTTTAGGTGCTGGAGACCATCCCTTCCTGGCCCAGCAGTTCATTAGTTCTCAAGGTTGCCTGCTTTGCCTCTCTACTGATAAATCAAGATACAAGCTCTCCTGGTGAGTGTTTCTGGAGTGGCAGCTGCAGCTTTGTCACTCCAGTCCCAGCTCAGAGAGCCAAGAGAAACCACAGGAGAGATGGAAAGCAATAAAGCAAACCTGCTAATGTTCCAGGATTGAGGAGGAGAAATCAGGAGGACAAACTTGGGGGGGGGGGGGGGCGAATGGCAGGCCCATACCAAGAGATAATCATCTCCAGGGGAAGGGAAGCAACATGTAAAAAAATCAGCTGAAGGTCACAAGCAGAAGACTGCAGGGAAGGATGTGCACTTGATGATGTGTGGAGCATGACATGTTCACAGCTAGAGCACCACCAGCTTCCATGGCACTGGTAGGTGATTTTGTACCACAGCATCAGAGCCCTGCTCTGTCTGCACTTGCTGTACCTGCAGTGACCAAAGGACAAACATTGCAACCCAGAAATAAAGCCCATATTGCTTTTTGGCCCACGTTCCCCAGCAGCGACAGATCCAAGGAGAACCGTTCACGTTTCCAGCCTAATGCTCAGCTACTCCCCCAGCCCCACATCTCAGATTAGCACCAGCCATTGCTTCCACCCCGCAGGGAGCCTCATCCCAGACCGGCACAGGGGTGCTGGTGTCTCAGAGAGGTCAAATTCCCAGCTTTATCATGACAAATCCCTCGCAGCTGTCTAGCAGAGGATCCTGAAGTGCCTATGAAAAGCGGAAACTATCTACCTCATTTTCCATATAGGAAGTTAGAGCACACGTGTGAAATGATTTACAGAGGGATTGAGTGGAAGAGCTGGAAAAGGATCCCAGCAGGCCAGCTCCTGGTTGCCAGGAGATCATTCCCTGCCGGTGCAGCTCAAATCCTGACTCACTAGTAAATGAAAGCTGCGCCCAGTTTAGGAGGGAGGCACTCAGGGGCTTTCAGCGGTGCACTGAGGAACATCTTCTGACGAACGAAGCCCCCGCCGAGGAGCAGGTATCCGCATCTGTCGCCTCCGCTCTGCTCCTCGGCAGCGATTCGCCCTCTCACACACCGCAACCCCTCCAGTTTCAGAGGGGAAACTCGAGCCGGGGGCTCCCAGGGGACCCGCAAGACGCGGGCCGGGGAGCGAGCAACTCGACCGCAGGCAGAGGTTGGGGCAGTGGGAGGTCGCCAGCCGCAGGGGCTCCGCTGTGCACGGCAGGGAGGCGACACCGCCACCTAACGGCAGCACTGCCGACACCCAACGGCACCGCCGCGGCCACCTAACGGCAGCACTGCCGACACCCAACGGCACCGCCGCGGCCACCTAACGGCACCGCCGCGGCCACCTAACGGCAGCACTGCCGACACCCAACGGCACCGCCGCGGCCACCTAACGGCAGCACTGCCGACACCTAACGGCAGCACTGCCGACACCCAACGGCACCGCCGCGGCCACCTAACGGCAGCACTGCCGACACCTAACGGCACCGCCTCCTCTTAAACACCTCCAGGGATGGGGACTCCACCACCTCCCCGGGCAGCCCATTCCAATGCCAATCACTCTCTCTGTGATGAACTTCTTCCTAACATCCAACCTACACCTGCCCTGGTGCAGCTTGAGGCTGTGTCCTCTTGTTTTGCCACTGAGTGCCTAGGAAGAGAGACCAACCTCTGCCTGACTACAACCTCCTTTCAGGTAGCTGTAGAGAGCAGTAAGGTCTTCCCTGAGCCTCCTCTTCTCCAAGCTGAACAACCCTACCATCATCATCGCATCCCAAGGTTGCACATCTTGACCAGTGCTCAGGAGGGGCTTCCCACGAGCTACCAGTGGCAGATCATACAAAGTTTTGGGTTGGAAGAGACTTTTACAGGTGTCTCACTTCACCCTCCAGCAGTCAGCAAGGACATCTGCAATGTTGCTCACAGCCCCAACCAACCTGACCTGCAATACTTCCATGAATGGGCATCTCCCACCTCTCTTGGCAACCCGGGCCAGGGTCTCGTCACCCTCATACTGAAGAATGTCATCTTTCTCTCTAGTCAAAATTTCCCTCTTTTAGTTTCAAACCATCATCCCTTGTCCTGTCACAACAGGCCCTGTTAAAAAGTCTGTCCCCAGCTTGCTTCTAGGTCCCTTTAAATACTGAAAGGCCACAAGAAGGTCTCCCCAGAGCCTTTTCCTCTCCAGGCTGAACAACCCCAACTCTCTCTGCCTGTCCTCACAGCAAAGGGTAGCTCTAGCCCTTGAATAGCCTTCTCTGAACCCAGTCCAGCAGGCCCATGTCTATCTTGCTGAGGGCTCCAGAGCTGTACCCAGAACTGCAAGTGGTGTCTCAGAGTGGAGTAGAGAGCAGCAAAATCTCCTCCCTTTACCTGCTGGCCACATATCTCAACCTGCTGGTCACTCCTGCCTGACCCATGGGCATCCTGTTCCCAGCCCCAGCACACTCCTGAGGATGGGGATGAGTCACTGGGAATGAAACTCATGAGTCAAAGAGATGTAAGCCTGAAGCCTCTGGGGATGACAATAACCATCCATGGCCTACTGGAAACCATTGACCAGGATACAGCTGCTGTTAACATCACTTGAAATGTTGGATGACTCCCTCTGGGGTTTTGCAGAGTCAGCCCAGGGACTCCAGGCATCAGGCCCCAGCAGGTACATACCTAGAGGCATTCAGAAGGTTGGTGAAGTCAACCAAGACGCTTCTTACACAAGAATCCCTTCCATGTATGTGCTAAAAAAGCAGCAAGGAGTTTCTGGAATGCTCTTCACAGAGCAAAGGTTTGCAAAGGCCAGCTGAAGCAGTTAAAGCCTCTCCTCTCCCCTTTACAGACATTGTAGTCAAGGAAACAAGTCCCTGGAGTGAGAGATCTGAGGCTGATCACTTGAGCAGCCCCAGGAAGTTCACTCTATGTACAAGTCAGCAGGACCTTGTCTCCAAATACACTCAGAGCAGTTGTCACCCAGAAACTCTGACCAGAGCTGGGGGTCCTACAGCACGGTTACAGCAACATCAGTAACATAAAGGTCCACACAGAACACCCCTGGTGTAGAAGAAAGCACCACCATGGTCTGTGGCAAGGCTCCCAAGCCATGATCCCCACCAGGCCAGGCAGCTGTGCACCAATAACTCCATCAGCAGCCACACCAGAGGGTGCCCACCCTTCTCTGCCTTGACCTCCCTTCTCCAGATCCTCTCCAAATTCAGGGGGATTTTGAAGAACCAACATTTCAGACAGCAAAAGAACCAAAATATGGGTATTTCACTGCCCCAGTGCCCCACAGATCAAACTTGGTTGTCTTAATGATAGATTTAATTTTCCAGCTCAGATAGTCAAGAGTAAAATGCAAACAAACCTTTATTTCCACAGCCTCTGGCTACAACTTTCCTGACAGTTCATGGTCAAGCTGCAACCTAGAGGTGTTGTAGAGCTAAGAGCAGGTCCCCTCACAAATCCTGCATCCAAGCAATCATGCTTATCACTCCCCAAACTGGTTTCACTGGAAACAAGACTCTGCTCCAAGAATGACTGCCTTGATTTATAAGGTATCTGGTAATACAGTAATAACAAAATTAACAGAGATCTGTTTATGCAGCACCATGTTCACATGGACTTGGATCCAGCCAAGGGGGGAAAAAAACACCAAAAAACTTTTGATACAAGAAAGACATTTTTGGTACTGTGAGAATAATCAATCACTGGAATAACCTCTCCAAGGACATGACAGAGTCCCCATCATGACAATTTTTCTAGATATGGACTTTTTCCCGTGTTAGATAATCTTATCCAGGCTCCCTTTCCCACACAGGGCTGGATCAGGTGATCTTCTGAGATCCCTTCCAGCCTGGCCTGTTCTGTGATTCCAAGAAAAAAATGCACTTTCAGATTTATTGTGTGTTTATTGGTTGTAAAACAAATGCATTTTATTTACCTGTAAAATGATGTCCTTTCTCCCCCAAGCCACAAAGCAGAGCTGTTTACAAGTCTCTAACAACTCTCTTTGCACCATCACTCCATCTGAAGGGCTATTTCACTTCACCTGCCACTCAAACAGCAGCTCCACCCAGCAGCAAGGGCTCAACAGCCTCCTTGAGCCGGGGTGCAGCACTCAGGTGCCAGCACAGGACAAATAAATATAGCAGCAGCAGCATGAAGCGCTACAGCAGAGGCAGAGCTGGTGCCATACACTGCTCACGGGGAAATTAATGGTCAGTGTTGGTGCTCAGGAAGGAAGCTGCCTTTGCAAACAGAAGCAGTGGGCACAGCCCAAGAAGCAATGTGCAAATGGGTGAGCATATCTGTGGACACTGCCTAGACATGCATGTAAGGGATGCCATCTCCATCAGCAGTTCAGAGCAGCCTCCCATGCCATGCATACAACTACTTTTGCTGCACTGTCAGAGCAGCTTTGAGTTTCCAGACGCACTTCTGAGCCCCTCACGCAGCCAGGCCCTGCTGCAGTCCCCCTTTTGCCTATGGAGAGCTTCAGCGCAGAGACCCAACCACCATCTCCGTACCCAAAATCAAAGGGTGAGGGGAGCACAAACACCTTTTTCCAAGGACTTGGGAGAAAATCTGGAGCAGAGCAAGAAATTTCACCTAAATTTTCTCAGGTATAAAACCCTGCTCCTGAAATGGGACTGGCTGCCTGTCAGGACTCTCCCGGCTGCCTGTACCATGCCAGGGCCAGCTCGCAAAGTGCTGAGCCCAACTGCAGTGCTCCCAGCACAAGGCATCACTGCTCTCTACCAAATTATTCTGTCCCTTAGTTGTAGCTGCATGTACCACGTGGAGAAGCCAAGAGGACACAGCTATTGTGCTTCTGAGATCATTAAGGCAACAGAAGACATGTGTTGACCCAGACATACTTCCCTAACTACGTACTTGCTCCTACTCAGCATTATGGTATGCTGGATCTTGGAAGAGCCCTGACTTGCATGAGAAATGTCCTCCCTCACCCCAGCAGCATGGGAATCGCTTTGCTAGGCGGTTTCGAGTCATCCAGCAAGCACAAAGCAGGAGGGCAGGCAGCAAAGGACCCCTTGCTCCAAGGGTTAGCCAAGTTCAGCAGTCACGTGGAGAAGGGTTACCTGTGCTGTCAGGCGGGAGGTGAGTTGTGCCCCACAGCAGGATTGTAGTTAATGGAGATGAGTAGAAAATTCCAGCAGATTTAAGAGCAGACATCAGGAAATGGATAATGCTTCATACCTTGACATGCCTCAGACAACTGTGGGAATGCATCTGCGGCCAGGCAGGAGGAGGCAGCCAAGAGTGGGCTGGAGCCGCATGGAGCATGCTGCAAACACAACCACCTGCAGAGGCAACTCCACAGCCTCATGAAAGCCAAACTCTAGTTCTAGAGAGGACATGCATGGACTTACAACTGAGTGAGCCAAAATCTGCAATCACAGCAGATGACTACCTTCATCCTGGATGATCTGTAATTGCTTGAAAAAGAAACAGCCAATTCTCACAGTACACAACACAGAAGCCCACAGCCCTAGAGGACAGGGCATCGCACACTGCAGCACACCACAGGGACATCAAGAACACTGACAGCAGAAGGAAGGCCTAGGAACAGACCAACAGCCACCAGCAAAAGCAGAACAGACAGAAAGGTATCCCTAGGTGCCAGGGCTGGATGAATGCCATGGGATCTAACGGGAGATAGAACCATCCAGCCTAACTGCCTGACCTGGTGTCTCATATGTGTGATGTGCTGCAAGCCAGAAGAAAGAAAAATGTCTGGTAAAGGAGGTGAATAGTTTTGAGAACAGCACTGAAAAGGCTTTTATCTGGCATTTCCTAGGAATAACAGGGACACCAC
Organism: Pogoniulus pusillus; assembly: GCF_015220805.1. NCBI lineage: Eukaryota > Metazoa > Chordata > Aves > Piciformes > Lybiidae > Pogoniulus > Pogoniulus pusillus. The sequence continues at coordinate 9,114,451 of NC_087274.1, read as the reverse complement.
AAAACCTGAGACAGAAAAAGATCTTCTCGGTGATGTGCAATGATAGGACAGGGGGCAATGGGTGCACACTGGAGTGTGGGAGGTTCCATGTGAACATAAGGAAAGAGATTTTCACTGTGAGATGTGCTGACCCACACACTGTGAGGGTGTGAGGGTGCTGGAACAGGCTGCCCTGAGAGGGTGTGGAGCCTCCTCCTCTGGAGATGTTCAAAACCCACCTGGATGCACTCCTCTGTGACCTACTCTACGTGATCCTGCTCTAGCAGGGGGCTTGGACTCGATCTTTCCATGTCCCTTCCAGCCCCTAACATTCTGTGATTCTGTGAAAAGACAGCTAGCATGACAAGAAGCAACCCCAACTCCTCTGGCCCTGCTACCACCATTTTGAAGATTAACTTCTATGAAAAAAACATGAAGAAACAAGCACATTGCCTCCAAACAAACTTCATACTTCCAGCATTCACATACAGGGTGGCTACTTTCCTGCTGCTCAGTCTAGGCACGTGGTGCTTCCTGGGTGGCTGAGGACCATTGGAGTTGCACTGTCTTGCGGCATTTAGTCCGAGGGCTGCTGCCAGCACGGCCTCTGCACATTGCAGCCAGAGGCTGTCTGCTTGCTGCTTGGGTCATTTAAGTGGGCAATGTGATGTATAAAACCTTTTTACATGCTGTGCAAACATGCACACGTACACATGCCCATAGTGGGTGTACAACTGAGTGACCACCAACGGGTTAATAAATAGCTCATCCTTCTGTCTGGAGTTCAGCAGACTGCAGGCACCTACAGCACTCCCAGATGCCTGCTGCTGGGCTCTTCCCAGCACATGCCACTGGCTGCAGTCAGGTGTTATGATCATCTACACATCAGCATTTGTTAACTCTGAAAATCAGCTTGCACAGTGCAATTTCAAAGTTGACATTAATAATTTACCTCTTTTTCCATCACGGTTGCACCCATCCTGTCACTCCATTATGGCAGCAACCAAAACCCCACTGCTCACAGTGATGCAGGACCCTCCTTCTAAGAAGAGCTAAAAGCCCCCACGGCATTAAGGACTGAGGCTTTGTAGAAAGATCTGGAGTGGTCAAAAGAGCCATCTGCTAGGGAAAGACAGGAGAGCCATCTCCAGGCCACTGCCACCAAAGCAGTCTGGCAAGGCAGACAGAATGAGCAGATGTTAAGGAATACAACAGCCCCACAGCACAGCTCCCTAGCCCCAGAACCATCGAAGAAGGATGCCTGGAAATAAATTTATTGCAAGCCAAGACTTTTCATGCAGTATGAGCTTGCAGAAACGTGAAAGAGATGGTTTAACCAGATTAAAAGGACTAGCAGGTTACACAAGATTGTATTTCTTACATGGCCACCCACAGGCACCACCTGAGATTGGTGCCATGTTACAGAAATTGCTTCTTCAGAGCTGGCAGCAAACCAGGCACAGACCAACAGCATCACCTTGCCCCTTCAATGCCTTTTTCCGAATCATGAGGTGCTTGTCGCCCTCACAGATGGCATCCTGAATGAGGGACACTGCTGTGTGTGCAAGAAAGCCTGAGCTCTACCTGAGCAAAGGACACCCCATGGGACACACTGAGCTCCAGCAGCTATAGGAAAGCAGCCCTCAAAGAGGAAGCCAGGCTCAACTCCTACTCACCCTGGGATGCCCTTGTCCCATCCAGCAGCCCCACACTCAGCTCAGGACTCAGCTATTCCCACCCACAGCAGACATTAATTGCAAGCATGTTCAGGGCCAGAGCAGTGACTGGGATGTGGCCTCCAGCACTGCACGGAGCTGCTTTCATCTGAGTCATCTTTCAGTTAGTCACCAAAGGCAGTGCCCTGGCTGTCCCACTGCCCACAGGCTGAGCTCTGCTCCCTGCTCCTCGCTCCACCAGTGCGGCAGTGCCAGAGCCCACAGCCCTGCCAGACCCTTGGAGGACACTGGCTGCCATGGCCACTCCATGCTAGCAGCAGCAGGACCAGTGTCAATTGAGCAGCTCACCCTGTGAATCCATCCTGCACCATGGACCTAGGAGCCAACAACCTGACCTGGTGATAGTGTCACTTCTGTGCCCAAACCACTCTCTACGACTACCTGAGCGGAGGTTGCAGAGAGGTGGGGGGCAATCTGTTCAAGCCAGTAACAAACGACAGGACAAGAGGAAACGGCCCTGGAACAGGCTTGCCTAGGGAGGTGGTGAAGTCCCAATCTCTGTAAGTATCTAGGAGTCACATAGACATAATGCTTACTGATATGGCTTGGTCAGGGACTTGTCAGTGTTAAGATCTTTGAGTCAAATAATTAAAGGTCTTTTCTAGTCTAGGCAATTCTGTGATACCAACCTGAGCTCAGTTTTCCTCTGTCCCCACATGGAGGTTTAGCGTTTCCCCTGACAGTGCCCCCTCTGAGCAGCTTTCCCTGCCTGCACTGACCCCTCCAAGCAGAGACCTACAGAGAAATCCGAGACCAGCCCTCCAGCCCATCTCTCTATTCCCCCATCCCATATTTCATGCTGCAGACAACTATCAGAAATACCGTGGAGATGGCCTGCATGGCTCTGAGGTCTCACACCTGAGTGAGTGCAGAGTGGCCACGTCCATTGCTTCACACCAATGCCCCAGTCACAGCCACCTTAGGTGAAGGCACACTCCACATTTACTCACTAGGCCTGGCCGGGCCACCAAGCACAGCCATGTGCCCTGCTTGACCTGTGTGCAGCTCAGCCCATAGGAAAGCTAGATCCAGCAGAACTCCATGACACTCACACAGCTGGACCTCAGCATCCTGCAGACATATTTCTGAGGGTCGCAAGAGCTCTGGCATCTTTGCACAAAGACAGCAGCCTGCAGCCTTCCTGCCTGGGGATCCCCTACAGTCAGTCCAGGCACAAGAGCTCTGTGCTCCTCACAGATGCTGAACACAATGTGCAGCTCAAGGGCTGAGAGAAACCTACCTTTGATGCTTTGCTGGAACAAAGAGCCCCAGAACACATCACTAGGGAGTCCCCTTTCTCACCCACGACCCTTTGCAGGGCCCCAGCATCGCCTCTATGTGGAGGAAAGGGACCCAGCACTGCACCAAGGATATTTAGGGAGATATAAAAGGTCAAACTATGACAGGATCAAACTGCCCCTACCATGCCTCCCTCTGCCCCACATCCCTGCCTAGCAGAGGCCTCCACATAATGACAGAGGCTGTCCAGCCTAAACCCCTGAGCTGCTGAAACACCCACCAGGCTCTGAGTTACAAGCAGCTCTCAGGAATGCTTTGAAATGGCTCAAACCAAGGGAGAACACACAAGCGAGAGATGGAGAGAGGGACAAGAACATGCCATCTGCACTCTCCAGAGGCAGGAGGGAGCTGAGGATGCTTCTGCAGGAAGGTCCTCACCCAGGAGCACTAGGTGCCCTCAGCACATCCCTGGATGGGGCACAGTACAGGCCAGCCATGAGAGCAGCCTTCTCTGGCCACAGTTTCACTCCACCCTGGCTTGAGCTTTTCCTCTCATCCCTGTGGTTTCCCTCCCAGTGTCGATGCCCAGCAGCTGGCTGGGAACGCCCAGGAGAAGAGGCCCCATGCCTCCGTCGGGCTGCCATGCCAGAGAAGGGCAAGCTGCACCGTGTCACACAGGCAGTGGGAGGAGGGAGACCCACAGCTGGGCAGCAGCACACCAGGTCTCCACAGACACCCCCTCTCTCGCTTTCCCTCTTTGATCCTGGCTGTCCTGCTCAGGCATGCAGTGAGCCAGCCTCCCGAGTGATGCCACACTGCCTGTCCCCTCTCTCTGAGGCAAACAGTGTCCATCGCAGCCATCTCATGAGCAACTCACTGCAACACCTCTTCCCCTACAGCTCCACGTACCCAGGAGCAGTTTTTAGAACTACTCAGACATGCACCATTAGGTGGGATTTGCAGGGAAGCTGGGAAATTAAACAGAGTTATTTACTGCTCCACTCACCCACTTTCATCTTTCAACCCCCACCCGAATGCCCCCCTGCCTGGCCAGCAAGGTGAAGCCTGCTCCAAGTTGCTGGCCGCCAGCTCCAGCATTGCTGCAAGACATGCAGGCAGCTCCTGCCCAGCCGGGCAGGCAGGGTGAGAGGGTAAAAGCTGGGGGAAGATACTTTGGCAAGCAGAGAAAGCTCAACCACAAAACACACACACACACACACACAAACTCAGGAGCCAACCTTCAGAGCAGAAACGCGTCTCCATGCCAAGAGCTCGGCTATTTTCCTCCCTCTTCCCGGCTCGCAGCTCTGAGCTAACAGGCTCAGCATTCATCCCCCCGCGCCGTGCAGCACATGGGAACAGGAGGGGGGGAGAGAGAGAGTCAAATGAAATCCAGACCTAGAAAGCAGTTTCTTTTTCCCCCTCACCCCCCTTCTCAGCTTCTGCTGGAACCACCTTCTGTCGAGAGGGCTCAGGAGGATGGGAATTAAAAAAAAAAAGGAGAGGAAGAAAGAAAACCCAACAACCCACAACAAAAAAACCCAAAACCCAAAGAAATGGAGAAAGGCAGCATTGGGGGAAAAAAAAAAAAACAGACAAGGAAATAAATAGTGGAATCGGCTGAAATCCACCCGGAATGTGGCTGTTTCTCTCCTTAAAGTGCAGAAGCTGCTGGAAAGGTAGCAGGGCAGAGGCAGAACACAAGATATTTAACGATCAACAGCCTACCTGAAATCCGGTCCCTCTCCATTACTACAGGATATAATTAGCATCCGCGTGTCACGGCCGTCCCTTTTTTCGGTGGCGTCCCCTTCTTTCCCCCACTCTCCCTCCCTCCTTGCCTTGCCTCCTCCTCCTCCTCTTCCAAAAAAAGCTCTTTGTCTGGTCTAATTTCTTCAATCTGTTGCAATCATGAATGCATCCAAATTACCACATTTCCATGTGCTGATCATATGTTTGTGCTCCAAACTGAAGTAGCTTTGTCTCTTTGAAATGAAAAGCAAGAGCAGGAGAGGAAGAGAAAGGAGGAAGAAAACAGAAAGAGGGGGTGCATGACCCGAAAAATCCTGTAACTCCCTGAAATACTCCACCAAGCGCAGGGAAACTGGAAATCCCAAGTCCTCTGTAAAACAGTCTTAAAGCTACAGCATGCGAGCGTCCAGGGGAGCGCTCCAGACTCCACAGCTCCCTCTTAGTATCCACCAGGAGATGCTTAAGGAACTTGGCTCCTCACAATAACAGAGCGAACAACTCTTCCAGCTTCTCAAATCACTCCCCGCTTCCCGAGCCTTATTTTCCTGCTATTTCCTCTATCCCCTCCTCCTTCCTTGGCTCCAGCATTACAAAAGAGCACAGATCCTGCGCGATTCCCCACCCTGCCAGGTCTGAAGTTTCGATTCATGCATAAACTATTCGGCTGATGAAGGCTGACTTCATTCCAAGTACAGCATCATGGGCTGCTGCCGCTGCTACCAGGCAGGACCCGAGCGCCGCACATGTTTACTCGCCCTGTGCAACCCGCTGCAGAGCTTCGCCGCCGGCCCTGGCACCGAGCCTCGCTTCGCCTTCTCCCCCACTGCTCAGTGGTGATAAGGAGAGGGCTGCTGTAGCCAGCCTGGAAGCGATAGCGAAAGTCTGTGCCCTGGGCAGAAGGTCTGAGTCCTCTCCTTGGTCCCACGGTAGAGCAGAGGTGGGATGTGAGAGCAGTTTTCCTTCCCTGAGATGCCCGGGCAGGGTGGAAGGGTACGAAGGGAGCAGAGCAGTCCCGTGGAGCCTGTCATCGGATCCTCCTCTCCCCAGCCGGGATGGAGGGACGCATGGCCACAGCGATGGGCTGGCTCGCTCGGAAACTTCCACTTGGCTGGTGGCCAGGGCAGGCAGCGGGGACACGGCCTCAGCACCTCCGCTGAGACGGTGCCCGTGCTGCCTGCGGGCACAGCGCTACCCAAACCGCTCCATGCCACCCTCCTGTGTCATCTGCTGCCGATTCCTATTGCCGATGTGGAGCCTGAGTCACCCTGGCAGATGTGAGGGCACTGTCCTCAAAGATGGGAAACAAGTCCTTCTTCCCACAGCCCACAGACAGGGGTGGCAGAGGGTGGGAGAGCAGGCGCAGGTACTGCACAGGACAGGGGTGCTGGCAGGACCCTCGTGTGCTTGGTACCATAGAGACACTTTTTGCCCCCTACACACTCACAGTTCACGTGGATAATCACAAGTGTGATAGGTGTAACAGAACTTGGTGCCTTCCCCCACATAGTGTGGGCAGAAGGACAAACTCTTTCCCGTCTGGATGAATCAGCTTCTAAGGAAAGGCTCTAGGCATTGCAGGCACTGCTGGGACTTTTGGACAGCCTGGACCCACATCACATTGCTTTTCAGTATGGGGTATTTCTCCTATATGACAGCATCACTGTCACAAAACCAGAGGGAGGAACACAAACGGTAGGCTAAGGACAGCACCCCCAAGCTAGCTGCAACTACTGCACACCAGATAGCAGAGAACTGGTGGGAGGCAACACTAGGAGAGTCCACTACTTCGGGAAGTTTCTCTTTAATCCCCAGCAGGTTATTCCCTGCGCAGGGAGGTTTAGATTCCATCCCATATTCCTGCCCATTCACTATTTGCTATTAAAACTCTGCATGTCCTTGCTGCCAAAGCACTAGAGCAGGGACAATAAGCAGTGTTTTCCCATGAACAGTATGAAAACATGTTTCCTGCTCCAGACCTCGAAGGTGCTGAACACAAAGCAAAGACCCAGGGGAGCTGCACAGCCTCATACAGCACAAAATTCACTCCACTGCCTCCACCAAGCAGCCTTTACTGTCAAACTCCTCATACTGGAGAGGAAGGGAAAAATCTCAGGGGAAGTATCAAGAAAGGAAGAAGGTGAATGGAAAGGAAGAAGAGATGGGGGCAACAACACATTTCAGCCTGTAGACTTTAACCCATCCAGGCCCAGGTGATCAGGAGGCACAAAGCAAAGGTGTCATTTCTCACAGGTCAGATCACCAGGAGGCACTGAGGGACATGAATCCAATCAATGATTAATGCAATTGAACTTTAAACTCATAAAACCTCCAGGTAGATGCTCTCATTCAAACTTCAAGACCTCAAGCAAATGTTAATGGATTCACTTTAAAGGTGCAACTGTGAGTCTCCTTTTGAAGCAGTGATCACAAAGCACTCCAGCCACTGCTGCAGGTGGCACATTATGGGGATGAGCGTTCTCCACACTCCTTGGTTTCCAAGAACCTCACCAGGTACCTGTTTAAATGAGTACTTGGTGGTCTGCAGATTGAATAAGTCTAAATAAAGAAAGGTGATACATAGAGCATTCTCTAATCCTACTGTTAAAAGGACTGGGGAGAGAAGTTGGGCACATCTAGGTTCAGTAAGTCCCCTGTCTCCCCACAGGACTGTCTCCTGGTTTTTAGCAAAGCCACAAGGAGAGAGAAGTAGTGGGAGCAGCTTTTAGGAAACCAAGGCTATCTGCCACGAAGATAAACCCGATTTCCATTTGCAAACAAGCAGCTGAAACAAAGCAGGAGCCTTGCTCCACCCCCTCTCACAGAGGTTGGCACAGGGGTGCACAATTTCCCCTCACCCCCACCTCGCTAGGCCTCAAACATTACCAGGGGTGGCAGCCAGCAGGAAGCACATGCCAGGTGCAGAGAAAGCAAGGAAGAAATCTTAAGAAAGCAACCCAAACCCTGCTTCAGGCACGGTTTCACTTTTTATCTCTCTCACACCTTTCCCTGGCTAGCCAGCAACGCCAAGCCCTCTGCTAAGCAATAAACTGCTTGTGCCAAGACAGGCAGATAAGCAGGGAAGGTGTGCTGCAAGAAGACAGCTCACCTGCTCACCTCCACCCATGGACAAGTCACAGAGCCCAGGACATCAGCAGGCATGCAGGAGGGCTTAGGACTATTGACAGCATCACCAGCCACAGCAGCAGCCACTGCAGTACAGAAGCCTGCAGGTAATTCAGGTAGATCTGTTTGCCATTTCTTGTGTGCCTCTCTGGGTTTGTGCTGTGATTGTATCCCTGTGGAATTTCTTTTCTACCTAGTTCCCACACACAGTCCCACTATCACATCTGCCCACTTCCACCAGGCTCTCAGAAAGCCAGGCAGGTATCACCTTGTAACCCCAGCCCTGCTGCTGAGTGTACTGGAAAGGATGAGCACTGCAAGTCCATGAAGGGATCAGAGGTTCAAGCTGCACTGACAAAGGCACTTGGAAGCAGCCAGAGCAGTCAAAGATGTCTGGAAATTGAGGCAGGAAAAATGGGGATTCAACTGTTTTTTTTCCAAGAGCTCAGCTATCTGCAGCACTGGCAAATTGGGAGGGGAGGACAGTGAGGGAGCACAGTGCAGGGGAGCAGAGCATACCTGGCCCAGACTGCGTTCAGTGAAGCATTTTCACATGAGGAAATACAGGTCCAAACTCAAATGATGTGATCAAGTGCTACTCCACTTGTAGTCCTCTATGCTCTTTTTACCCTTGAGGCTGGACTCAGCCTGCAGATGACAGTACCTGAGCCGCCTTTGGACTGCTTGCTGCTCCAAGGACCTTGTCAGTTGTATTTTATGAGCCTTACATGGTGGTTGAAGGAAAACATAACAAAAACAACCCCAATTCTGGCTAAAATCCTCCTCTTCATTTGGAACAACTCCAAACCCCTAACAATGAGTCTTCCTCTTTCCAAGGGGGTTACTGATCCTCGTAATGTTTGCTGCCCTGCTCTTGCCAGTTATATTTTATTCACCTCTCCATTCTCCACCCTGCATTCCAGCTGGGCCAACACAGAGCTGCCCTGCCCTGGACACAGCTCTTGGCTGCTTCAAGTCTGCTGCCAACTACTATTTGCTCCTCCCTGATTACTTCTAATAAAAAGCTGTATTTTCTCAGCACAAGGGAACACAGATCCTCCCGAGTTATTGCTTTTGTCAAGCCAAAGACCATGCCCAGGACACAGTGTCCATCACCCAGAAACACTATGACAGTTGCAGCAGATTGCTAAAGCCTGTCAGCACATCCCTCCTCCTGTCCCAAGTCCGTGCATGCTCCTTGAGGTGATGCCTACACAAGACTCCCATTGTTCCATCCCACGGAGAGATGTACCTTTAAGAAGAGCTCCTGTTAGGTCTCTTGTCTATGCTGGCTCTCAACCTTTCTGCCTAAAAAGCCTCCAACTGCCGGAAATCCCTTGTATATCCTCCCTGGCTTTCTGCTCACGCTCATGTGCTGAAGTATTAATAGCAGCTTGGCAGTGCAGAGTAAAGGCAAGACAGGAGGAACTGGACACACACCCTCCTGGGAGGGCGTAGGGAGTCTCAGATAAATATTAACTCTTCCACAATCCTCTGATTATTGTTTTCCTTTCCAGACTCCTCCCTACACCTGTCTTGCAACTCTCAACACTCACTCTTGTCCAACCACCACTTGAGTCCCCCTAGCAGGGGAACTACTCTATACCTGAAGGCCTGTGGTCATCCTGCTCAGAGCAGCTGCTGGGGGAAAGCAGGGTTCTCAATGGTATCATTTTGTTATTTGCCCTTCTTTTGAACACCAACCACTTACTCTGCACTTCCTGCCTCCTGAACAGGTCACTGCAACAGCTCCTGTCTGGCAGAAGGAGCTGTCAGCAGCAAAGTCTTCAAGAGATGTTGTCTGGGTGTGATGCAGCTAGAAGACATCATCATGACTTACTAGGCCTAAATCCCTATTGCTGAAGAAAGGCCAATCCACTGAAGGAGAGATGCTCTGGAATTGGGCTTACAGATCCTATTTTCACCCAAGGCAGTAGAATCATCCATACCTCACACATCTCTGAACATCACAACATGGTTTTTGGCCAAGAATTTTAATCACAAAAAAATAAGCCAAGGAGGGACTGCTCAGTCAAGAATGCCTCTTGCTACTGGTGCTGTCTTTGGACCTCACACATTGCTTTCAGGGCTACCTAAATATCAGCAGAGCGGCTGCATGCTTTGCACATCAGCCCTGAACATCTGCGGTGCTTCATCCACCAACCCAAGTCCCACAGCTGCCCTGCAACAAATCATCTCTGCAACAAAGGGCATGAAAAGCTGCTCCCATCTCTTTTGCAGCCCTAGACACAAGATAAAATATAGCAAGGAGTAATTCAGTGCTCACTGCCCAAGGTACAATTAAGGCTTTAGTAACACTGGCCACTGCTGGATGCGCTGGCCTTGGAGCTCAGAGGATGCCTGTGGTGGGCAGTCAGAGGCTGGAGAATTTGCCTCTGCCCACGTGATGAGGGACATCAGACTTTGAGGGAAGAGGGAAAGTTGAGCATGCCAACGGCCCAAAAGCAATTTGCAAACTGACATTTCAGCAACAAAAAGAATGATGAAAAACACCAGGGAGAAAAGCAAAGGCATTGAGCTGAGAGAAATGTGGCTGAGGTAACCAGCACTGCAGAGCTTGCTCAGGCTGACCAGGGCACAGCACACCAGCACTCCTTCCTGCTTTGGCTTTTTGGGCACCTTTTCCTAAGGGAAGGATGACAGATGCTGCACTCCCTCCACGCATTTTCACCCTGCTCTACCAACACCCATTGACACTTTGGCTGGAAGTGTGTCCTTTCATTCCCCTGCTCCAGAGGGCTTCTCCCTACTTGCTCCATCAGCTCCTGCACAGGCATTTTGGGTCAGCACATTCCATTGTGGCCATGCTCTTCATGGAACACGACTAGGGCTAGCAGGGATGATAACAAATATATTTCTCTCTCCCAAGTCACCGTGCTTTCCTCTGGAGGATCGGTTGTATTTTTTGCTTCCATTCTTCAAAATGGGGGGAAACAAATGAGACAAATTCCACTGCCATTCCCCTTTCCTGATCTCCCATCTCTCCTCTGCTGTAGCTGATGTGAGGTTCCCTTGAAAGGGCATTAGAAGCTTAATCCAGAGACATCTGGTGTCAAGGTGATAAATAACCTTGCTTGAGCATTACTGCTCCTGTCCTGGAGGAGCTGCACTACACACCTGTACACCCTCCTTCCTTGGAGGAAAACTAAGGGCCTCATTAACATTCACCAACAAACCCATATCCCACTACAGTAAGCAGGATGGTTCTCTTAAAATGCAGTCAGCAGCTAAAGCCTCCAAACACTACAGACATCAAATCTCAGGTCATTCCTGAACTACTAATTTACACTATCTCTGTCTCCAGTATCATAGAATCATAGATTTGTTTCACTTGGAAGAGACCTCTAAGATCATTAAGTCCAACTGACAACCTAACACCACCATGGCCATTAAACCATGTTCAAAAAACATACAGATAGTGGTGCTCTGGGACATCTCCAGGGATGATGACTCCAGCACTTCCCTAGGCAGCCTGTTTCAATGCCTGACCACTCTTTCTGGAAAGAAACTTCTCCTCATGTCCAACTTAAACCTCCCCTGGTGCAACTTGAGGCGATTTTCTCTGACTTGATACTAAGGAGAAGAAACCAATCCCCACCTCACTACAACTTCCCTTTATGGAGGTTTAGGGGGCAATGAGGTCTCCTCTGAGCCTCTCCAGACTAAAACAACCCCAGGCCCCTCAGCCACTCCTCACAAGACCTGTTTTCATACACAGTTCCAGGTGCTGTATAAAGCAACCATCAAGAGACCTACCTGCTCACCAGCTATGTACTACTGAAGAGCCCTTTGGGACTAAAAGAGACTATGCATAAGACTGAAGAGCCCTTAAGGACTAAGAGAGACTATGCATAGGACTGGAGATGAATCATGGCTATTGTGAAGGAACAAGGATGACAAGCCAGTGCTCAGAACATGCCCTCAATAGCCAACAGACCCAAGGCACCTATCACTATTCCTTAACTTCTCATCTGAGCATATAAGCACACACGGCCCCTCATTCACTGTGAGTAATGCACATCCCTGCTTGAAACACGTGGAGCCCCACAGGACTCTCCCAGGCAGCTTGGAGTCCACGTGTCTGCATTATGCAAGTACCATCCTTCTGCCTCCGTGTGGGAAGCCAAGCACCTGAAGCAGAAGTAGCCTTTGTGCTTTAACTTCTTGTTGCCTGGAGCCGAGATTTCCTGCAAAGCCACAATCGTGGATCCGCACTGCCAGCAGAAGGGACTCTCCAGGCTAGATGGTGACCAAGCTTCACCCTTTGCTACTTTGCCCTTGTGATGAGAAAGACCAAGAGGACACATGTGAAACGAGGGCTTGTCACCAGGAAGCCCGAGGGGAGCAAGCGGTGCATGTGCATGGGGGACGCTCTTTGGCACGGAGATCTGCACAGCTGGGGTGGGCAATGTGGTGTTTAAAACAAAGGGGAATAGAGGCTGCCCACGGAAATTCATATGACCTCATCTAGGGACACGTCCAAAGCAATGAGGCTGCAACCACAAGTTTCTATTTAACCCCTGTGCTGCTCCACCAAGGTGAAAGGCATGTCTGTGCTAAAGAAAGAAAATCACCCTGCAAAGAGATGTGCAGCCTCCCATGTTTGTGCCAAAAACACCACCCTGCAAAGAGGTGAAGAGATGTGCAGCCTCCCATGTCTGTGCCAAAAACACCACCCTGCAAAGAGGTGAAGAGATGTGCAGCCTCCCGTGTCTGTGCCAAAAACACCACCCTGCAAAGAGGTGAAGAGATGTGCAGCCTCCCATGTTTGTGCCAAAAACACCACCCTGCAAAGAGGTGAAGAGATGTGCAGCCTCCCGTGTTTGTGCCAAAAACACCACCCTGCAAAGAGGTGAAGAGATGTGCAGCCTCCCGTGTCTGTGCCAAAAACACCACCCTGCAAAGAGGTGAAGAGATGTGCAGCCCTCCCGTGTCTTGTGCCAAAAACACCACCCTGCAAAGAGGTGAAGAGATGTGCAGCCTCCCGTGTCTGTGCCAAAAACACCACCCTGCAAAGAGGTGAAGAGATGTGCAGCCTCCCGTGTCTGTGCCAAAAACACCACCCTGCAAAGAGGTGAAGAGATGTGCAGCCTCACCACTTCCAGCTGGATCTGAAGTGCTGCACCCACAGCCTGGATCCAAGCATGCAACAGGAAGCCAAAACTGGATGCATCAAAGGTTAGAATCACCTGAAGGTCTGGACCAAAGTTTACAGGTGGGGTTCCCAAACTCCATTTGCTGAGATAACCACAGTGACATGTAGAAGGTTGTGCTACAGCAGCGAGGATGGCTGGTCTGAGCTGCAGGAGATGGGTGACTGTTCTGACAGCACTTCCCTGGGGAAAAGCCTCCAAATCCTACTGGTTTTTATAGCACTGTGCTTAGCTTATGTAACACTAATCGTGTACGCTCCAGCAGGGAGCCCCTGGCTTTTGACATCTCCTTTGTTTCCTCTGTTCTGCTTAACCTGCAGTCTTGCATAAACCAATTTCTGAAGTTCCTCTCTTACAGACTCCAGGATAGTCCTCAGGGCAAGACATTAAATTGAGAGATGAAAACATCAAGATCTATTGCCTTATCTACCTTTAACTCTCTGACTGATTTCGGAGCATCCCAAATTAGCAAGCCCTGCTGAAATCCTGTTGACTCTATTGAAGTGATGATGCCAATTTAAGTTCTGCCCACAGCTATGTGTGTTCAGCTCTTCCTCCCACCTGGCCATACATCTTTCCATTTCAGTGTCCTTGGGGAAGGATCCCCAGAATCACAGGCAATGCAAAAGGTGCAGCTTTCAGCTTCTCTGCTGCCCTAGTTCCCTCAACTATAAAACAGGAACATCAATAATTACTAAAGGATGAAGCAGGGAAAAGCAAATAAGACCATTTCTCTGTGGATGGCTTGTTGAAGTGTTCATACAAGACTATATTGGCTCTACTTTTATTAATCTGAGCTACCAGCTCCTGCAGAAGCATCCTGAGTACAGTGGCATCATAGTCGTGGTGTCCTAGAGCTTGTGCCCCTCAAACTCACACTGTGGCAAGAATCTCTGAACCATCTCATCTCCATCTCCAGCCAGTGCTCATCCACCCACTGTGGCTTCCAGCATCCTCTGTCTACCACCATCAGCCTAAAGGCAAGTGGCTCAGGCTGGCACAAAGAGCAAACAGCCTGGCATCAGGCTCCCTCCACTCTATACCCAAGAGAAGTGTTTAGTCAGTGCAAGACAAACTGCCCCAACAAAGGCTTCATGACATCAGTGAGTGCCTCTTTCTAATGCAACCCAGAGTGCTGGCCTTGAGCTGCATGCCTCTCTAAATTATGATCTACTCTTCCAAAAAGCACTGAGACAAGTTGTGGTTGATCCTTGGCCAGCTGCTGATGATGCAAAAGCAGGGCTGCTAGTGCCCTGTCTTTTCTGGATGGAAGAGCTGTGCCTGCCCTGGGCTGCAGCTGGGCCTGGCAGTGTGCCCCTGCTCAGCTCGGGCTGGCTCCAGGCAGCCGTGCAGCCAGACAAAGGCTGAAACAGGAAAGCTGAGGCACCTGCTCCCCTCCTAGCCCTTTGGGACCTCTTATGAACAAAGCACCTGCCACACAAATAGTGCAGATCCAGGAGTAATTCTGCTGCAGCACAACTGGAAGGCACCCTCCTCCCTGAGGTCACCTACACAGAACAAATATGCTGGCTTAGCTAAATCAGTAAACCTCCTTTTTCTGAACCCCCCTGCATTAGCTCCACCAGAGAAGTTCCTTCCTCTTAGTGAAAAGTGAATTGTAGGCTGGAAACAAATCAAAGTGCAGAGCACAGCTGGCTGCCCAAGAGGAACACGATGCCCATTTCTTCCACTCCAGCTGCTTAGGGGCTGTTTTCTGCCTGCCTGAGGAACACATCACTGCTCCCAATGGCAAATGGCAGCAAGTATTGCTTGCTTTCAAATCCATCAGGTATAGTTGTAGGAAAAGAAACTGGGAAGTAATTCCCTTGATGTGCCCTTCTTAGCTCTGTAAGAGTACTGCCCTAAGATACCCTCATCAGGCAATGGTAGCATTTTAGGGGCTGCAACTCTGAACTCTGATGGAACCTTTTATAAGAGGCTTCTTTCCACTCCTCTTTCTCTGCCTGTGTTTAATTCACAGTGAACAGAGCCTCCAAACCACTCACAAAACTCAACCTTACAGGCATGGTCCACCATGCCAAACACCGAACACCTTCCTTGTCCTTTCAGTTTTTGAGCTGAGGTCCTCCCAGGCTCCATTATCAGGCTGCCCTCCACGATGGTGGTGTTCCTATCCATGGTGAGCCACAGCCCCAAGCCAGCCCATCATGGAGTTGCAGGGAGTGAAGACTAATATGAGGAGCAGTGGTGCAGGAAGAGGGAACCAGCAGTGAGCCCAGGACTGAATGGGCCTTGGTTAGGTACAGCTCAGCACCTCCAGGGTGCTGGATATCAGAAGTTGCTTCTGTACCAATAATCTTGGCATCTCTTTATCTAGCCAGAGCCCAATTACAATTGTGACATACTTAAACACTGTCTTGGTGTCTCCCCCTTCCCAGGACATTCATCAGGTATGCATGATATCAGCTCCACTTTTGCAGCCAAATAAAAAGAAACAGAAAGAACAGGATTCACATCCTCCTAAGCAAAGCTTCCTTTAAGAAATGATGGTTCCCTATAATCCCACAGGAGTATGGATTCCCCCAAGAAGTTTATTCTTCCCACTCATTTAAAACTGAGGGCTCTCAGACACTTTCTAATAGCCTCCAGCTCTCTCCATTGCCCAGCCCAGCAGTGTCCTACCTCACTGACTTACATGGGACTATGCAGCAGGTCTGCACAAAAAAAAACCCCACAGCTTCAAAGTCCTGGAACTGCTGTTCACTCAGCAGTGCTAACTGCCAGTGTCATACAATCACTTTCAAAGGGACAAGCAAAATTAAGAGGAGTCACAGTAAAAGATTTCCAAGAGGTTGACATCAGACCTGTAGGCTCTCACCATCAAGGGAGTACGTGGTGTGTGGGTGACTGTGTAGCTGTCGAGATCCAAGAGCTGGTGGCTATGGAACTGCATGTCATCCTTTTCTTTGTTTAGGGTGGCAAAAAGCCCAAAGCTACTCCCCTTCTGCAATGCTTCAGTTGCAACCACTGCTCAGTCATCCCAGCCCTAATTTATCTTTTACAGGAATAAAAGCTTCTGGGTGCAAGGCCAGATGTGCAGAGGGAAAAATTTGGACCCGAAACAAGGGGAAATTGAGCTGCAGTTATATGGAGTCATAAATATTTACTGCAATGTAAACTGGAGCACTGAGCTGTTCATTTGATTTTAACTTGAAAAAAAATATATTACAATTTAAAAGGTCTCTCACCAGAAAAGTAGAAGAGTATATAATTAGAGTCTAAAGAAAACAAGCTTGAACAACTGTGCTGTGTCTTTCAATTTAGATTCTCTACACTCCAGTTACCTTTGGAGCTGAACCAATTCCCTTTTCTGTCTGCAGCCACACATATGTGTATGTATGAGAAAACACACAGTGCCAGGGCTGAGACTGCAACTTTCTGCAGAAGATAAACATGCACTTCAAGTCAGAATTACCAGTGCCTGCACTGGTGGCCTAGTTCTGAAGCATCAGCTTTAAGATGTTGCTCAGTTTTTCTGGGCTGATTGATCATTGCCAGGAAGCTTCCACACCTGGACCAATACCACAGCTCCACACTAAAGCATCACTCTCTATTTTTCATAGAATCACTGAATGCACTGGATTGGAAGGGACCTATAAATGTCATCTAGTCCACCCCCCTGCAGTAGGCAGGGATGTCTTTAACTAGAGTACATAAAGAGCTCAAAGCTCTACCAAACCTGACCTTGAGCATCTCCAGGGATGAGGCCTCCTCCACCACCTCCCTGGGCAACCTGTTTCAGTGTTCCACCATTCTCACAGCAAAGAACTTTTCCTGCCGTTTGGCACTGGTTAGGGGTGCAGTTGCATACTTTGGCCACATTTACATCCTCCCACCGCTACATCAGGGTTGGAGATGGTGACAGTGCACGGCTGAGCTGCTCCAGCTGCAAAGCAGTGTCTCAGCAGCAGGATAGCATCACAGTGTGCCACGTCCCCTGTCACCCTTGTCTTTGCCACGCGTGAATGTGCTTGTCACTGGAGTTTGACAAGGGCCAGGCTGGCAGTGCAACAGCTCCAAGGGCATTTAAGCACACGCTTAATTGGAGGTCTGTGACTAATCCCCATTCCACTTGCGCTGATGCCTTGATACAGCAAAGTGCTGAAGTCACTGCTGCAGGAAGACATCCCAAGGGTGGCTTTCTCCTCCCACCCACACAGAGGACAAAGCTGAAAAGGACTGTTTTGGTAAGTACATCTGGGAGCTGAGGCAGGATATGAGGGCTGGGAGGATGAATTGAAATAGCAAAGTGAGCCTGGAGGGAACAACCATGAGTGACAGAGAGACCAAGGGGACACGAGAGGGTGAAAGCAGGGATAGAGCAGGATGTTGAGGAGGTGAGCAGGGCCCTTCTGGGGACAGGCTGACTGCAGCAAGTAGCACAGGAGACTGTCAGCATTCCAGAAAAACTGAGGTGGCAAAGGCAAGGGGAGGTCACGCATCTCAGAGAAGGAAACATAAAGGAAGATTTCAATTGCAGCAAAGCATTTGATGAGAAGAATAAATATCTGCAATGTGCAAGAGACCAAGACTTCCCACAGAGGGTTAACTGCAGAGCAGCACAGGTTCATCAAAGGGGCTAGCACAGCCAGCAAAAGGGAAGGACCAGAAATGGGCTGTCTCAGCTCCCTTTTGAGTATTTGAGATGAGAACAGTGACACTTTCTACTCACAAGGGGTAACATGGGTCAGGTCACGGCAGGTAAGCACCAAGGACATGTCTCTGTCCCTGAGCAGTTCCAACCCCCATCATTGCACATGCAGGTGAAGTGCACAGGCTCAGGTACTTGCAAGCACCAGTACTTCTGCTACTGCATTCCCAAGGCTGGAAAATACCTTTTTCAAGAAATAAACCCTTCCACCTGCTTCCTTCTGAATCAGAAACAGCTTCAGAAACATGAAGCTGTAATTAAGAGTGTAAATTTAGTCACAAGCAAGTATAATCCATAAATCTCCACATCCAATAAAAAATAATAGCTAAGGAGAGCATGAAAGAGCTGCTAATTACTAAAGCTGTATTTCAACCTCAGGCCATTCCTCCCTTCTGTTGCCCCGTGTTAGACCCCTTGGATTGAGGCAGGGCTTTCTAATTATACTCTCTGGATCCATTATTCAGTAAGTAATTAATATTTAATTTTATATTGCTCTCTCTTTTCATATTCTTTTAAACATATACACACACACATACTGTTGTCTCTCTCCAGCATAGAGACCTCTGCATTTATCAGCAGCCAGCTTTGCCTTTCAAACCATGGCCAGTGGCCAGGAGGCAGGAGATGTAATTTCTGAGAGTTACCTCTTGCATTCACTCCATTTTTAGATATTTTTTTTTATTGGATGAGGAAGTTTCAAAGAGAGAAATTCAAGGAACTTACTTGGACTTGTCTGGTCACTGAGTCTCCGAAGTCTCCCGCTGGAGGTCCGGCTGATTCCTAAAATAAGAAAGAGGAATGAGTGGGCCAAGGGAGTTCATGTGAGCAAGGTATGGGAAGCAATCTCCCCACTATGACTCTGCATCTAGCAAGGCACATTTTCTGTTGGGCATCTGCCATGCACACTCATCTCTGTGATCAAAGGAACGTTCAATGTTATTTCACACAGCAAAACAGCTGAGGAGGGACCCCTACCTTCCCTTGGACATGTTAAACATTCTTATTCAAACATATCAAATCCACAAATGTAATCAGAGTTTCCAGAAACAGAGAGGATTTTTAGGGATAAGCCATATATTGATTAATGCCTCAGCTTCTTTTTTCTTAGCACAATAGTAGCGGACGCAGTAAATGCAGTGAACCATATCATGTGTGATGCTACACCCTGGAAAAAACCCCACATGATGTCCTCATGTAGAATCAACCAGGTTGGAAGAGACCTCCAAGATCATCCAGTCCAACCTATCACCCAGCCCCATCCAATCAACTAGACCATGGCACCAAGTGCCCCATCCACCATTCCTTCTCTTTCTCTGCCCTGCCTGAGGCAGCCTGTGTTGCTGGGGTTGCAGCATGGAGAACCTTCTGTCATTCCCAGTGCTAGGAAGAGATATTCCCTGGGCAGCTGGCTCTCATCTGTCCCAGCACCTGAGATGGTGTTGGTCCTCTGGAGGAAAATCACACAATTGTCAGATCTGGAAGTGGCCTCAAGGATCACTTAGTTCCATCCCTGTGGTCATGGGCAACAAGGAGTTGTTGGTTAGCCTCATCCTGCCCTCAGCCAGCTGCTGGGGCAGCAGGATGGTGTCTCACAAGAGGCAATGGAAGTAAGGAGAGGAAAATGCTTAAGGACAAGCTTAAGCAACAAAAAGTAGAGTATTTCTGGGAGTCATCTCTTTGGTTTCATGTTTTTAAGCACCAGGTAGTCGGGGCTTGAGTGCCATGGTCTAGTTGACTGGATAGGTCTGAGTGATAGGTTGGACTGGATGATCTTGGAGGTCTCTTCCAACCTGGTTGATTCTATGATTCTATGATTCTATTCTATGGCAAGTCTTTTCTTGATATGAGGAGTCCCATAAGGGCTGGCAGCTCCTCAGTCTCTGCTGAGTCCTGTTGGAGGAGCAATAGCTCCAGCATGGCATCCTTTGTCTTGCACATCAGATGCTAGAGCTGTTGAGCTCTAGCCACAGAGACTACTCAGCTCAATACAAACCCTGCCTGAGCACACCAATATTTTGAAACAGGACTATTACCCTGTAAACGAGCATGAAACTCCCAGATTTTGGGGATGATGGTGTTGAGTTGTATTATTTAAACCTCTCTTCTCACCATCTACCAGATCTGTTGGAAAATAAGTAATTAAACCACCACAAAATGAAGCTGCAGAACACCTCTGCACTCTAATTTGTAACATAGGCACAGATTTATAAATCTTGTCAGCTGGGAGAGTGCATCATAGGGGAAAAAACAAGCAAAATATATAAAAGGGAAGAAAAGTTTTATAGCAATGAGCACTGAGATGGAGGAAGCGAAGGGAAAAGAACTGCCTGGCAACTCAACATGGAAAATATGTCTCACACTCAGAGCCCTCTGCTTATATATCTGCATATGTATGTGTATTTTCTCCCTCCCTTTCCTCTTCTAACATAAGAAGCCTCTGTGCCTACAACATTGCGTGGCTAAGCCACAGGGCTGGTCCCAAGGAACCAGCAGTGCTGCCTGACCACAGAGGCACAGGGAGAACCCACAACCAGCATCAACCAGAGCCATCCCCCACAAAGAGCACCACTGGCCAAAGGGCCAAAAATAGAGCCTGGACTGTCCATCCACATGTGTGAATACCCAGCTTGTCTCCTCAAAGAGCTTTACTTGCACTGCACCAGGGCAGACAGCTGTCACACACATCATTCAGTGTGCAGCTTCCATTACCAACAGCAAGAGAAGAGCTGAAGCTCCTGGGAGCTTGTGTACCATAACCAGCATTATATATTTTAAACATGGAGTTTTTTTAAATGTTAAACTCAGTCTCTGAGTCTGTTTTCTTCATTCTTTTCTCCTCTCTAGATTCTCTAGCAAGAATGAAAAGGTATGTTTCCCCTGCTCAGCAGAGTTTTGACCAGCACTTCTTCAAACAAGCTACAAGAGCACTCAAGTCCTGCCTCCACCCCTTGCAGACAAACACCTCTGCTTCATCTGCATGCAGGCAAGGTGCAGTGCTGAAATCTGAGTTTCATAATTGCTCAAAAGCCAGAGAAATACATCCTTTATGGGTGGCACGCTGGAGACGGCAGATACACAGCCATGCTGAGCTAGTTAAATACATCCTTTTATGTTCAAAGAGTTCGTTCAGTCTGTGGCAAAGCAGGATGGAAGAAGAGCGAGGAGCTTACAAGCTTGGACAGGATCACAGATAGGAAATAGGCTTTGTTCCCTGTAGCAACGACTCCAGTGGAAAAACACACAGAGGACTTGGAGCATCCAACGTGGCACAGCCACCAGAGCATCCATGCCCTGGCTGAGCCTGTAGCTTTTATGCAAGCACTTCTGAGGTTTGCTTATCTGCCCTGTCTCACAGCTTTTCTAGGAGCTGCAATTACTCTTCATGCCCTTTTGGGATTGACAAATGCAAAGGTGAGCAAGCAGAATCGATTTGCTTTGCCTTGGAGACAGCTGTTGTTTCAACCACTGTTAACAACATTAGGGATCTATAACGGTGTCATTAATCCCCTTTCAGCAATAGGGAAAATAAGGAGCAAACAAGAACTTCCTACAGGCTTTCCAACATCTTAACAGTGAACCTGGAAAAAGGAGGAGTCCAAGCCAAGCTTCCTATCCATGATGTCAGAGAATCACAGAATTAACCAGGTTGGAAAGGACCTCTAGGATCATTGAGTCCAACCTATCACCTAACCCTTCCAGTTAACTAAACCATGGCACTAAATGCCTCATCCAGTCTGACCCTTCACTGAGGAAAGACCTAGACACAGTCCTGGAAAGCAGATAAACAACAGGGAAAGCTGGCAGCCAGGCAAGACAAGAAGAGAAGAGATATCAAAAGAAATTATATATATATATAAAAAAATATGAGAAAGCAACAGCTAAAAATATGCTGCTGTGAAGGCAGCACCAGGAAGCCAGCAGCGTGGACAGGAGCGGAGCGCATCGGCGTTCTGAGCGCGTTCTGGGGTCACCTCTATTTATAGTGTGCAAGTTGGAGGTTGAGCCCTGGAGCTTAGGGCTGCAGAACCAAAATCAAAAGTTCCCAACCCAGACACAGCGTCTGTGAGTCTTCTCTCTTAACACAGTTCAAATGCCCTCAGGCCATGCTGTAAATTTATTGCAGTGCACTGGACTAAGAGCCATAAAGAAATATGCTTTAACTGAAATGAAGGAATTCTTCCTCACGTCCCTGGCAGGATGACTTCAGAATGGAAGAGTCCAGCAGTTAAAAATCAGTCAATCCAAAAACAGCTCGTTCAGCCCAGCGGATGTGCCGCAGCAGGACAAAGTTATAACACTCACAGAGCTTAACCTCACCTTGGCTCACAGGCTGAGCAATATTTTTTCACGTTTTATAATCAACGACTAATTCTCTCCAGATCCACAGCCTGGGACCATATGGCACAGCAGAGAGGCAGCAGCAGCAGCACTGAAGGACACTGGGCTTTGCCGGGGTCTCCTTTGCAACTGCCGGAGCCAAGAATCGCTCCAACTGGGTTGTGTCAGTGCAAGCAAGATCCCAGCCAGGCTCGTGTTTAAATCACTCCCTCCAGACAATACTGGGCCAGAAGTTCTACTATTTCGTGCTTCTTGCAGCTGCTGATGTAACACACCAGGATGGAAAGCATTCCAGTATTGAAACGGGAGCAGCTTATAGATACTTGCCCTGATGCAGAGGACACAGACATGGAGCAGGGAGACTGAATCCAGCCTGTCTCAGGAAACTGCTGTTGCTGCTGTGTGACTTTTCTAGCTGACTCTGCTGAATCTGAACCTAGTGCTAACATGGTTCAGAGACAGAGACGTTTGCCTCCAATACAGTCAGCATGTATGTTCTCCAAAACACATCAGACGTTTTGTGTGATACACCCCAAACTTTTTATGGGTGCATATCATAGTAATAAAATAGTAGAGGGGTTCTCCTCCCCCTCTGCCCTAGTGAGGCTGCATCTGGAATTTTGTGTCCAGTTCTGGACCCCTCAGCTCAAGTAGGATCTCAGGGAACTGCTTGAGAGAACCCAGTGCAGAGCCATGAAAATGAGAGCCTGAGGGAGCTGGGGCTCTGTAGCTGGGAGAGGAGGAGACCGAGAGGTGACCTTATTAATGTTTATAAATACGTAAAGGGTGAGTGCCAAGAGGAGGAAGCCAGGCTCTGCTCTATGATGCCCAACAACAGGACAAGGAGCAATGGGTGGAAGTTTCCATGTAAACATGAGAAAGAGTTTTTTCACTGTGAGGATGACAGAACCCCAGAACAGGCTGCGCAGGGGGGTTGTGGAGTCTCCCTCTCTGGAGATATTCAAGACCTGCCTGTGTGATCCGCTACAGTTGATCCTGCTCTGGCAGGGGGGTTGGACTGGATGATCCTTCTAGGTCCCTTCCAGCCTTCAACCTTCTGTGATTAACATGAGAGGCCACTTGAGACTGATGTTCCCTTCCCAGTAAGTGATCCATGCCACTGCACTCATACCATGTTAAAAAACAAAAGAACAAATGAGTAATTTCCATTATCAAGAGAACCCATGGGGTGTAGACAAACAATGGAGGATGCAACCCAGGAATTTGCTCTCCCTAAGCAGTCCAGAAAAAACAAAACACAAACAAATAAATGAGCCCAAACCAACAAAGGTCGTGTCAGAAAGAGATGGGCCAAAACCAGCAGGAGACATCCTGACACACTGTGCTGGAGTCAGCAAAGCGGCACCAGCTCATCTGAGCAGCCAGCATGACCCTTGCTTCTGTTAAATGTATTTACTGGTGGGGCTGAGATCAGACGATTCAGCTCCCCTCTTCACCCAGCACGAACGGAGCAGGGTGTCCAGACAGCGCTGGAGACATGACTCTCTCCAAGACCAGTACCCTGCTATAGCTATTTCCCCACTCCTGGCTCTCAAGAGCTCTCTTCCTGGAGAGTACAGATCTAGGCCAGGTCACGGAATCATCTCTAGAATTCCCATCTTTGGCACTGGGTACAACAGCACTCCAGAGGTGCCTACAGCACCTACTCAACACCAGCAAAGGCATTGAGAGTTGGCTCCTTCCAGGGTAGGATCTGCACCAATCTGTGCAGCCAGAGGTACCCAGCCCTACCTTCTCCAACCTACCTGTACTGGTCTACCTCCTCAGGCCACTCTGATGTTGGCTAGGGAAGATAAAAGACGACAGCAAGGATGTCACTTCATTTGCTCCTTAGCAGAGGCAGAGCTGGCACAAGTACCAGCACAGGCTACTGGGACTGAGTTTTCCACTCCCTTTTAGGATGTGCATATCCATCACAACACCCTTAGGACCATCTGTTCTCGACCATACAGGGTGTGAAATCAATCTCATTTTTATCTCCAGGTACTATGCAGACAGTGGGCAAGAAAATGGCTTCATCGGCAGCAGTATTTCATCTTGCTTCACACAGATGAGCTCTAAGAGCTCCTTAGATAAAATAGCTGCAGAAGACTTTGTCAGTAATGAGGCCTGGAACTGTCAACAGAAGGAGGATATATGGTTTAACCCATACTGCACAACCATCCCCTCAGTGGTTTCTCCAACATACCAGACCAGCTGCTGGAGATGAGCTGCAAAGTTTTAGTGCTGACATTGCCTTCAGAGGTAGAATTCTGCACAGGGAGTTGTAGATGTCACTGGAGACAGCTGGGGACAGAGAGGCTCTGGGGGAGCTGACAACTGTAAACTAAAGACATTTGTTTGCAGAGTAGCAAAGGAAGAAGAATCCCTGTTGCTCCAAGCCCAAGTCCAGTGAACCACACAATTACAACTTCACTTCCATTAACTTGAAATCTACTTGCAACATTAACCTCAAAAGGAATATGTTTAAAATAAAAAGGAAAAAATTCATATTCATTTCCAGCACTAATCAGAAACATCCACCGAAGAATGAAAGACACTTTTCCAGATTCTGGGTTATAGGAACTATTCACAAAGAAGCTGAGCACAGCTAGAAAAATCCTTCAGCCCATGTGCATGGTTTCATTCTGGGTCAAATATCTCTGGCAGCAAACTAAGCTTTCACTGGGGAGACAGAGGGATGCTGTTCCCAAGAGCATCCCAATTACAGACTCAGGAGCAGACCACTACCATCTCCAACACAGCTACCACCATATGGGCACATCAGCAAGCTGTAGGTGTCTAGGCTGAAGGCTAAGCATAGAACACAGCCTAAAACACTACCAACCATTCCACTCATGTAGGAGCTGGATATCATCGGGCTGGGGCCAGACACAAGTGGAGCCATGAGGTCACACACAGAAGGAACCCAGGCAGGGATGGAATTCAGATAACTCTCGAGGAAACCACAGGAAAATGGGCATCAGCAAGCTGCATATATTCCTACCACAATGTTAGACTTTTGCCATGGGCCAAACATTCTAACACTAAAAAAATGCTCCAAAAGTATGTGCTAATGATAAGAGGCAGCAAAAAGTAAGCCTCATCTTTTCCAACCTTAGAAAGCTTTCTTCAAGCCCAGTAACATCTTGCCCAGGGCCCCTGGCCACAGCAAAGAGCTAAGTTAGGGCAAAGGACCAGTCCTGCACACAGTGGTAGAAGATGACAAGAGACCCAGCACTTTGCCTCAAATTCAGCCTTTGATTGAAGATTTTACCTCCATTTAAACTGCAGTAACTCTCAGGAAATCAGTGGATGCATCCACAGAGCTCAAGGCCTGAACTGACTTGCACCATACATTTTTTATCTGGTCATTGCGAATACAGACTTGTGCTTGAACAAAGTCTTGGCTCCTCAGAGACATTCAATCTCAATGTCAAGATTAAAACACTGGAGTGACCCCAAGTGCTTTGGCAAGTTGCTCAACAGTTCAAATGGCCTTCAAACAGCACAGAGAGTCTTCCCCATGTGTTTATTCTGAGGTGAGCAAACTCAGTCCTCAGACATTCACTTGATAGGAATAACGAGATCATTTCACCACCCCTTGTGATCATCTGTTCTTTACTGCCCACAGATTCCTCACAGCTGATAGTCATTCAGAGATAGGCTGGACAATCATGAAAGCACACAAAAAAAATTAGCACAAGCAGTTTTTCATAGAAAAAACCCACCCTTTTAGTCATCATCTGTGATCCTTCTGGTTAGAGGGCTTCAGTAATGTGGCTGGGCAGCAGAAGGGATGCCACGTCACCAGGCTGACACATTGGATGACTTGTACAAATGCATATTTGCAATGCAAGTATCCACACAGATTGGAGGGGACAGGAAAAAATAGGTCTTTTGTATGTCTTGTCAGTTTTGCTGGTTTATGTGCTTCTTTTATTTAGCAGCTTGAGGGAAGGGAAAAGGATTTGCAAAGGGACAGGAAACTGTCCTTGTGAAGCTGTACTGCTTGGGAATGGGCATGGTAACTACTGTCAAGGCTAAAAATCACTTCCAGTTCACTGCTGAAGCTAACCAGACTTCCACGGAGATCTTGCCCCTCTATATTTACTCTCTTCACCATGCTCCTCATTTTCTCACACATCTTAGCTCCTGAAATCCAAGAGAGAAAAAGTAGGACCCAAAAACTACCAGAGTGTTCTCTCGTAGCACTTTTGCCAAGTGAGGAGGCTTTACAGGAATAGCAGAGCTCACAAAGCTATCATGAGAGCAGCTTGGATCTGGTCCCATTTGTTTCTGCAGGATCTGTAGCATCCCAGCAGGGATGGGAAGGTGTCTGAACTCATCCAAGGTGCAGGCTTGTTCAAAGAAGGAAAGACTCAAACTCTTAGATTAACCAGATGCCGTAAAAGCTTCAGTAAGCTAGAAATGTGTTAGTTAATCATTAACATTAATGGCACAAGAGCCCCCAGGAACCTGAATGGAGAAAGGATAAGCTTTGCACACAGAGCAGTATGCAAACAAATAAAACCACCCCTGCTCATCCATTGCCTTCAAAACACCCCAAACATTTACAACATGCAGACCCACCAGTGCACCTAACCTTCTCAGGTTCATCTGGCAATGGCCATGGACTAGTGGGAGAAAATCATTGTCAGATTTGAAGGAGGGGAAAGGAATGTTAAAACTGCAATGTGGTATTTCCATATGGATCAAATACTCCCAAGCCACCCCACAGCTCTCATCCCCACTCCCCAGAATGCTCTGGCTCTGACCACACAGGAGAACTCCTGGTGCAAACTTCCCGGCCCAGCATCTGGCTCTCTGCTACACTTTAACACTGTGCACAGCTTTAGCACACTAAGCAGCAATCTGTTATTTCAGATTAAAAAATTAATACATTAAATAGTCCTTATTTAGATTTTAAATCAATTTCTTGCTGCCTTCTTGTAACCTCAATGCAATCCAAATTTTATTCTGCAGCTGCAGCATTTGCTCAGAGACTGCTCGCTGCGTCCTTGCTCTCATTTCAGACACACAAAACTCCTAAACTTGTGTTTCAGAGGGTCCCCCCACCACAGACTTCACTGGATTTATCATCGGAGCCCTGCAAGCCTGGGGCTGCCATCAGGATGTAATACAGACCCTTTCTGTTTGCCAGGCTCTGAAAGGCAAATGTTGATTTTTCCCAGAGAGGGATGGGGGTGTAGAAAAGAGAAAAGCTGAGAACAAAGAGGCAGCAGCTCACTAGTTAAAGGGCTGCAGACGACAAAGGGCAGAGGTTAAGGGTTCTCCTGAGCCTGGGTGACCCCCTAGGCTGACCCACCGGGCTGCCAAGCAGAAGCATGCCAGTGCCTAGAACCAGCAGGACACTCAGCAGATCTGGGTGCTTTGGACTCCCTGGCCTTGGTGAGCAGCTCCCCATTCCCAGCTGGAGGAGGTTAGGGGCAGATGCTGGTTTTGAGACCATGTCTGATTCTGAAGTCACTGCAAAGAGAAAGATCTCAGGCAGATTTTACTTAGATGCTAACCCGCAGATCTAAGTCTCCAGGCTTAGTCACTCCAGACTTCCAACCCAGTGCCTTTTTCACAGAATCATAGAATCAACCAAGTTGGAAGAGACCTCCAAGATCATCCAGTCCAACCTATCACCCAGCCCTGTCCAATCAGTTTTCCCCCACCATGTACAAGGGATGCTCCACTGCAGTCGCGTAACAACAGGGAAAAGGAACCAGCCAAGGGACCACAGTCACTAAAGCCTATGTCCTCCCTAGCAAGATACCCAGGCAAATACACAGGGCCAAGATTCACAAACTGTCTGGCCACTTGGCTGCAAGCAGGTGATCCTGGACAAGCACTAAGCTCAAGCAGATGTGGGCACTTTTGTCTCTATCCTTAGCATTCACATAAACGGATTTGAGGCTACAAATGCTACCTGCAGCACTTCTACCTGAGCATCCCTACTGTAGCAGCAGCCTGAACATACACTTTGTGGTTGTGTTCATACAATGATGAGCCTGGATTGCTTTGGTAGGACCCCTGTGGTACTCTGGCATAACAGAAAATTGCCTGAAAGCCAGAAAGCTTGAGATCCAAGCTGTGGTTCAGAAACCAGCTGCCCGTTACATAAGGAATTCATGCTCTGTATCACAGCTGATGGCACAGACATCCACATTCTAACAGTTCTCTTTTACCCCCAACTCCAGTTGCATTAAGATCCTCCACTTACTCAAGCCTGACCTAGGAAGATACTGAGGTGGGCAGCCAGGGTCAAAGCCATTTGCAGACAATGGAGTCATGAACTGCTCAGCAGCCACCACAGCACTACCAGGACTCTGCACACAATGTTCCTCCTCCACATATCCTTTCCTCTGCCTGTGAAATGAGGAGTCAAACACTTCCCCTGCTTATAGGAGCCAGGGGGATATATTATTCAATGCTTTTACATTCTAGCTGTAAAGAATGACTCAGATACTATCTATAGGTTACTGACATAACGTCTGCTGTCCTTCAACATCAGGGGAAAAAGAGAAGGTACAATTTGAGCAACAACAAAGCCCTGGACCCACACAATTGAGGGTTTTCTCCCATTAAGCCTTCCCCAGAAGAAGCTAAGGCAATTCAGTTTCACAGGCCAATAACATTCTTTGAATGTTTTCCCTTCTATCTTACAATTATATTTAATA
Source organism: Pogoniulus pusillus (assembly GCF_015220805.1). Classification (NCBI taxonomy): domain Eukaryota; kingdom Metazoa; phylum Chordata; class Aves; order Piciformes; family Lybiidae; genus Pogoniulus; species Pogoniulus pusillus. The sequence goes on along the minus strand of NC_087274.1, from coordinate 9,085,749 downwards.
GTGACTGCAGCAAGGAAATTGGACCAGAAGAGAACTTCAGACAAGTTTTAGGACGTATTTGAGTGTCAAATGTTGCAGACCAGCTGAGGTTACAGTTTGCAAAAGTGCCTTTTCAAACCATAGCATAACTCCATCCCTGTCTTAAGGAATGCTGCACTTGCAGTTGACTCCTCCATCCCCAAGTCAGACACCCACAATAAGTGCCACCACCACAGTCCCAAAGTCAGCTACAGATGTGTCTTAAGGCTGTACCTGTCAGGGGTCAGCACTCAACAATGAGAATCAGTTTCTTGTGAGCTTCCCTCTCTCTCACAGTCTTTTTCACATGAAGCATTTAAAGGCATTTAAAGCAGGACTAAGCTCACAGAAGTACTCACTGGCCATGCTAAGGCCCACAACACCTGTTGTGTCCTGCCACATGCCAGAGAAGTGAAGCACACAGTCAAAAAAACACTAAATTAGTGTAAAAACAAGACACAGATTCAATACATAAGCCAAATATCTTAATAGGTTGTTCATTTAGCTCTTTCTAAGGGAAACAATCATTCCAGCCCCAAGCCCTACCTTTCTGCCCAGCCAATGCTCTCCAACAGTCAGCTCTGCAGAAAAGCAGCAGGAAAACTACAAATGAGTTCTTATAAATAAAGCCCAGTTGTAGGAATTACTTCTACTTAATACTACTCCCATGATGACTCACTCTTCTCCCCAGGCAATCCCAATGCAACTCCTTCCTCTAATGGTATTCTGCAGCTGCCAGCAAGGGGAAGGTGATGCACCTGGTACCACCAAACAGCACAGCTCTGGCAAAAGGCAGAGTGAAATCACTGGTGAAATCACTGCCACAGGTGAAAACCAGTTCACATCATGGAGCAGTGCCTGCAGCCTCTGAGGAAGCTTTTCTCTCTTAAAAGAGGGCTCACAGAAGGAGACACAAAGCCTGTTCTGTAGACGTGGCTGAAAGGCAGCATTGTGCCCGGAACATGGCACGCCCGGTGTAATGGAGCCGGGCAGCGGAGGTCCGGGACCAGCCCAGAACCCCTCCCTCGAGAGACTCACCCCAGAGAGACAAGAGACCAGCCTCCACCATGAAAATCCTGGCCTCAAATCTAGCCAAGCACTGCTGTTTCTGCACCAAACACACACGGACGGAGAGGACTAAGAACTGCTTTGTGCCGTTCTGGCTTCTCCCTGCAAAGCTCAGCTTGCAGTTACTGAGTAACCCAAACCTTCCCGCACCAAGCCTGGCACTGCCAAGACCTTGTGCTGCACTGAACAGCAGCATGAAAGAGGTTCTCAACATAGTGATGCTTATAGACCTGCACCTTATGCCGTAGGTACTGAACTACACTGAATGAAACCTGCCATGTTGCATGCACAAGCTGCTGCCAGTCCAACCAGAGAGGTTTTTCTCTGTCTCAGGTCAATTCTGATGAGGTGTGCATGGCTGTCAGTATATTACACAAGCTGACCTCTCACAAATGGTATCTGATACTGTTAGAAGACTCCAAAGACTATTGTCCAGAAAGGATTCATGGCACTGTCATGTCCCTCTAGCTCAAACCTGCCCCAGCCTTTTGTATCCACAGCAGAAGCACCATCCAAGCAGGAACCTCCTTCCTCTGTCCAGAGCTGAAGGATTGACACGGGGCCAAGGAAAGATGCTTGGGGCGGGGGGGAGGGAGTGGGGGGAGAGGGAGGTGTCAAAATTCCAGCCTTATCTCCAGAGGCTGAGATCATGGGTAGAAAATGTTTCTGTGTTGTCTCAGCAAGCTTCCGGCTGGCACTCCTCTTCCTCTTCACAAGAGCACCTCTTTGACAGCAGTTTGGGAGCCAGAGAAGAGCGTTCAGTGGCACAGACTAAATGTGCTTCCCATTGCTGAGACATCAGATCTGTAATGGTGCATGTTGTTAGCATGACCCAGCTGTTCTGCAGCCAGCTGAGTCCAAGCAGGTCAGGGAAGCAGCCTCAGTTGCAGGGAGGGATGCTGGCACGCACTCTGAGAACTGCTGGTACACAAAGCAGTCACTCACTGCAGAGGTCTCCAGTGGCCTAAAGACCCAGGTCTGACTCCATGCTCCACAGACACCTGGCAGCCTCAGGGCAGCACAAGTCTGAGGTCTGCACATTCAAATCTGTGCAGGAGCCCCAGAAATACTCCACATCCAAGAGAGGAGACAAGCTAGGCTCTGCAGCCAGTGAGTCACACAGTGATTAATCTGCCAGTCCCTGGCCAGAGAGAGGCTGCAGGGACCAGCTCTGATTCAGGGATGCTTTTAGATGTATCAACTTCAGCAAAATTAAATTCCACCTTGTTTTTTTCCAGGTCTCAGTCCTCTGTAATACAGGATATTAGCTCTCTCCTTGCTTTAAGATCAATGTCTGAAGGACTGAAGACACTTAGAGGAGTAAGAAGCACTTTGGTTATCAGTATGGTCATTCGACTAGGAGCAGGAATCAGCAGGATATCTGATTATACTCCAACCTGGGCAAGCGATAATGCAGCAGCTTGTTCCTCTGCAGCTCAGTTTCCTTAATAATAGAGTGGCATAAGCATATATCTGCCCCAGAGAATTTCCCACAGGCACTTGGGAAGGCTTTGAAAGCACCAAAGGCCATGTTTGTTCCTAAAGTTCATTCCCTGAAGAACCACAGAATGGCAGAGGTTGGAAGGGACCTCTGAATATCATCAAATCCAAGTCCCTTGCCAGATGAGGATCATCTACAGCAGATCACACAGGAACACCACCAGGCAGGCCTTGAAAGTCTCCAGAGATAGAGACTCCACCACCTCTCTGGTCAGTCTGCTCCAGTGCTCTGCCACCCTCAAAGTAAAGAAGCTCCTTCTCACCTTTATGTGGAAATTCCTGTGTTCAAGTTTATGGCCACTACCTCTTGTCCTGTCCCTGGGGACCACTGAGAAGAGTCTGGCCCCAACTTCCCGACACCCATCCTTTAGACACTCATAAGCATGAGTAAGATCCCTCCTCAGCCTCCTCTTCTCCAGGCTGAACAGCCCCAGGTCAAAACAAGGAGCAAGCCCTTTCCTCTTATGATAGACAAAGAAGCCCAAAGCCCCCCTGTGGGGCTCATACAAGCACAGAGCAAGGTGAGAAACAGTCACACTCTTCTCCAAAGGCAATTATCACCCCTCACAGCCTACATTTCCTCTATGTAAACAAAGCACTGACCTCCAGGGCTCCTGAGCATCTGTCACTGTTGGTTTATGCCGTAAGAAAGTGAAATTAAAAAACCCACAGCAACCCACAGCTGAAACACTGTTTAATCTTGCAAAGATTATGAGAACATGATTTGAAAAACACAGGAAGCTGTTAAGCCCCCAAAGCAGAGGGTCTCTACTTGGTTTATAGTCTCATTTTGCCCAGAATATGCAATAGGGCTTGGAGGCTTCCAGGATGTTGAGTGACTATGCCAAGGCAGTTTATAATCCAAAGCCTGATCTCCCAGCTGTGTTTTGACCTAAGGATATATCATTCATTAACCATCAGAAATGGGAAATGAGTTCTAAGAGATGAAGATGATCCCAAGTGGTGATGAAATGTTACAGAATATTAAAATTCAAATTAATTCTGGTACACTAAAAATGGGGGGGGGGGGGGAAACAACAACAAACAAACCAAAACCCAAACCCAACTTGAACAGGATGCTGAGTAGGGTTATAGGTTGGACTTGGTGATCATAGAATCAGTCAGGGTTGGAAGGGACCACAAGGATCATCCAGTTCCAACCCTCCTGACATGGGCAGTGACACCCTACCCTAGAGCAGGCTCAGAGCCTCATCCAGCCTGGCCTTAAGCACCTCCAGGGATGGGGCCTTAACCACCTCCCTGGGCAACCCAGTCCAGGCTCTCACCACTCTCATGCTCAACAACCTCCTCCTCATGTCCAGTCTGAATCTCCCCACCTCCAGCTTTGCTCCATTCCCCCTAGTCCTGTCACTCCCTGATAGCCTAAAAAGTCCCTTCCCAGCTTTTTTGTAGGCCCTCTTCAGATACTGGGAGGACACAAGAAGGTCACCTGGGAGCCTCCTCTTCTCCAGACTGCACAGCCCCAACTCTTTCAGTCTGTCCTCATAGCGGAGGTGCTGCAGCCCTCTGAGCATCCTCATGGCCATTCTCATGATCCTGAGGGTCTTTTCCAGCTTGGATGTTTCTGTGATTCTGTGATTCAAGGAGACTCAGCAAGGACCAGTGCAAAGGTTATACCACTTATAACTGTATGCACTGTAATGCTTTGGGGTCCCTCCAGTCAGTCATAGCAGGAGGTTCCAACAAAATATCCATATCCTAAGTGGGATGAATTTCCAGATTTTATCATCATCAGTGACAGGACTACCTTAGGGTGACAAGTACTCCAGGCAGGTTCTTCATCAAAGGTGGGATGGAGCTGACTGCAAATTGAGGTGCAGAGGGCAGACTGCCAGGGCCATGTAAATGAGATAGCCACTGGCACCCAGGCTGAGCCCCAGGAGAAGTTCACCTTGTAGAAGATGAGAATTGGAGCGGTTCCCTTTGCAAAACCCCAAGACTGGACAGTGGATCCTCAGTGTGAAAAGCCACCAGGTGCCAGGCAGAGCAGCCCTGGTTCAGGAACTTGTTTTCCCTTAACCAGCTTGTCTGCCTACCATGCTCTTGTGTTTCCTCCCCCACAGTAAGAAGCCAAGACAGATCAGCTACACAAAAGGAGCTAGATAGCCTGACCATGCATGGCCAGCTTGCAGACAGCAGACTGTTCCCACCAGATACGCACAGCTGACTGCTTCCTCCTGCCCCATGTGGTGGAAGCCCCGTCCTTGAAGGTATCACAGTATCACAGTATCACCAAGGTTGGAAGAGACCTCACAGATCATCAAGTCCAACCCTTTACCACAGTGCCCAAGGCTAGACCATGGCACCAAGTGCCACATCCAACCTTGCCTTGAACTGCCCCAGGGACGGCGACTCCACCACCTCCCCGGGCAGCCCATTCCAGTGTCCAATGACTCTCTCAGTGAAGAACTTTCTCCTCACCTCCAGCCTAAATCTCCCCTGGCACAGCCTGAGGCTGTGTCCTCTCGTTCTGGAGCTGGCCACCTGAGAGAAGAGAGCAACCTCCTCCTGGCCACAACCACCCTTCAGGTAGTTGTAGACAGCAATAAGGTCACCCCTGAGCCTCCTCTTCTCCAGGCTAACCAATCCCAGCTCCCTCAGCCTCTCCTCGTAGGGCTGTGCTCAAGGCCTCTCCCCAGCCTCGTCGCCCTTCTCTGGACACGCTCAAGCATCTCAGTGTCCTTCCTAAACTGGGGGGCCCAGAACTGAACACAATACTCAAGGTGTGGTCTAACCAGTGCAGAGTACAGGGGCAGAATGACCTCCCTGCTCCTGCTGGCCACACCATTCCTGATGCAGGCCAGGATGCCACTGGCTCTCTTGGCCACCTGGGCACACTGCTGGCTCATGTTCAGGCGGGTATCAATCAGCACCCCCAGATCCCTCTCTGTCTGGCTGCTCTCCAGCCACTCCGACCCCAGCCTGTTTAAGGCCAGGCTGGATAAGGATCTAGACAGCCTGATCTAGTGCAAGGTGTCCCTGACCATGTCAAGGGGGTTGGAACTAGATGATCTTCGTGGTCCCTTCCAACCCTGACTGATTCTCTGATTCTATTCCATGATTCTGTGTTTGAGTGCTGCGGGAGCAGCAGAGCCTCACGGAATGGCCCAGACGTCTTCCACTCAGCAGGGTTAACAGGAGGTCCTCCAGGCTGTGCTAATAAGCCATGAGTTTGCCTAGAAACTGTGAGTACCTTGGAACTGGACAAGGTGCTGCATGCCACCTGCTCCAGCTTCACGTGACAGCCAGGTATTTGCTTAGAGAGAAATGCAAACAAACCCACCCTGGCAAGCTTGGTGCTCTCCCAGAAATTCAAACAAGGACATCTTCAGACAGAAAGCAGGAGGGCATGGAATGGTCCTCAGAAAAGCAGCTGCCCCAGTGCCTCTTCAGGCAGCAAGGAGGGGGTGGTGAGGAGGAAGGAGAAAAGGCACAACACTGGGTGAGATTGTGGCCAGCCTGCTCTAGGGTAGGGTGTCCCCGCCCATGGCAGGGGGGTTGGAACTAGATGATCCTTGTGGTCCCTTCCAACCCTGACTGATTCTATGATTCTATGAATCCGAGCAGCCTCCTCTCTATATGCAATCCTGGTTTATTGCCATGCTGAGCACAAGAGGAGCATTTTGAACACCACGTCTTCTCCTTTTCTGAGCCCCTGTTCTCCACTCAGTGACACCTTCCACAACAAATCATGCAGGTTTAAAAAGGATATGCAACTCCTGGTCCTGAATGCTCTAGACCTAAGAAACCAGAGTGGATTTTCCCTGTGGTTGTCATTTCTGCTGTCCAGCTGACAAGGGTCAAAGTCCCACATGTAGTAAGGTGTGCTAAAGCACAATTCCCATACAGAGAGAACTGGAGTCTGGCTGACAAGTTCAGAGAGCCCTGTGGCCTCTACTTGCACTGTGATTATATGAGGGAAGCTCTGGAGACAAGGCTCCAAACTGTCTGTGGCTCCTATGCCATTGCTGGGAATGCTGAACTCCCATGCAGATGCCCCAGCTCACTGTGAAATGGTCACAAAGTGGAAATTATGAACTTAAAAAAAATAAATCTTTCTGCAGTCATGAGAACTCAAACTGTTCAAACTACCTCACCAAACCATTTATAACAACAGCCATAACAAAGAAATGCAACTGTAATACACAGTATAAGGGTTAGTTGTACAGTTCTTACCTTTTCAGAGGCTATCACAGCTCCTCCAGCACCCTTCCCAGTACATCCCAGTGCAATTTCTGTCTGCTCTAATCCATCTTAATGCATAACTCTCTGGAGAAATCTTTTCCTATCTTGATATTTAATCTTGTGTCCTTGCAAGATTTGATATTTTCTACTCTCACAAAGCTGACCAGTCTTGACCCAGAAGCACGTGGAATCTGGTTCACCTCCTGTCCCCATCTTCCCCACCTTCAGTGTGTGTCAGGACAGAGCAGCAGAAATGCTCAAAATATCTCCTGGGGTGTCTGAGGACTTCATCAGTGAAGTTGCTTCCTTCATTGCATCTCTGCTCCCCTCCCTGAGCCTGGTGGCACTGTGTTATGTGCTGGGTTTGCATCCTTCTCTCTCACCCTTCTGGGCCCAGTCCTTGCCCCTGCCTCACCACATTCCTGCACTGGTCCCCCCTCATCAATCTCCACCGGTGAACATGCTCTGCCAGCACAGCTTCTGTTTTCCCATCCACTGACCCACGCTCCTGTGAACACCCGACCTGCAGGAAATACTTCTCATCCCTGCTACTCCTCTCAGTAGCATCCTGTCCACCAGGAGGGACCTTGGATACTAAAATATCACCACAGGGTTAGGAATGAGGACACTGTTTATTTTTACCCAGGACTAAGGTCAGATTTTGTTCTTAGCTCGCTGGGGGCTGTGTGACTATGCCCTGGACTGATATTCCAGCTCCTTGTTTCCCAGTGTCTGGAGCCACTAACACCTCTGTGCTGAAAACTGCCAACAGCAGTACACAAGCTGTCTGCCAAGGAACAGAAGCAGTCTGTGAAAGGGTTTCATGCACACCCTGCGTTCCTAAGCACCCAGTACAGTGACAGGGAGGTGGACATGGCACTTGTGGCTGTGGTTTGTTGGCCACAGTGGTGTTAAGTCAATGGCTGGAACTCAATGATCTTAGAGGCCTTTTCCAACCAAAACAATTCTATGATTCTATGATTCTACCCATTCCCAGGGGCTCCCATACTTATATTCACAGCTCAAAGGGCATAAAAGGCTCAGTAAGATCTGAACATTAATCCAGACGTGTATTATGAAACAACTTTTTACTATTCCCTCTCCACCACGGCTCAAGCGCAGGGCTCTTACTTTTCCCACAAGGATCTTCAAAATCTTAGTGAAGCCAAACACATGAGAAAACCCTGCAGCCACAGACACCCTCCTCCCCTCTCCTTACCCCTTACACTATCCAAAAAGCCTGACATGGATTTTAAAACTTCAGTGCCTAATGCCAATTTCCTAGAGAGTGTCTGGTGTGTCAAGTAGCACACAGAGCAGAGCGGCTCAGCCACGGAGGCACATCTGAAACCTCCACAGATGGATCAGACTCACAAGGGTTGAGCTCATCCCCCCCAATGTTAACTCATCACTTGCAACATTAACTGCAGAAATCAGCTGACAGATTATTTCACATGGATGCTGGGAGGTTTGTCTGACAAAAATCCCACTCCAGGAAATAAATTACAGCCTTGTGCTACAGCTGCCAAGCAGAATGAGATAGACCACCCAAGCCATGACATCTCCTGACAAGCCGCAGCACCAACAGCCTTTGCATGCTCAGATGTGGGACTCACCAACTGAAGCATCCCACTTGTCAGTACAGCAATCTGGCAAAGCATTCACAGATGCAGATGTTGTTGAATGACAATTAACAGCGAAAGGCAATTAGCTACAGTAACTTTAGTTCTGCAGGCTTCAGAAGTCTGAACTGTTCAGTAACTACTGAACGACTCTGAAAGCTGCAACCTGTCTGCTTAGAAAAAAAATGAAGAGGCATTGGAAATCCTGCAGTAGGATGTGGTGGGTTTGGTACAGATTAAGCACAACTCAAACTTGCATTTCTCAGTATCACAAAACCACAGAATGATAGGGGTTGGAAGGGACCTCTGGAAATCATTTGATACAACTCCCCTGCCACCTACAGATGGTCGCAGAGGAACACATCCAGGTGGGTTTTGAATGTCTCCAGAGAAGGAGATTCCACCACCCCTCTGGGCAGCCTGTTCCAGTGCTTAATCAGCCTTAAAGAAGTTCCTCTTTACCTTTAGATGAAATTTCTTATGTTGAAGTTCATGTGCATTACTCCTTGCTCTGTCACTGGATGCTACTGAAAAAGAGATGGCCCCTCCTCTTGACACTTGCTCTTTAAGTACTTAGAAGAATCATAGAATCAGCCAGGTTGGAAGAGACCTCCAACATCGTCCAGGCCAACCTAGCACCCAGCCTTGCCCAGTCGATTACACCATGGCACTAAGTGCCTCAGCCAGCCTTTGCTTCAACATCTCCAGGGATGGCAACTCCACCACCTCCCTGGGCAGCCCATTCCAATGCCAATCACTCTCTCTGACAACAACTTCCTCCTAACATCCAGCCTAGACCTCCCCTGCCACAACTTGAGACTGTGTCCCCTTGTTCTGTTGCTGGTTGCCTGGCAGAAGAGCCCAACCCCACCTGGCTACAGCTTCCCTTCAGACAGTTGTAGGCAGCAATGAGGTCACCCTTGAGCCTCTTCTTCTCCAGGCTGCACACCCCCAGCTCCGTCAGCTTCTCCTCACAGGGCTGTGCTCCAGGTTTCTCACCAGCTTCGTTGCCCTTCTCCGGACATGTTCCAGTACCTCAACATCTCTCTTGAACTGAGAAGTCCAGGACTGGACACAGTACTCAAAGTGTGGCCTGACCAGTGCTGAGTACAGGGAAGAATAACGTCCCTTGTCCTGATGGCCACACTGTTCCTGATCCAGGCCAGGATGCCATTGGCTCTCTTGGCCACCTGGGCACACTGCTGGCTCATGTTCAGCTACTATCTATCAGGTCCCTTTCTGCCTGGCTGCTCTACAGCCACTCTGTCCCCAGCCTGTATCGCTGCTTAGGGTTGTTGTGGCCAAAGCATTTATGAGATTCCCCCCTTCTCTCTGCAGCCTAAGAAGACCCAATTCTCTCAGTCTTTCCTCATAAGAGAGATGATTTATTATGCCCAATTTGATAAAGCATGATCTTAATCATGTGAAGGCAGGACACTAAAGAAGGAAAAAACCTTTCATGTGGCAGAAGGGCTTGCAAGAGCACATCATGAAGGCCTGAAAGCAAGGATTTCCTGGTGCTTCTAGAAACTGACCTCAGATAGAAGCAACAGAGCACAGGTGACTCCTTTTATCACTAGAACATTGCAAATGAGTGATGTTGGAAACCTTCCCCAAAGCAAATCAGAGGACAAGGAGGATCACAGCATTTCAGGGTTGCAGTGGCAACAACATCCACTTTCAATGCCTCCAATTAAACTGTGTGTGGGTAATGAATGACATTTCATCCTCATTCCTGCTCATTTAAATACATATATATATATATGTATATATAAGAATTTTTTTAAATTGAAAATCAAATTGGATGCAAGTTGGACTCTGAGTATTAGGAGAGCAAAGCTGGCAGCTGACACACCTCAGCCACAGTCCTGGGTAGGCTGGGAGCTCCCCAGCTGCCAAGTCAGTAGGTGACACTTGATCTCCCGCAGCCCAGAGCTGTACCTTCCTTGCAGGCAAAACAAAGCCTCCAGCCTCCTTAACTACAGTTTTTCAGCAACCTTAAATTTATTCAAACAAATCCCTGCCACCTCCCATGGTCTGTCATGTGCTAGTCCTTTGTCCTGACTTGTAACACACCAAGATCTGTTATTCTTCTCAGCAGCTTTTACTTGTACGTGTCCAGGCACTTACAACCCCACCACTGAGTCATTCAACAACAGCTTTCAGCAGTAATTGCTGAGGGCATCTTGTCCTCGTTTCCTTCAGTTACTCTGTCCATGATATAAAGCTATAAGCAATCCTCATTTCCCTTGACAACATCAAAACCAAAGCAAACTTGCACCCAGGGACAGCTCTTGAGGATCAGGGCTCCAACCTGCTCCCCAGATACGTGCTCTCAGTTTCCCTGGCATCCCTGCAGCAGCCTGTAAAGGGACATGACTTTGAACAAGCTGAGGGAACAACTGAGGGTCAAGGACCCTCTGTGTCCCCAGCAGCTGCTGTGGCTTCAGACCCTGAGACCTCAGGGAAAGTTGAGCTCTTCCCAAAGGGAACTGGTTCCTCTGCAGAGCTTCCCTTGGCATTGTCTCCCCTGGGAACCAGAACCCAAGCTCCGTTTTTCCCTTGGTCCCCAAAATAGCAATACTCCCACACCAGGAAATTATGGACTTTCTTGAGCACCAGCATGACCTTTTTGATTTCCATTATGCTGTTAGCTGTCTCCTCCCCCTACACTCCTCTCTAAACAAATCTCAGAGCTGCACAAAGTGTTTCCTGTAAATAACACTCATCTGGCATGGACAAAGGGGAAAAAAAAGAAACAACCCTTCTGGTGCTAGTTCCAGCTTGCAATCCTCCTTCCAGTTTAAATCCTATCTGTTCAACCTGGAGGCCTTGAAGGCAGCACAGTGCTTGAGGGAAATGAAGGGGACAGCTACCTGCTTTGGGCATCAGATTTGAGTCTGCCGTACTTGAAACTAAAAGTTCATTGAGGTAACAGATACAGTGTTTCAGACTGCTGCAGTGTTACAGCTTGAGGAGGAACTTCATAATGAGCACCACTCTGCCCAGCACAGCCTGTTCTGGTCACAAATGCAGCAGCACTAAATAAAAATCTTTCTCACCCTCCTGGTGCCATCCCACAGTAATGCTGGCCTCTGCTCTAGAGATGACTGAATCCCCCTGAGCTCTGGGCTTCGGTGGTGATGGACCAAGTGCTCCATCTCACAGCAGCTGCAGAAGGACCTCTGCAAACATGTGCTATCACCTGAATCATGGGTTACACAGAAAGGAAGCAGCTTCCCAGGCAGTTATGCACACTCCCTCTTAAACACAAACCCTTTCAAGGGTGTTTTGAACCATCCTTGTCACTGTAAGTCACTGCAGGCCAGTGAGGGAACAGGCTGACTCACCAGTGACTGTGCTGCCTCTCTCCCACTGCACCTCCGCTTCACAGTGCCATTTCCGTAGGGAATGAGGTCTGCATGAGCACGGCTGCTCTTCCTGAGGCCACTGGGACCAGGCAGGAAGGGAAACTCCCTGATGTGGTGCTAAACGCACTAGTATGGCCAGTTAGCATCACCCCTAAGGACCAGGGCACCCCACCTTCTCCTGCGTGGCACCAGGGAGGTTACCAAAACCAAGCAGAGACTTGGCCCAGCTCTCTGACAGGTTACACCTCTGCAAATTGCTGCCATACAAAGTTCTCTCTTCCTCTACAGACTCTGCCCTAGAAATGGATCTTGCCTTATGCTGCAAAAACCAAGACATCTCTTGCCCAAGAAGGGGCAGGCCAGCTTCACACAAGAAGCCCCACTTGCTGTCTGGTAATCAGCAGCACTGCTTTGGGATAGATTCCCCTGCAAGCAGGCAGGGAGTTATTTTCTATAGCAGCATCTCCCCATTCCACATGGCACCATTCTTGCTCACCTCGGGTGCGTGTGGGAGGATGACTGGTGTTTTGAGGAAGCAGACAATCACCCTGCAGGTCCTACACAACTTTTTGTTACTTTCTGCCTGTGTCAGGATGTTGCAGTTTCTTATCTGGCTTTCTCTATAGACTACATTCCCTTACTTCTTCAAACTATTCTGTCACATGTTTGGGGATGTTTTACTACCTAAAGCAAAGTTCTGTTGCTGCCTGCACACATCAGCCAAATGTGGCAACGGCAGAGCACCCAGCTGAAGCCATCACAATGATCCTGCCATCCCAGCACAGCAGGGCACTGCTATAGCAGCATAATTTTTTGGTAACAATATGGTATCAATCATCTGGAGCCATCAGAAGCGTGCTGACAGATTGCACTGATGTTTATGGCAGTGTGTGCTCTGAGTGTGTGAGCAAAATGCAACCATCCTGCTCTTTCATTGGACATCTCACAGTCCCACCTTGTTTTTTACAGAGAGGTAGTGCAGAGGTAACTTTGTCAGGATGGATGCCAGCTGCCATCAGCAGCTCCTTGTGGCTGCTAAGCCACTGAACAGACTGTGAGGCCCTGAAGGTAGCTGAGAATGGTCTGTATGAGGAGCAGGGTAGCTCCATCCAACAGAGATTCCACCAATTGGTAGCACTCTAGAGAAAGTACAGGCTGTACTACCAGGAGAGAAGACAGGCACGTTAGAAACCTCATGCTCTAAAGTACTACTTTAAAAGTAACCAAAAAGATTATTAAAGGTTTTTAGCTGTTAACAGCAGCACAGAGCTAGGCAGGGTTGCCATGGTGTTGACCTGGGACCAGGGTCTGTGGCACTTTGCCTTTGCCACCGATCATACACCAGAAATCCGGAGGGGTGAGGAGGGAAGAACATGCAAAACTCTCCTAAACCTTTCTCCTTCCCCTTCACATCTCTACACTTTACAATGACTTTACAAATGCTTCAGGTATTCTTTGCCACTGATGGGAAAAGAAGAACCCCAGGCCACGCTTAGTTGCTCTGCTCAAGTGCCTGGAAGAAGGAAAAGGCAGGGATGTGGCAGCAAGAGAGCCAAAATGGCACCTTCTGAGCAAGGGGAGAGGCAGGAGACAGTAGCAAGCAACACAACAACCAGCACAGAAACTTTTGCATTTAACAAAAGCAGAAAGACACAGACAAGAGCTCAACGAGCAGCCTGCTGAGAGCTGCAGGGAGCTGTTCCACCACCTGTGGCTCTAGTGGTAGCTCTGTCCCACTAAGCAGTGATGAAAAAGAAACCCTGGCATGTTTTCCACTCCTGCTATGCAGCAGAAACCTTCCTGAAGGCTGATGCATTTACTTACTACATCATCAATTTGCACCAGCACTGCGTGGCTGTGGCAGTGGCTGCTGTGCCTCTTCATTAACCACACTGCTACTGCAGAGTGCTTTGCTCCCCACCCACAGCAGCTAACTACCCTCAACAGAGGCACCACAAACATGCTTTGGTGCCTGAATGAGGCACAGTCAGGGCTGTTTCACATAAAGTGAAAATGGAGCAACAGGATAGTTCTCTCTCGTCTCAGTTGGTGGAGGTATTGCTTGCACTAAATTCAGGTTCTGAGCAGCCACAGGCTATGGATCTCATTGCAACTCCTCAATACAATCATTTCATAGGGTCATAGAATCGACTAGGTTGGAAGAGACTGTCAAGATCATCCAGGCCAAACTATCACTCAGCCCTTGCCAATCAGCCAGACCATGGCACTAAGTGCCTCAGCCAGGCTCTTCTTCAACACCTCCAGGGACAGCGACTCTACCGCTCCCTGGGCAGCCCATTCCAATGCCAATCACTCTCTCTGTGAAGGGCTTCCTCCTGACACCCAGCCTAGACCTCCCCTGGCACAACTTGAGACTGTGTCCCCTTGTTCTGTTGCTGGTTGCCTGGCAGAAGAGTAATCTTTTTTTTTTCTTAGAATCATAAAGTTTGGGAAAGATCAAGTTCAACCTTCTACCCAACACTTCCACAACCACCACATCTCAAAGTGCCACATCTACCAGATTTTGAAGACCTCCAGGGATGGTGACTCCACCACTGGTCAGCCTGTTCCAATGCCTGACCACTCTTTCTATAAAGAATTTCCTCTTAATACCCAATCTAAACTTCCACTGACGCAGCTTGAGGCCAGTACTTCTTTTCCTGTCATTAGTTACTTGGGAAAAGAGGCCAACACCATCCTCACTGCAACCCCCTGTCAGGTGACTGTAGAAAGCAATAAGGTCTCCTCTCAGCCTCCTCTTTTTCAGTCTAAACAATTGCTGTTCCCTCATCTCTTAAGGACAGCCTGTTGGCCCCAGCAATTGAGGGTCTGGGAAATAAGAGCTAGCTGTGTTAGAGCTGGGGGGGGGAAATGGCTTTTTTACAGATCTCAAAACAATTTTGATTTTCTGTTCAAAATGACAAACTCAGATGAAATGAATGTTTTTGTTGGATCCAGGCAATGTTTTTTTTCCTTGATACTGCAGCTTGGCCAGTGAATTAAAAAAAAATAAATTAGTCTGAACATTTCTGTTCATTTTTCCACAGCTTAGACAAACACAATGCCAGCTAGCTGACAGGAGATGGGGTCCAGTTCAAGAGAGAACAATAGGGCTCTGCAAACACGGGGTCATCTCTGCCCCACCCAGTAGCTTTTATGACAGTGACATTTACAGCTATTGAGGGAATCACTCTGGGCCTTTCTCGCACAGCATCAGCCTGAAAAAGTTTGGTCTCAGTATTTCCAGACCATCTCAGAAGACAGACTGCAGCCAGAAATACGTTGAGGTCCCTGCAACAGGCAGCACTCATCCAGCCATGGCTCTTGATGCTTATTGAGGAAGGTCAGGTCTACCCACCACTTAATTTACTGCCAGAGGAGTGCTTGCTGTAGTGCATGTCCCTGTGCTACCACAGCTGCACAATGCAGGTCTTGCTCATCCCCAGCAAGAGCTCATTTGCTTTTCTTCACTGGTTGCACATCTGGAGCACAAAGAGAAGCCCTTTTGTGGAGTACAAACCTGACTTGCCTCCCTGACACCTGTAACTGCTGCTGCCTTGGACCAGAGCTGTGGGTGTTCAGCATCTACAGGAGGCTGTGTGGTGTCAGCACCAAGGCAACACGATGGGTTTGGGGCAGGAGAGGATCCTGGGACACTATGAACCAACCCATCAGAGAACAGGGCTCTTTCTTCAAAGCTTCTCAGTCTAGATAACACCAGCAACTCCAATTTGACTTATATTCTATTGTCCATGTTTTATAGGGAATCATTCTCTGAGTTATGATACAGAAAAAGAATTGCTCCCAAATCCTAATGCAAGGATCATATCACAGCTCTCTCTGGTACTCCTGCAGCTTTTCCTATAGCCTGAGCTCATGTACAAGGAGTTATTTCTCCCTAAGTGCCCAAGCAATAAATTAGGAGTCCACAGTTTAGGTAGGGCTGGGTCACACATAACCACTCAGGATAAACCTGGAGGTTCTGTAATTAGAGCAACTCTTATTGCAGCACACTCCAATATCTTACATAAACCTGAAACTGAAAACATTTCTAGGCCAAAACAGTTTGCACCATCCTAGAAAACACCTATAAATCATTGTGTCACTTATCACAAACCCTGTCTGGTGCTGCTTTGGCCCTGCAACTCTGCCTGAGTAATGGAAAATGAGAACCAAGAAATCCTTTTAAAAAACAGTATTCCAGAACAAGGAAAACATCCCAGGGAAAAAAAAAAAAACCTCCCCTTGCCTTAAGCATCTGAAATAATAGACATCCCTAAAGCAAACATGTAAGAGCTGGCTTCAATATTGCTCAGTTTTAACTTTTCACCCTCTCCCCTCCTCCTCATGCTGCTGCCAAGAAGTTCCAGGGAAGAACGCAAGCGCTGCCAGGCTGAGCTGCGTTTGCCCGCGGCTACAGCACAAAGGTCTGAGCCTCTCTCTGCTGGTAAGAGGCAAAGCATCCGCAGGCAAACTCTTCATCCCAACCACACCTATGTGGCATGTGCTCAAAAGTCATAGCAGATGGGCAATGATTTCCCTTCAAGTACTTTACAAAAGGTAAATCTTGCCTGGGGTGTGGAGCAGCCTGCAAGCAGAACATTACAGCATTTAGAGGAGGATGGAGATGGCGCTTCAGCCCCGGGAAGCCAAGTGAGATCCTCCAGCTGAGTTCAGTGGGACCCAGTCCACAGAACAGATCCAGAATATACTGGAGAGAAGCACACAAGACCAGTGAGGGATGCTCCCTAACCTCAAAAAGTGTTTAGAAGATGCTTTTTGTTTCCTTTTGTCATTGTTTTCAGAAGTTTCTCAGCCAGGCCTTGCTTCTCCAGCCTGTCAGGAGCTGCCAGTAATGCCTTTGCAGCTGAGAAGTCACTTTGTCACCTCAAAAATGTCTCTGGCAATAGAAAGCTCAGTCTCCAGTATTCTGTACACCGTATTTGTGTCTTGGAGAAGCAATGTGGACTTCCAGTGAAATTTTCCCAAGCAAGGTACCATCACTGATCCTCTATCTGTAAAAACACCAGATTTATGGGACAAGGAGGGCTGGCTCTGCCCTACACTCTGAAGTTGGCCTCCCCATTGTGGTGGGAGGTTCACCCTGCACCTTTCTGCCCAATGAATCAGCAAGGCTCAAAGCCCCAGCACAGCACAGCACAGCAGGAGGTGCAGCACAGGAAGTGGAGCCTCTGCAACACGCAAAGGAGAACAGCTCAGAGGAGCTGCCTCTGCTCTAAGATTAGTGGCGGCCACCATGCAATCATCTTGTTTCAACGGGATAGGTCAGTTCTGTTCTTCTCCCTTAAACAGCTGCACTGCACCAAGGGAACTCCCAAACCAATCAGAGTGTTTCCAAAATACCTCTGCACTCCCTTTTGAATTAAAGGTACTGATCAGATGCCAACCGACCTCAGCTGCAATGCTGAGTAAAGGTGGATTTGGACATTGACCAGTGACAAGCTCAGCTGTGCCAGGGGCTTCATAGTGCCAGTTTCACTCCAGCACAATCAACCCGAAGCAAGAAGAGCAGCTGAGAACCACATGGCTTTATCTGCAAGAAGTCACCATATGAGGTCATGCAATAGTGACAACTTTTTCTTAGGATAGCCAGTTATCTCCAGACCCGTTCTTGCTCTGTTCCTGTCTGCTTCAGGGCTGCTTTAGCCACCACCTGCATCCCAGGCCTCCTGTATATATCAGAGGGCTCCCTGAGCACAGTGCACACCCATTAGTACCCACTCTAATCCATTACAACATGCTAGTAATCACGCCTAGGCTTTCTGAGGTTCCCGGCACACAAGCCAAAATAAAACCTCCCTGGCAGTCCATTTAGCAACGCTAATGAGAGAAGAAAAATGTGCAAGAGAAAAACACCACTAATTAATGTTGACAATAAACAGGCAGCAGTATCACACAGAGAATTTTCTGAGTGAAGACAAACTCCCAGCTCCTGTGGCTACCAAGCTCAGGTAGGGTCCAGTTGGCCTGACATGGCTTGAGTCACTCATATCATGGCAGCTGTCCCCCGTGCCCCTGTGCTGTGGCGAGACCCATGACTCAGGATGTTAGGAGGCTGCCAGCATGGTGATACTGCATCTGCACAGTGGTCAGGGCAAATCGAGGGCAGAAATGGGATTACAGAGGGCAGGGTCACAAGCCGGTAGCTAGAGCCAAACAGAAATCAGCTGTGGAGCAAAGTCCTGCACCTGGAAGCATTACTAGAGGTACCTGAGCTTTACAGGGTGAGAAAAACCTTCTGCAGGAGACATTCCACTCTATCCTGTACCAGCCACCTCTTGGGACTGCTGGCAGGATTTTACAGAAAGCTCAGAGAAATTACATCAGTTATGGTTGCTTGCTCCTGTGTCAGCTGGGGAGGAAGGAGCCTGTGTAAGCCTGCAAGAGTGGAGAGCACAAAGCTTGCACCCCATGGGGCAAGACCAGAAAAGCCAGGATGAGGAACAGGGAGAGGTGAGTCCTGCAGAGTTAGAGGATCCTGGCTCCTCCAGCCCCAAAGGCAACCAGTGTCATCACACCCAATACCACCACTCTGTTTTAATTTCATGCTGCCGCTTGGCACTGGAGCTCACCCCCATGCTGGCACAAGTATCTGCTGAATAACAAGCTCTGTGCCACCAGCGCTGAGTTCTACCTGGAACCGGTTCCCTCCCTGATTTGTTTTCCCTTTTAAAAACTTCTCCACTGATCAGCAGGGTTTGTTTACACACAGCGAAGCAGCTTCTCCCTCCGCTGCTGAGCCCCTTGAAGGGAGAAGGACTTCAGCAAGTTGTACTTTTGGGAGCTTTTAACCTTTTGCTTTTCGCAGTACAGACACGGAGAGGAGGGAGAGGCCACGGGGCAGCCACTTGCTCACCTGAGTACGAGGATTTCTTCATGCCGTCGCTTCGTGCTGTGACATAGGAGCAAGGCTGGCGGGGCGAGGTGCTGGGGCGAGCGGTCCCTGGGGGGCTGTGCCGCAGGCGCGATCCTCCTGCTGGGGCGGGCAGGGACGGGCAGGGGACGAGGACTGCAGCGCCGCATCCACGCGTGCGGCTCCAGCCGAGGGGCAGCCCAGCGCTCCAATTAACTGGCACACACCTTTCCTAATCTCACACGAAGTTATGGGCTGTTCCAACTCTCCAGGGGTAGAGCAGGGCTCAGCCCCGCCGGCGGCTGCACGTTACCCCTTCGGAAAACAAATGGTCCCCGGGAATTATTCCTGCCGACTCCCAGCCCTGGAAATGCCACTATATGGAGCTGGTGCAGCAAAGGGAAGGGAGGGAATTTCTTGCCTCCAGCCCGGCGCACCCCGCGGCTTTAATCCAGCCCTTGGCTGTCAGAGAGGCTCAGGTCAGCCCCGCTCTCAAGTCAGGCTGCTTCTGGTTCAAAGTGCGCTATGGCCTCAGCACCCTGAAGTGTAAACATTTCTTGCCTCTTCACAGCCACGTGTGAAGGGCTCATTCAAGGCTGTGAGCTGAGCAAACCGCAGGGGGAGAGCTGCATGCAAGCAGTTAATCAGGGCTCATGGGAATGCAAAGAGCCACCTACCCCAAAACCAGCTCCTCAAAGCACTGGGATCTGGCATCTCTTCCAGGTTACTGAGGAAGAGGAGGCTCTATTTTGTGCTTCCTTTTGTGCCTCAGCACATGGGTCTACCAGGAGAGCAGACATGCCCTCGAACCTTTCTGTGTGAAGTGCACACTGGACAGTTACATCACTTGGCAGTTAGTTCCATATAGATGCAGTAAGCCGGGAGCATTATGAACACTGACAGGAAGAAAGAGGAAATTAAGAGTAGCTCTGACTAAAGGCACAGTGAAGTGCAGGAGCCTGAACCGCTGGAGGAAGGACTGGGCTGATAACTGCAAAGTTTTCCACAGCCTGCCTGGGTGAGTCATCCATGCAAAGGTGCACAAGTCCTGTCCCCAAGACAATTCCACCAGATCAAGGCATGATTACAGTAGGAAAGGCTCTGTTTGCTTTTAGACTTTTCCACAGCAGAAAAACTGTTCAGTTCCCCAACTCTAACCCTGGCATTGCACAGAGACAAAGAGCAGATGAGTTGGTTTAAGATGGTACAATCCCATCAGCATTTGCTACCACTCCTCAGCCATAGATTATTGCCTCTGCAACACATCAGAATAAAGGATCATTGGAGTCTCTCTCAGATATTAGGGTAAAACTGGAAGATCCAGCTGAAGTCACTGAGGGATTTGGTACTAAGCAGCCAGGCATTGCAGTGCAACAGCTCAGGAGCACAGGCACATTCCCATGTTCATAAAAGCAACAGCTCTACTCATTGCTGCACCACTGCACTGTGATACAGTCACACTGTGATCTCCAGCAGGGACATGTCAGCAAAAAACTCTGTGATCAAGAAAACTTCTGAATCACCAAAGCTTTGTTGCTTAAGTAAACACACATCTAAGGCCATAGTAACGATCTATTACTCTTTCCACAAGTGCTTTTGAAATCATTACTCACAATTCATGGAGGGGAAACAATAGCACAATGACTTGCCTCATCTCGTACACCAAGTAAGGGCAAAGTCAGGAGCAGAGCCCACTCCAGAGCACTAATCCCCCTGTCCTGATCTTGCCTGCCTCTCTCTGGTGGGCACAACTTCTTTTATCACTCAGCACTGACAGGGATACACCTCACAGGAGATCAAAGGACATCTTTCTGTTCTCCTCACATGGCACATGTGCATGTGCCTGGTGAATGTGATTGCACATGCACACACGATGAAGTGCACGGTTCTGCATGTGTGCAGAGTGTGAGCAGAGTGAGTGTGTGCAGGCTGTGAGCAGGGCATCAGCAGAGCATGTGCAGGGCATGAGCAGGGTGCCTGTGCCTTGACAGGGCTGCAGGCAAGCAGTGTGTTGGGAGCAGTGACTGGGGTACAGCCATCTGATCAGCTTGGCTGCACAAATACAAATGGCAAATTGTGGAGCAGGCCTTCTACTGCAGGCCCAAACAAACACGATGAGATAGAAAATGGCTGAAGGGATTTTTTTCTCCCCTGAAATTTTGTCTGACAAAGAATCCTTTTCTTTGGCTGCCAGGCCTCAGAACTACCAAGAAAATCAGTCTCTTGGCTCAGAAGGACAGGTTAATGTTTAATACAATGAAGAGCCCAGAGGCTTCAAATAGGTAAGTCATTTATTGCCTTTCCCCCTCCTCTTTCATAAGATTAGTGAGGGAATTTATTGTTCCTGGAAGTGAGGGATTCGGGCTGCTGGCTCAGCCCAGCAGCAGTACAGGCAGGCACTGTGTGAGCCTCGTGCATCCAGCCCTGGCAAACCAGCTCAGATCTGACCTGGCATGTGCACCCATCCCATGCCAGCCCTGGACAACCCCTCTGCTCTGATGCTGGCAGAGGTGCAAGGCTTGCCTCTTGTCAGAGGCTGTGTGGACCTTACTTGTGTCCATCCCTGGATGCCCAGCTCCACACACTCATCACTGATCTTCCATGGGCAGTGGCCAAGATTCTCTGAGCCCAGTGGCACCTGCACCTGCTGAGACTGCAGATGCTGAACCTCCTGCAGCAGCTGCTGAGCCTGACCCAGCTGTGAGGCCCTCAGCAGCTGGTTCTTCACAGCTTAGTCTGCAGCATATGGGATAGTTTCATGGCAGGCATGAAAGGTGTTTTCTGCAAGTGGTATGTGCTGATTCTCCCTCAGCAGCATCCTCCAGGCAAGCAGGTTGCCTATAGTGTGGGGGTGCTGCACAAAGATCTGCAATTTCCCAAACTAAGCAGCTATCAGAGGAGCAAGACACATAAGCACCACCAGCTATGTGTGGTGGGCTAGGGCAGGGAGCCAGAGGTCCAGGAAAGGATAGAAGTGAGGGAGAGACTGGCAAAGGCAAAAGCACCAAGTAATGCACACTGTAGGGAGGAAAATACAGAAACAAGAGGAAGGGTAAAAAACAACCCTATGATCTCATGGACTAGCACGGAGCTGGCCATCAGGGAATGCTCAGCCATGTAGTTAGGTCTCTCCAACTGATTGATTCAACCTCTCAGACCAGGTGTCTCATCTTGCAAAAGGGGATGAAAGTTGAGTTTTCCCAGGGAGAGGTGTAGGGAGGCTGTGTGTTTCTCAGTGCTGCCCTAAGGCTTGGTGACCTTGCCTGATAGGGAAGACTTGCTGTTATGGGAGGGCACAGAGCTCCCTAGGTGACCAGCAAGAAGGATAACCAGGAATTTACACTGCAAAGACCTGCCAGTGAACATCAGAGCAGCCTTGAACCTCTTCTTTGGGGAACAGTATCTCTGACTGATTTAGAGGTGGAAACTCAAGGACTATAAACCACCCACATTTCCCTCTCCATCTGTTTGGTTTAGATATGATCCTCCAGGCTCCCTTTTACTGACCAATTACTCTCCTGTGACTGTGAGGTGGAAAGAGGATGCAGTTTTCCACCCTGCTCTACACCAGCAACCCATCCTTCTTAGCACAGGTAAGCAGCTGCCAAACTGGGCACAAGGTGAGCCATGGCACTGCACCCTAGCCAGAGACATCACTGTAAAAACCTTGCACAGGTCAGCTCAGAGAGCATCTGGATTCAAGGGAAAGACTGGAGGAGCAGAAGGAGGCTACCCAGGAGGTATCAGCCCACTGAACCCCCTCACTGCAGCTGGAAGAGCTGTGTGCCAGTGGGCTGGCTGCTGGTAGCCCAGCTTAAGACAAAGTTTGGTCCATGCTCTGGGTCCTTTGCAGCACATAGTACCTGTTGTTGGTGCCCAGGACAGCAAGATGCTTGTGAGAAAAGACAAGAGCATATTAACCAGCACTGAACACTTGTGACACTGACAGAATCTGTCCTACTCTCTGCCACCTTCTTGATGTTTTGGCACCTCTGATTGTTCTCCTTTTCCCCTGCAGCCCTAACAGAAAGCTTGATCACACAATGTGCTGGTTGTGCCACAGTTAAGTAAGTAGGGCACTGTAAGGATTATGTTCATCATTATCCTCCTTACCAAAAAAAAGGGAAAAAAATTAAAAGTAAACAGAATGTTATTTTGAATGGCCCTGAGAAAGAGTTGCCCAAGCTTGGATTAAAATTCAGGACTAACTTGTTAATGCCTAAATTTACAGCTGTGGGAGCACTGAATCTGTCAGCTCTGAACTCAGTGGAGTCTGCCTTGTAAAAACAAACCTGCCCAGATCTTGGAGAGGGAGATAGGAATCAGTCTGATGATCAAAGTTTCTGATAGCAATCCTAGATAACACAGGCTTTGCAGGGAACAACATGTAGAGGTCTGGAGGACTGATCGGCACTGATCTGGAACCACTTTCCCCAGCACTTGGGGATAATCCAGCAGAACTCACAGCTAAGTGGCCTCTGAGCCATGATTTTGTCTGTAGGCAGATACATGTCCCATGGCTGCTCTGATGCAGCATCCTGGCTGTCAAGCTTGCACTGAGGAAATAAGGGGTAGGTTCATGAAATGCTTTTGGGGTGACCTGTTGTCCATGAGCAACAGAAATCACTGAATCATGGAGACAGGGCAGTCAGATGTGAATGGGAGGAGCTCGGCGCCACATGGATGGAGAATCTTCTACTTGAAATTACAGCTGAGATCTCAGTTAAATCCATGTCACTTCACAAATGAATAAGGCCTGTTTACCCACCCTCAGTGTCATCAGGACAGTGTGTTCACCAGCGAGTGCTGTGTACCCAAACACACACGAAGCTGCTTGCCAAACCCAGGGAGACAGAAGGCAAAGGACAGCACTGACAGAAGCTGTCACCATGGATAAGATTTGCCATACATCAGTTCTAAGTCACATTCTTCTTTGCCAATGGCTAGGATTTAGTGGAGCTCTCCCCTTCTCTGCTCCACAGCAGGACAACACAGATGTTCAGCCTCTCAGCATCAATTCACAATGCTCAGATACAGGAGTCAAGGCAGCTGTGTTGATCTAAAGCTTCATACATCATCTCTCTGCTCTTTCCGGGGACTGATTCACTTGGTTAGGACACAGCACAGCTAGCAAGAGTCAGACTCTCTCTGTGGTCTTAAGCGCATATGGTTAAGAGATAAATAATTTAGCAATGCATTTCCTAACTCCTTTCCCTGTGATTCCATCTGACAATGAAACACCAAAAACCCACAGTATCATCATATATGGTCTGATGATCATGCTGTTCTTTTCTTTGGGCTGATGGTTGTAGTGAGGAAGCAAATAATTTAATGAAGCAATTACTCATATCAAATCAGCAGGTTTTGTTCTTTTCTTCTGCCTTAATTATGAGGAACCAGGAAGAACGTCCAATTACTCAAGGCAGAATTTCATTACCAAACAAGATAACATCTGCTCAACCACAAGGTACATCAGATGGCCATTTCCATAGAACAGCCTCTCCTGTGGTTAGGGGAGGGAGTACTTCAACTTGAAATTAAAGTTGAATGGTGTATGAAGAGACACTAAAATAAAATTAAACTCAATGCCCATTGAATAGAAGGGAAATCCCTGAATGTAAGGGAAGTCTGAATGAAAGGTTAGAAGTGTTTTCCACTTTGAATAGCTCCAGCCTCTGAAAACAAAACTCTTCAAGGTGCTTCATGAGCTGACCCACGTGGATACTCCCCCCCTCCTTAAAAGCCATTGTAAAATCCTTGGGTTGCTTTCAGAAATGCCAGCTGAGCACTAGCTGAAAGTCTGAAAAACAAAAACAGGTCAAAGTCAAACTCCCAAACCCCTCAAGTCTTAATCTGTTTTTCACAAACACACAATTCCTGATTTATGGCTGTTATGGTCTGAGTTTTAGGTGAGGCTACAGGAGTGAAGCAATCATAGCTTAGTGTCAATCATGTCCTTCCAAAGTGGTACAGAAGAGATCTGGACCTTATTTGGCACCAGATAAGAGTATGACTGTTTTTTATCCATAACCCAGGGCAGGGCTTAACCTAGTCCCTGTCCATGACCAAACGAGATTATCAAGTACATTTTCACAAGTGCAATGTAGAGAAGTGAACATTCATCCCTGGGGAGGGATAAAAAGTGGAAGAGAGGCAGAGTGCTCCAAAAAGCCAGGTTTCTTGGTCCTGCTGCTTTGGAGGGAGGCACAGAAACTGAGGGACTGGACTGCTAGAGGGAAAAAGGACCTACGCAGCATCTATTCTGATCTCTCCTCAGCAGAAGCAACCAGCCTGGCTTCAGACTTGAGCATGTGCCAAGCAAACAGACAGGCACAATTGTTCTGCTGCTGTCATGACTGTTTGTGTTTAGAGACATCCAGGAGTACTTAGGGAACAGCACAACCATGCTTAAAACCACGCTTAACTGTCTGCCTGCAGAGGCTTCCCAATCTATCCCTGAATGCAGCTCCCAGTCCTGTGAGTGTGATTCAGAGCAGACTTAACTGCATGAACTTACATGTTTGCTTCCTGTATTTACAAATGCGTAAGAGGCACAAGGTGCCCCTTCTCCCTGACAGCTCTTAATGGAAAGGCAGACCCAGATGCAGAGGGGGATCTGGCTGTTGCTTGGAGGGAGGACACTGGACTGGAGCCATGAGGCCTGCTAGAACTAGAAAAGGGGAGCAAGGAAACAGTGGGGGGAGGGGAAGAATCAATAACAATAAAAGAGCCCACAGAAAATCTGGGTAAAGGGAAACCACAGAAGGATCAACAAGAGTCTGCTTATAATCACTACCAAAGCAATTAGAGAATTAGGGAAGATTTATAACAGACTGAAGAGCTGGATACTTGGCATATGAAATGGAAAAGCTGTAAGGAGGGAATTCTGTATGCTGGCACCAGGCTTGGGAGCCACAAGTGGTGCAGCCTCAGCAGTTCCATCCTATACAGAGCAAGCAGAGCAGCATTTGGGTTGTCTTTTCTTGTACCTCTCAGCTTCCAGCTATAATTTGGTCCAGCCATCGATTCCAAGTCTTAAAAA
Source organism: Pogoniulus pusillus (assembly GCF_015220805.1). NCBI lineage: Eukaryota > Metazoa > Chordata > Aves > Piciformes > Lybiidae > Pogoniulus > Pogoniulus pusillus. The sequence goes on along the minus strand of NC_087274.1, from coordinate 9,060,048 downwards.
ACCAAAACAAACAACATTTATTTATGCAGAATGTTGAAAAAATATGAGGAGTGATTAATAATAGCCACTGTTTCTTTAATGCTTTAACACAGCACAACTTCTAGCCAGCACTGGCAGCTCTTCTGGGAGGAAATTACTATTATCCAACTTCACAGGTGGGGACACTGAGACTCAAACAGGCTGCAGAAAGCAGCTGGTTTAACCCAAAGCTAGAGTTACAGTCCTGGACTGTTATTATGCATGTAATTCTCAGTATTCCTGGTACTGGTTTGTCTGTGATATACTGTCACCCAGCATTAGTCATCACTCGTGTCTCTGCCTTGCTTGCTAAGGACATAATTCCACTGCTGTTTTCTCTTTTCTTACCGTGGCACAGCTTCATTTCTAATTGTTTGGGGTTGGATTTTTTATCTTCCATCTATATAATTTACTTGAGAGTTTAAAGAGATGCTTTTTTTGTCGTTAATTAGCAGCAACTGAAATACCTGCACAAGACTTAAGACAGTAGACAGAGCAGCTGCTCAAAACAAGTGCACCCCTTTCCAGTCCCCTCACATATGAACAAGCCCTAAGCCTAGAAGTACAAGATTTCTGAGTTGTGTACAAATACCATTGGAAAGCTCCAGAAAGGCCATGGGGATTTTCTCATTGAGAGGAAAAGGAGCAGACAGAGGAGGTGCAACAGGCAGAGACTCTAAAGGTGAAAAATCAGCTTCATCCAAGGCTCACCAGTGCCAGTAATGAAGCAGCCAGGGCTGCCTTCACACCCAGCTCAAAGCTGATCAATCAAAATGAATCATCAGTTGAGAGAGACAAGCTAAGATGTAATTTAAACACTGCAACAAGCCTGCTGCGGCTCAGCAGGTAACAGCATGACTGGGCTAACATACCCACCTCCAAGAGAGACTTAAAAACAAGCTTGGCAGAGAGGGTGGAGGGAGAATGTCTAACAGCCAAGGTTAGCAAGAGACTTCTCCTGCCCAGATCCTCCAAGTCCCTACAATGGACAGTCTCAGTCTGTGCTGTGGAAGCACCTTAGAGCCTGAGCATGTCTTTTCACCTTACACATTTCCTGACAATCTCATAAGCTTTACAATCTGTGGCATTTTTTAGAGCAACACTGACACACTGCAGGCCATTCCTGTGATGGCAGCACCACTGAGCCAGTAAATGCACTTGTGCTGTGCAAAGATGTAAGAAGTTACTGAGAAAGGGATATCGAGACTATTAAGGGCACCTAAGAAAACAGAGCTGGAGTCTGATTCTAGTTCTGTAAAAACTGGCAGGAAGTGCAAAATTATGCGGGGGAGCTACAGCCCAAGAACAACAGAGAACTGGTACTGCAGCCCTGCCAAGAGAAGGCAGGCAGCATCAGAGGCTACTGACCGCTGACAGTGCTGCTGTGGGTTTGGGGGTTAGGGCTCTGGCTAGAGCATGAATGGTTCCTAACAGAAATTGTTTCAGAGCCTGGAGCAGGTTCAGGAGGAGCTTGCTGAGCTGGCTGGTGCCAGAACTGTGTGAATGTAGCAGCAAGGAATGCTCTCTCCCTCCTCATCCCCCCGCGCCTCTCGGCTGATCCCGAGGCAAGGCTGCGCCGCGCAGACCGGGGGAAGCCTCTCGTCACCCAGCAAGCTCGGGGGGCTCTGCCCGGCACAGCTCTGCCCGGCAGCTCCGCACGGGCCGCAGAGGAGGGCTCTGCAGAGGAGCCGGGGAACGGGCACCTGCCGACAGGGTCAGCGCAAACAAACCCTCACCTCACCCACGGCCAAAGGGAAGCAGCTCTGCTCCAAGGAGGAGGGAAAAGCAGGAACCATAAAAGGGATGTTGTGCAGGCCCCAGTGCAAAAGCCTTCCTGCTGTTGTTACATTTTAATAACTCCTGTTTCCGAGCGGAGCGGGGCCGAGCGCTGCCTGCCGTGACCGGGAACAATGGCACCAGCCAGCCCCCGCGGGCACGGCTCATTCACTGCTCGCCCAGCGAGCTTCCAGCCTGGCCCGCGGCCCTGCTCTCCGACCAGGCTCAGCCCTCTGGCACCACCACCGCCTTCAGCCAATTGTCTCCTTGCCTGCTGGATTAATTTTTGCTCAGCTTTTTGTTGCTGTCTTGCCCTCTCGTGGCTGGCTCACAGACCGGAGGCTCCCCCATGGACAGAAGCACTAACACTGTCCCTCATCGACACTGTGGTCACTGTCCACAACAGGGTAAAAGCTTTGCTCTAGTCAGCTCTGCAGCCACCGCCGCACACTGCTTCTCCAGTGAGGTCGTTCTCTGGGTGTTGAAGTCAGTCACAAATGTTACTTCCTTGCCTGCACTTTTCTTTTTGTATTAAGATAAAAGGTACAGAAAATAACTAGAGATGCATTCACCCAGCAGTGGCCTTTAGCCATCACCCTTCTGAGCAGACTACATCTGAGTATGAAAACTTTCTGAGTATGAAAACTTTCTTGGTGTGGAGAGAAGTAGCTGAAATGCACAATTTAAAACTGCTGAGAGATGCAGCTTCAGGATACCTCACATTTCAATAGTTACACATTGATCTGAGTCCGAATGGATTCAGTTCTCCTTCACCCCCTCTTCAGGGACACCTATTTTAGGTAAATAATCTTCTGAAGCGTTCATTAAATTCTGATCTCACCAAGATATATCCCCCAGCCATCTGCTCTAGCAAACACTGCACATGGTTTAGTGGGCATGGTGGTGGTGGCAGTTGGACTTGATGACCTTAGAGATCTTTTCCAGCCTTAACGATTCTTAACTGTGCTGCTTTATCTTTGTGGCCAGATGAGTTTTCCCGAGGAATCAGACCTAAGCTTGCTCATTCTGACCCGAAACACAGACTTCTGTGTAAAATCTTCCGCAGTCACTAGATGGAGCTACCCCTGATAACATTTCTGCAGGCGCTTAGATGATGAAGAAATGGAGGGAAGTCAGCTGGCAGTGTGGTGCCTGCCTGCACAGAGGCTGGGCATAAATCAGCCTGAACACTGCCTACAAATCTCTGGTCAGAGTGATTCCTGAGCCACTGTTTCCGAGCTCTGCACAAGCGAAGGCACACCTGGTGTGAATGTATTACTTCTTCCATTAAGGCCAAAGCATTTTTTTTCATGTTTGTTACCAGCAGCCTATGACCAGTGCCTCATAGCTCACCGTTCTGATTCCAGTGTTAGAGCCACTAACACCCATGTCCTTTCAGCACACGGTGTTAATCCATTCCTATAGCTTTTCAAGGAGCAGATTTGTCTTGCTGCTGAGCCGTGCCCATTTCATTGGCACTTCAACTTATCTAACCACAAAAGCAGCTCGGCCAGTGACAAATTGTGCTGTTTATACAGCTAACATTTCTGGAAGAGCATATCTCTTCTCAGAAGCCATGAGCACTTGCAAAGCTGTCTTCTTACAGAGAGGGAAAAAAGGCAATGCAAAAGCAGCGTGCATGTGGCTGCCAGTTATAATTGAAATCATTTTAATAATTCATGCCTCATTACCTTGCCACATGGCAGTTCAAAGACCATTTCCTAATCCTTTAACCCTTTTCTCCTGTGTCCTTTGGTTTGGTTTCTTAGTTTAATCAGTGAAGAAACAAAATGAGGAACTCTCATCAGCACTTGCCCATGGGATAAAAACCCCAAGGGGGGCTGGCGAGTCTAAGATCTTAAATCCCTTCTTCCTGCCCTCCTAGTTTTCCTGATTTGATCTGTCACTGTCAGCTGAAACAGCAAAGAAACCAGTAAAAGTACCTATTATAATACCCCAAACTTCTGGCAGAAGCTGGAATTGCTTTCTGGTGTGCCTAGATACTGTACCAGTAAGGGCAGGGGGGACTCTTGCTATTTAACAGCTTCACACAGCCAGTTAAGAATTGCTGGAAGCTGCAGATTTTCACATTGTGTCCTTTATCCTGGGAGAACTCTGATGCATTTCCAGCTCTGAATTGTCCTCTGGGTAGTCAGTCCCACAGCTGTGCCCTTTATTAGGCAGAATCAAATTTTGCCAATGACAGGAACAGATAATTCTGTTCTTTTAGTGGTTTTGAAGCCTTTTGTTGCCCCTTTAGCCATTTTGTCAGACAACACCTGATATCTATTGACTGTTTCTGTCCTACTTGGGGAGATTGCAAGCCAGAAAGTAAGATCTACAATTATTTATGTCTGCAAGTATGGTCTTGTTCACTTATGAAAAGGAAATAACCTTGTGAAAACACATTCACTTTAAGTACAGTGCTTATTTACATACAGGAGTGTCCCTCCTTCAGGAGGTTAACTTGTGTGTGTGTGAGGGAGGCCAAACCATGGCTATGCAAGCATGCATTGACATGTGCAAAATAGCAGCACTAGCATAAGGTTTCAACACTAGAAATGCTAACAGCAGCAAAGATTATCATTTATAACTAGTTACTCAATATCTTCCAGCAAGCAGATACACCCCACTGATAGCCCAACAAGAGCTGTAACAGAAGGAACATTGCAATCTCTGTGCTGTTGCCACCTTACCTACAGCATGTTTCACCCAGCCTGCTCCAGGCTGCTTGTTTGCTGGGCCATGTGCCTCCCAGCACAATATCAACCCCATCTCATTAGCAGCTAACCAGCACACAAATTCCTCTATGCCCCAGGTCCCATCAGTACCTCCACAAAAGGCAAAGGGAAGACTTCAGAGGACCTGGTGGCACAGAAGGTGACAGTGCCTTCAGACTCCAGCAGAAGGAAGCATATGTGCCTACTGATTTTGAGATGGCAGTGCCTCCCAGCAGACAAATCCCAGTCAGCTGGCAGCAGAGCCAGAGCAGGGTCACCTTGGGGAACTTTTCAAACAAACAGAAGTTAAGTCTCAGGTGGTGGAAATGTGCACAGCTCAAATGACATGAGAAGAGATTTATACAGCTGACCCATAGCATTTTAAACCTATCACTAAGGTTTGTCTGTTGAGCACACACAGCTGTCCCCATGTCCTTGCTGCTCTAGGCAGAGGGTGACTGACCTGTCTGCTGTTTCTGTAGAGTGCTTATCAGAGAAGTTGCTCTGCCAATGGGTGGTCTGGTTTGAGTGGGTGGGGAGAGCTCCCCATGCCTTTTTCCCAGGATGGATGAATACCTAGCAGGCAAAGTGATCTTTAGAGGTTGAGGGAGCTGGGCCTGTTTAGCCTGGAGAAGAGGAGGCTCAGGGGTGATCTTATTACTGTCTACAACTACCTGAAGGGGCATTGTAGCCAGGTGGGGGTTGGCCTCTTCTCCCAGGTAACCAGCAATAGAACAAGGGGACACAGTCTCAAGTTGTGCCAGGGTAGGTATAGGCTGGATGTTAGGAAGAAGTTCTTCACAGAGAGAGTGATTTCCCATTGGAATGGGCTGCCCAGGGAAGTGGTGGAGGCACCGTCCCTGGGGGTCTTCAAGAAAAGACTGGATGAGGCACTCAGTGCCATGGTCTAGTTGACTGGCTAGGGCTGGGTGATAGGTTGGACTCGATGATCTTGGAGGTCTCTTCCAACCTGGTTGATTCTATGATTCTATGATTAGGCAGCCTGAGCAGCACTGTGAAAGCTGCATTTTATCATTGAAGCCCTAAAATAAGATCTATTGATGCCTCTACCTGCAGGATGAGGACAAAGTCATCAAAACTAGGTTTCTTTCATGAATAAGCTGTGAGCTGAAGCACTCTCTTCGCTTAATAGGGAAAGGACAAGGACAATCAGTGTGACTCATGGAAGAGCTGTTTTGGTGATGCACTGCCCACAGGATGCTCAGCCAAAGAGGCCATTTCAGCCTTCAGACCCAATACAGCATGTCATGCTTCTCAAACGTTGCAGAGCCAGGATATTCAGATGGGTATTTGCCTTCCAAATATTAACAAGAATTCTTAGTTTCCGTTTTTGTCACTGCTCACAGTAACAAGCAGTACCCAGTGACAAAAACCATGAGATTTTCAAGCACCATCAAATTGGATTTTCCAGTTTGTAGGAGAGTAAAAGTAAAGGTCACAGTCATCATTACAGCTGTCTCCTTATTCAAAGCAGAGTGCTTTATAGCAGAGTTTGGCCCTGCTTCTAATCAGCATTCAGTACCGGAGAGCTTGAGGCTCTTCTTGTCTGGGCAAAGAGCCAGAAAATGACTCTGAAGAGAAAAAGTAAGCAAAGTCCATTCTAATTTCACTTGAGCAAACCAGGTGAAATACAAAAATAAGTCAATTAAAACACAAAGCCCTAATTCAGCTTTATAGCATTCTTTCCCCTGTAACAACATCAGCGATTAGTTACAGTCAGCCAGGCGAGACAACCCATCCTGAGCTGTGTTCTGAGGAGGATTCGAGCAGTGCCCCAGAGAAACTGCTGCAGACATGTAGCATAACTCACACAAAGGATCAAAGAGGAGCCGTGGAGCACGGATTGGATCAGAGCAGAAGTCCTACTCCTGATTCACAGAGAGGTGCCAAAGCCCTGTTCTGAACTGCTGTGAAAGATTATCTGCTCCCAAATTCATCTCCTTCTCTTGAAGCTGGCTGATAATCTCTTCTCACAATTCCCAGGCACACTGCACCCTTCAGCCTTCATCCAGATCTTTATATCTGAATCTGCTCCAGCTCTTCCCTTCCAAAACCATGCTAAAGTCTTTTAAAGGATCCCAAGCATTATGCAGTTCAACATGAAGAGACAAAGCTGACCATTTCTCTCCCCACTCTCTGGCTACCCCAGCCAGCTACCCTGCCAACTTCCAGCACATCCTGACTATATATTTAGTCTGTAGTAATTTGCTTTGCATTGTCTTGTGCGGGTTCCAAGCACAGGGATTACACATCCATTGAGGCATCTGGCACTCTGCAGAAGCCTGAGGTTTTGGAGATTTGACTCATCATGCTGCTGCTGCCAGAGGTTGAGAAGCTGCCATGTCCAGGGCACCACTGTGACTCAGAAGAACCCAATGGGAACTCAGGGAGACAACCCCAAATCTCCATCTGCTTGTGCTGACAGACTGCAGAGTAGAGTGAGAGTTACCAACTAAACCTGTTCAAAGAAAGGTCAGTGGTGCAAGCACTCAAGACTCTTAGCAGTCCTATTTGCTGCCTTCCAAAATCAATACCCTGAACACAACATAGTTATGGACCCTTTGCGGCAAAGTCAGAGTCCTTAAAATGGGCAAAGAAAATATCTGACAAAGATCCATTTCCAGCTCAGACTCCTTCACTGCTTTTAGTTTATAAACAAAGAGCAGGGGTATGTGGAAAGAGTTTATAAGGAAAGATTTGGGGTATGTGATTGGACAGAAGATAGTTGGAGGCAAATGGCTGTCAATGATGTCAGACACCTTCTCCCTTCCCATCTGTTCACCTATAGAGAAAACAAAGCTTGGCCATAACTGAATGTATGACAAAAGACTCTTTTCTGTTCTGGGCCAACCAGTGTCTCCAGTCTAGTCATGGAGCAAATCAGCAGTCTTGAAGAACCACTGCCAGTGACCCAGCATGGAGAGGATGTGTACCAAGGCTTGAGAGCAGGCCAAGGAGAGGTGAGAGGATGGCAGAGCAGGGTGATGTTGGAGCAGCAGTGTTTGGCACTCATTGAATGCTTCACAGCTGTACATAGGATTTCACAAATACCTCCAAAGCCAAGCATAGGTCACTTCCCAAGAAGTGGTGACAGAGGGCTGTTCAGACTGAGCTCTGTCCTCTTTCCAGCTACAAACGGGCTGGAATTCAGAAGCAGAGTCATCACTGCCCCCAGACCCCTACAATTTACACCTCTGAACCAGCACACTGCAGGTGAGACTGGTGAGGGAAAGCAATGTCTGATATGCAGGAACAGGATGTGCTTGTCCTGAAGACAGCTCTTCTCTCAACACTGCTCCATACACTATCAGGAATTCTAATCCCTGCCTGGGGCAGGAAGTTTCGTTTGCTTCTGTGCTTGTCAAGCATTTAAAGGTGGTGCAGTCAGTGAATTCAGGCATTCGAGCACCACAGGTGAAAGATGTACGTGCTGTAGAAAGGCCAAGGACCCAACAGAGACATGGCAACGGCTTGCACTTCGAAAGTACTGCAGGGAAGAGGCCTTCACAAGGGCCTTGTCCATGTGAGGAAACCTTGGGCTCATTGCTGTTGGTCAGATGAACCAGTTCTGCAATTTCCCAGGTGGGAGGTCTGCTCAGAGGCAGCACGTCGCAGTGTCCATCCAGCTCCAGAGCACCCTCCAGTACTGGAGCACAGCATGAAGCAGGAGAAATGCTAAGAGCAGCGTGGCAGAAGCCAATGCAGCAGTTAGGTTTCGCTCTAGAGCACAGTCTCCTACAAGCCTGCAACACACGAGGAGAGGAATTCCTGGGGAAACACCGCCCTCTTGTGGCCAATCTCAAACTAGCAAGAGATGCCCCCAGAAGTGAAAAACAAAGCAAGAGCTGCACAGCGGCCGTTTGGTTCATCATTCTTGAATTTAGTGAAGTGTTGATCAGGCTATGCCAAAGGGGCTTAGAAAGGGCAGGAGACCTGCACTCAGGAGCAGCTGCAAAGACAGCAAGGGAATAGACACTAATGCTCCCAGTTTAAATTCTCACTTGGACATCTTTAGGAATCTACAAGTTGTAAGAGTGCAAAGCACTGACTCTACAAAACCAAAAGTGAAATAACATGGAAATGGACGACCCTTGCATATTTTCCTAGCACTGAGAGATCTTTGTGGCTGACACTTGCTCCTACCACCACACTGCCCGGCATGAAATACAAGTGCAGGAAAGGACTGGTGCAAAAGAATTAACTACTGGTAGAGCTCCACTGTTACCCGTGATGTGATACCAACAGCTGAACTTCTGCCAAAATCTGTGTGCTGGTTTGAGGCTAACTGGAAAATTTTAATGAGAAAAAATAGATTATAGGCTGTGAAAAGAAAACAATGGTGATGTCTGATTCACTCATAGGTTTGCTGAGATGTATAAAAACAAGGACACAAACATAGATAAGGCAGTCTGAGCTTGTGTTTCTCCCTGGCTTCTGCCATATTAATTGCTTCTAGCTGGATCTGTGTAACCCAACTAATCATTTTCCTTCTAACCCCCCTTGCCAATTCCTCCAGTTCACCTTGCACATAAGGCAGATTCTAGGACAAGGGAGGGGGGTGGAAAGAAGGTGGAAGTGTGGTTGGGAGCCCCTCCTAGGCACTGATTTCTGGGGGGGGCTGTTGTGTTTCTGTATTACTTTCAACTTGTATGTTTCTGCATCTAGCTGTAAATATCTGCTTGTATATTGTGCTAAGCTGTGAATATAAAGCTTCATTCCTTAACTTCCAGCTGTCTGAGTCTAGTTTGGGTGAGTTCTTTGGAGGGGGGGAAGGGGCAGGTAACACCCAGAATCACTACAATCTGTTAGCTTCGTATGTTTCCCACCCACGACACTTCTGTACTTTGCTTCTGAGCACCTGAGCTGCTTTCTGTTCTCCCAGCTCTGCATGATAGGCTACAGTCTACACAACCTACAAACGCATAGAGGGATTGTCTAAGGTGCAGTCTTGTGAGCTCTGCTTGGTTTAAATCACACTTCTGTTATTCTGCCATTCAGCTCTCGCTTCAGTCATGAGCTGTCAGCACTAACCACAGCTGCATATTCTGTTTCATTCTATTCCATCCTTAACCCATAGCAAAAAACTGTCTGCAAGCATGACTTGAGTAAGGTGAACCTGTTCTCCTTCAAGAACGTGTTCCCCCAGCAGGCCCTGGGCTGCTTCTCATGGGCTTTGCAGAGGGATGGTGTCACTCTGGCAGCAACTGCAACCAGCCAGCACAGCACACCTTGTGCTGGTTCTTGGATAACACTGACACTGCTCATCCCCATCACACGCTCATTACAGGCTCTGCAGTTGAGTTTCGTGCTTGGGGTTGGGTTCCTTTAGTTTCCTTTTGTCCATGGATATGTCTACACTCTTGCTCTATCACACATAGCTCTAAGTATGATAGCAACTCTTCAGGGAGCGTTACTACATCTTATGTGTTTGGCTGCCTCATTTGGTTTAGTCTGCTCACTAGCAAAAATATTTCCTGCTGTTCCATCCAGGATAACTTGCTCATTCCAGGAATGCTCAGGATGCTATCTCCATTTTGCTTCCCTTTGGCCTGTTTCTGTCCATCTCCTACCACTACTTACAAGGCAACAAGCACAAACGATGGAGCTTGGAAGTAAAGCAATAAATAGCAATAAAATGCCTGGCTGTAGAAGTGAGATGTGCAATGTGTGTGCCATTTAGATTTAATCAGGATGTTAATATGCATTAAATGGTATTTGAGAATTTCAGATGCATTCACTACGAGGGGATTTGCATATCTACCACTGAGTTTTTAATCCTTGATAAATGTGTAGAATAATCAATTATTCAATGAACATACAAGAGTTGGCTGATTAAATCTCAATTATAAAGGCAAGTCTTACCCACTCTATTTATTATGACTGTTCTCCCAGCATTGCCTAATTAAGCCATATTTGATTATGGGGTGAGCAACATTTATTGCAGATATTGTGGCTCTGTAATTGATGCATATCTGTGGCCTGGCTGTTAAGCCCTAATAAATACATTTTAAACAGCTAATTATTTAATTAACAACAGCCTCTTCCAATCTCAGTGTAAAGCATGCTGAAGTCCTTTCATGATGGCTCTAATAGGAATGAAGCTGCTGGAAGCTGCTTCATTGTTTTCAGCTTTCTCCCCTGCATGCCAGTATTGCTGGGATGCTCCCAGCTCCATCTGCCAATGCTTTGAAAAGAGATTCTGCTATATGGGCTGAGATCCACCAGCCCAAACCATCCAGGGAGAGGACTGTAGCACAAGGTGCTGTGTTTTCTTCTGTAGAAGACATCCAGCTCTTTAGGATCTTTTGCTGCAAGCATCCTGCTACTTCTGCTGACTTTCAAAGCCACTTGGAGGTACAGTTCTCTATTGTAAACAGCTGAAGGTCAGCAAGCATACCTAAAGTATATTGCTATCACTTGTTTAATCATGGTTTTTCAACTCTCTAGGTTGTCACCCATTTCTTGAAAGGCTGGAAAAAACAATTTAGGTCAAGCTATTTCTTGTCACTAGTTAGCCCATAGCTTGAAGCAGCTGCATGCTGTTCCCCACCTCCAATTTGCATAAATCAAGAGACAAAAGCACTGAGCTTCAGTAACACATCCATGGCAGGAGCAATTTTGCCTGCAGAAGCTTTGGTGACTTTTGGACATCATCACACACTTGCAGCAAAAGATCCTAAGGAGCTGAATGTCTTCTACAGAAGAAAACACAGCACCTTGGCTGCACTCCTCTCCCTGGACTGTAACAGATGGACAACCAGTGCAGATATAGATGTTTGCAATGCAGAGACCAGTTTGGGCCACTGGATCCCAGCCCATGCAGCAGAGCCTCTTTTCAAAGCATTGGTGAGTGGAGCTGGGAGCATCCCAGCAATGCTGGGACTCAGGGAAGAAGGCTGAAAACGATGAAGCAGCTAAGATCAGTTTCAGCCCTTAGTACAGCAACATGAAATGTTGCTCAGAAATGTTCAGCAGTGTGCCCAAGAGTTGTTTGTTTGCCTCCAGCTGTAAGAATTTGACTCTTCTTCCTTGCTGGCATCCTGGTACCAGAAAAGTTACAGTATCACAGTATCACAGTATCACCAAGGTTGGAAGAGACCTCACAGATCATCAAGTCCAACCCTTTACCACAGTGCCCAAGGCTAGACCATGGCACCAAGTGCCACATCCAACCTTGCCTTGAACTGCCCCAGGGACGACGACTCCACCACCTCCCCAGGCAGCCCATTCCAGTGCCCAATGACTCTCTCAGGGAAGAACTTTCTCCTCACCTTGAGCCGAAATTTCCCCTGGTGCAGCCTGAGGCTGTGTCCCCTTGTTCTGGAGCTGGCCACCTGAGAGAAGAGAGCAAGCTCCCCCTGGCCACAACCACCCCTCAGGTAGTTGTAGACAGCAATAAGGTCACCCCTGAGCCTCCTCTTCTCCAGGCTAACCAATCCCAGCTCCCTCAGGCTCTCCTCGTAGGGCTGTGCTCAAGGCCTCTCACCAGCCTCGTCGCCCTTCTCTGGACACGCTCAAGCATCTCAGTGTCCTTCCTAAACTGGGGGGCCCAGAACTGAACGCAGTACTCGAGGTGTGGTCTAACCAGTGCAGAGTACAGGGGCAGAATGACCTCCCTGCTCCTGCTGACCACACCATTCCTGATGCAGGCCAGGATGCCACTGGCTCTCTTGGCCACCTGGGCACACTGCTGGCTCATGTTCAGGCAGGTATCAATCAGTACCCCCAGATCCCTCTCTGTCTGGCTGCTCTCCAGCCACTCCGACCCCAGCCTGTATCTCTGCATGGGGTTGTTGTGGCCAAAGTGCAGCACCCTGCACTTGGAGCTATTGAACCCCATCCCATTGGCCTCTGCCCATCTGTCCAGGCGGTCAAGGTCCCGCTGCAGAGCCCTTCTGCCCTCCAACCCAGCCACATCTGCCCCCAGCTTGGTGTCATCTTCAAACTTGCTGATGACTGACTCAATGCCCTCATCCAGATCGTCTATGAAGATGTTAAAGAGGATGGGGCCCAGCACAGATCCCTGAGGGACACCACTAGTGACTGGCCGCCAGCTGGATGTGGCACCATTCACCACCACTCTCTGGGTCCGGCCCTCCACAGAAACAGGTATAGAATGTGGAAAGAATCTGGGTGAACTCTTCACACATATCCACAACAGCAGCTCACAAAAACAGCTTCATAGGATAGACATTATAAGGAGAGATTTAGTGACAGCTGCTGAAGCTCAGCTACTCTGTGACTCTGCAAGATCCAAAGATTTGTCTTGTAGTCTACTAAGCTGCTGTCTTTTGGTTGTGGTTTAAAAACAAACATTGCTCCAACAGTTTTCACTCTCTTATGATCAAAATATTCAGCCTGCTTTAACTACTCAAAAGCATTTGACTAATTCATGTCTTTTTAATGCTTTTGCTAAACTGAAGCAAGGTTTGCTAATGCAAAACCAGGGGAATATAATGGCAGCCTGCAACATAAGCAGATGAAGTTGGAAATTTTTTTTGCTAAGAACTAAGAAAACAACCCAAGAGCTCCTCAAGGCAGTCTGCAAAGCAAGGCTGCCTGTTTTTGCTGGGTGGAATTCCTCATAGTAAGTGATCTTTGAATATAACAATTTAATTATACTTCTCTTTCCTATCAGAGAATTCTGTGCTTTGGTTTTGGTGCTGATTTGGGTTTTGTTGGTTTTGTGGTTTTTTTTTTTCCTTTTAGAATTCATAAATTGTGAATATTTGGGAGAAAAAAATAATTGAAAGGTAGGGTGTCAAACACCATCCCCAGTCCCAGCCAAAGTCTCCAGCCAAAGGCTGTATTCAGAAGAGGCTCTTTCTCTCATTTGTTGTTTAGCTAACAGGCAGTGGGAACTTGAAAACAACATGGTCTCACTCTACTAAATTCAGTACAGAGGAAGCTGTGCACACATCTATCCATCAGTCACACAGAGACTCTCTTCTGAATACACTGGTGCCATCTGAGCTGCTTGTGTATGTGGATTCCCTTCACCTCAAACATCCTGGCTCGATTGTAAATGGGCAATTAAGTATCATAAGTGAGTTAACCTCTCCTGGAACTCAGTGTGTCCCTTTCTACAGTACCAAAAATAATGATGTCAACAAGTTCTCAATACATTTAGGGCTGTCAGTTCTCTGCCCCTAAAATCCATGGTTTGTGGCAGTAAATGGCACACCTGCCTTTCAGAGAGTGGGAAGCATCCTTATCTAAACAGCAAGATTGGTGCCTCATAATCTCTGAAAAAGCAGGCACTGTAACACATCAAACCAAGATTTTTGTATGTAAAAACAGGTACTGAATGCTGAGGGTTTAAATAAAACTCAGTTCAAACAGGCTTTGTATTGTCTGTTTTGTTACAGTGTCTCAGGATTACTCAAAGGAGAATACTCTCTTTTTTTTTCATCCTGAGGGAGTATGTGGAAGCAGCAGCAATCTATTACATGCTGGGGTTAAATGCAGGCCCTCTGGGGCAAGGCAGACGTCAAAAAGAAATACAGCTACCTGCATTATCCATCCATGGCTGCTGGTCAAATTGCAGAGATTTCTCTAGAGTGTGTTTCTCTGGTTTCAGTTGCCAGCTTATTTTTTCCCTGGGAGGAAGAGTCCATGTTAAAGATCTATCATTAAGACTCATCTTCAAAGGAATTTTAATGAAGCAGACTTCCTAAACGTAGAAAATTAAAGAGCCTTCTGTTTTATCCATGGTATCTAAATCCTGTAGGCAACATGAAAGTCACTGAAGTACTTCTAAGACTGAATACTGCAAAATGTAGAGATGAAAATCTTCCTCTGACAAATGTTTCATAGGGACAGGCTGAGGGTGAAAGGTGGAGATCAAGCCTTCACACCCACACATGTCCGTAGGCACATGCAGGAAGCTCTGGAGATTTAGATGCTGCCACTGACATGCCAGAGCTCAAGCTGTCAGCTTCTGCTTCCACTGCCCAGCCAGGGAGCACATCCTTGTCCTGCTCACTATGATGTTCCCTGGTGGGTGAGTCAGTCTGTGCCTTGAGCCTATTCACATATCAAGCCCTTCCATGTGATACTTCTGCTTGCTTTGTCTCAAGCTGCTTTAGAAATTTATTAAGTGCAAACTGCACATCAAATTGCACATCAATAATATCTCTCTCATAACAACACTTGTGTTGCTACCAGACTTACACAAGATTTGCTATGAGACTCTCTCTCTTCAGGCAGCAGTACCTTCAAAGTCCCTGTTCTGATCCAAATCCCTCCACGGCTAATACTCCAAGAACAAAGTCATTTCACTTGCCTGACAGTCCTGGTACAGGCTGCATTTTGAGCACAGCTCAACATCAGATCAGACAAGTTACAAGGAAATTAAACTCTAGCTCAGACTTTATGAATTATGCCCCAGAAGGAACCTTCAGGAACAGGATGAGCAAACACTTATCTCCTAGGATGGTCTAGACCCAGATACAGCTAATTGTTTTTTTATAGTAAAGGTGTGGACCAGATAACCTCTCATAGGATGCCCCCAGATAAAGCTCTCACCTACTGGCCCTAGTCCATTATTTTTGCTGTAGCATACATCAACATGCCTCTTCCCATGCTCTAGTAGCATTCTGTGTCTTTTTCCACTCTCTTAAAATGATGATTTTAACAATCCAGAGGGCTCCCTCTATTAATGGAGGTGCCCAGAGGGGTTGCAGCATAGGAGCTGATATTAATAAAAACCTTTATACTGTTACACCATTAAACACCCAATCTAATCAAGGGTTTCCCTGTTAAATATTGATGTCAACTCCTACTATAATATCCACCATTTAAAGTCTTTTAAACATGATTTCACAGTTAGGAAAAGAAGCAAAAAGTAAGCCCATTTGAGACCACAGAGTATTAAGCAGGGATTTCACAGTATCAACAAGGTTGGAAGAGACCTCATAGATCATCAAGTCCAACCCTTTACCACAATTTTCAAGGCTAGACCATGGCACCAAGTGCCACATCCAATCTTGCCTTGAACAGCTCCAGGGACGGCGACTCCACCACCTCCCCGGGCAGCCCATTCCAGTGTCCAATGACTCTCTCAGGGAAGAACTTTCTCCTCACCTCCAGCCTAAATTTCCCCTGGCGCAGCCTGAGGCTGTGTCCTCTCGTTCTGGTACTGGCCACCTGAGAGAAGAGAGCAACCTCCTCCTGGCCACAACCACCCCTCAGGTAGTTGTATACAGCAATAAGGTCACCCCTGAGCCTCCTCTTCTCCAGGCTAACCAATCCCAGCTCCCTCAGCCTCTCCTCATAGGGCTGTGCTCAAGGCCTCTCACCAGCCTCGTCGCCCTTCTCTGGACACGCTCAAGCATCTCAGTGTCCTTCCTAAACTGGGGGGCCCAGAACTGAACACAGTACTCAAGGTGTGGTCTAACCAGTGCAGAGTACAGGGGCAGAATGACCTCCCTGCTCCTGCTGACCACACCATTCCTGATGCAGGCCAGGATGCCACTGGCTCTCTTGGCCACCTGGGCACACTGCTGGCTCATGTTCAGGCGGGTATCAATCAGCACCCCCAGATCCCTCTCTGTCTGGCTGCTCTCCAGCCACTCCAACCCCAGCCTGTATCTCTGCATGGGGTTGTTGTGGCCAAAGTGCAGCACCCTGCACTTGGAGCTATTGAACATCATCCCATTGGACTCTGCCCATCTGTCCAGGCGGTCAAGGTCCTGCTGCAGAGCCCTTCTGCCCTCCAACCCAGCCATATCTGCCCCCAGCTTGGTGTCATCTTCAAACTTGCTGATGACTGACTCAATGCCCTCATCCAGATCATCTATGAAGATGTTAAAGAGGATGGGGCCCAGCACAGATCCCTAAGGGACACCACTAGTGACTGGCCGCCAGCTGGATGTGGCACCATTCACCACCACTCTCTGGGTCCGGCCCTCCAGCCAGTTCCTAACCCAGCACAGAGTGTTGCCATCCAAGCCATGGGCTGATAGCTTAGCCAGCAGTTTGCTGTGGGGGACAGTGTCAAAGGCCTTGCTGAAGTCCAGATAGACCACATCCACAGGCCTCCCCACATCCACCAAGCGGCTCACCTGATCATAGAAGGAGATCAGGTTGGAGAGGCAGGATCTGCCCTTCCTAAATCCATGTTGGCTGGACCTGAGCTCTTTGCCATCCCTCAGGTGCGCTGTTATCTCCCCCAGGATAACCTGCTCCATCAGTTTCCCTGGCACTGAGGTCAGGCTGACGGGTCTGTAGTTCCCAGGTTCCTCCGTCCGACCCTTCTTGTGGATGGGGACCACGTTGGCCATTTTCCAGTCTCCTGGGACCTCTCCAGTGAGCCAGGACTGCTGGAAAATGATGGAGAGTGGCTTGGCCAGCTCAGCTGCCAGCTCTCTCAGCGTCCTGGGATGGATCCCATCTGGTCCCATGGACTTGTGGGTGTCCAGGTGGCTCAGCAGGTCCTGAACTAATTCCTCATGAATTTCCAGGGCACTAATAGGCACTAGCATTTCCTTTTCTTCCAGCTGCAAAGAATCTCACAATAAAAACTTTTCTCCTCCTTTCTCCTCGACTCCCCAGGCTTTTTGACAGTGTGAAATGTAGATCTGACTGCCATTTGATGCAGTAAATGAAGCACCTCAGAGCAGATACTTGTTGTTCTCGTGGTTCTCAAAGACATGTCCTGTTTTGTTGCAAAGGAAATGAGCAACACACAACAGTGGGGAGGGAAAGAAAGAATGAAAATACAGCTTCCAACTCTGCAAACTAAAGTTGCTGATGAGGAAACACTTTGCCAATACAAACATTGTGGAAAAATTCACTAGGCAGTGAGAAGCTGCTCAGGCACCTGCATGTGTCTGCCTTCTGGATCAGAAGCTTGTGGTGTGATTGCAAAGGGGAAATTACCACAGGGGCTAGTTTAGACACCTGCTAGACAAAGGACAGTCACGGAGGAAATACATCATGGATGACAGCTGATGTGCAAGGTGCAAGTTGCTGCACCTAAGATAGCAGCTAGGAGACAGCAGAACTGAAAAAGGTTACAGTGTCACCTCATTTGCTTGCTAGCTTGCTTGAGACCACTGAGACCACTTCAAGAGCGAGCACAAAGTATGCTTAGAGCCTTTCTAGCTGCTGGGTTTGCTGGAGGCAATGGGAAAGCACAGTACCATCTCCCAAACAACACTACTCTGGTGCACCTTCCTCAGAGCAGAGCTGCACCTTCGCTCCCTGCCCTTTCCAAACACCCCAGGACTACAGCTATGATCTTCTCCCACTCTTTCCAGGATATTGCACTTAAAATTATCACAATTCAGTTTTGAATATTCATTATGTAGCTGCCCACAGGAGCAGCACACACTTAACACAGCAGATTAGCACACAGAGCTGGATTGCTTTTCTGAGACCAAGCAATGGTGCTTCATGCACTCCTCTGACCAGGTTCTTCCCTATAACCATCACAAGCTGCAAGAGCCAAACTGCTGCTAGCATCTGCACTAGCAATACAGAGAAGAGATGGTCAAGCAAAATGTAGAAATGTCCAAATAAAGCAATGCAGTGTGAGCTGAAAGCCTCTTTCTCTCAGCAGGATATGTAAGTGGTCTTAAATATCAGACACCAAATCTCCACTCTAGTGTCAGGGGTGCTATCTGAGATAAATAAACCACAGCAAAGGAGAAAATCTTTGCTCATATCATTCATGGCTCTCGCCACTTGATAATGTGTTTTGGTGACAGAGATGTTACAGTCACCAGCCACCAGAGAACAGCCACTTACAACGAGCTACTGGCACATGCCAACAGTTCTGCTGCAAAAAAGCAAGCAGGCATGATGTAAAAATCAGAAAGTGCTTTCTCTTCAGTCTTTGGAGGAAATAGATGAAATAAAAAAATTAAGAATCAAACCCTTTAAATATGAAGCCTTGAAAGTGATGCCAGCTCACAGCTGAACAGATCTGACTGTCACATTACTCTCTAATTTGTTCCATATAATAACAGAATAGAAATAAGAAAGATGTGTGGGCTTGCATGACAGGCAGGAATTAAAACTACTTTACTGCCTGACAGCTCCTGACTTGTTATGTGGCCTTGGTCCAGTGGCATCAGCTACCTTGTGCCTCAGCCTGCTCCAAGTGGAAAAAGCAGATTAATTAGTGAGCATGTAATGCTCCCAGCAGATCAAGCCCCTTATGAAATACTAGCCATCAGCAGTAGAACTGCAGCTCTGTCTGGACAAGATCTGTCTGGATGTGTTCCTGTGCAGCCTGCGCTAGATTCAATGGTCCTGCTCTGGCAGGGGGGTTGGACTTGATGATCTATGGAGGTCCTTTCCAATCCCTAACATCTTGTAAGCCTGTGTGAGCCTGTGACTGTAGGAGCCACTAGAGCTAGAGGTGGCCATGGTAAGCTTGCAGGCATGTTCGTGTGTCCACAAAGCTCTTTGTTGCAGTCTTAATCCCTTCCTTGATACATGCCCGTTAGTAAACCACAAGAACACTGTCAAGGCAGGCTGGTCTCGGGCCGCTGTTTGCACTAACTAATCTAGTGGTCACAGCCAGCAGAACGTGGGACAGTGACACTGAGGGACCACAGGGCAGGTCACTTACTCCTAAGATTTCAGAGAAAGACCAGCAAGGCTTTGTTGCATGACGTTATGCACCTGAGTTCTGTGCAGCAGCAGTGCAGCAGCCCTTCCTAGCAGACAGAAACCACAATCTCGTGTTTATCACAAGTCAATCTCTCAGGATGGTGATAAGCCAGACCACTGAGCAGCCCTCTGTGCCAGTGGTGGGTGGCAGATTGAAACATAACACCTCAAGCAGCCCTGCAGCAGCCTGACTTCTATGTCTTTACCACAATGACCACATTTTTTTTCTTGAGGCATGAAAGCAGCCTGAGAGAAGCTAGGTGAAGAATGCAGATTATTAATGTATGTAATTCATTTTTTTATGATTATTAGTGCCACTCTTTTTGTTCCACCAAAGCTGTGCTCTCAGGTCCAAGCATCAGAGCTTGCCTTTGAACAACCAGCACTGAAAGAACAGCCCATAGAATCACAAAATGGTCTGGGTTGAAAGGACCTCCAAAGGTCATCTCGTCCAAACCCTTCTGCAGTAATCAGGGACATCATCAACCAGATCAGGTTGCCCAGAGTCCTGTCAAGCCTCATCTTGGATATCTCAGGGGTGAGGCCTCAACTACCTCCCTGGGCAACCTATTCCAGTGTTCTAAGTGCATTATTTGCTAACTTGCCACGCTTATAATGGTGAAATTTACCATCAGAAGAACCAGGAGAACAGCAGACATCCCCTCAAGGGTGGATCCCCTCCTCATTCACCTTATTTTGAACAAGTTTTAACTTACAACGCCTCAGTTCAGACTGTTTATTCTCTGTGAGCTGGAAACCTCCTAGAATCTCTCCTTATTTCCTGTTTTCACTAAGACAGAAGCATATTTATCTATTTCTGTACTCAGCATCATTATTTCCAAAACAGCCTCTGCACAGGAGGAGCACACAGCTCTCTGGGGGTGGCCTGCCTTTAATTTTAGCCTCAACAGACACTATGAGCTGTTACTCCTTCACCCACAGTGTGTACACAGACACACGCAGTGGCTCTTCTTAATGGCTGTTTTGAAACCTTGAACTGGTTTTCTTTTTTTGAAAGAAAGAGTTTTGAGTTCAAAAACTGATAGAGTTTAGCCACCTTTAGGAGACTCTGCAAAAGCTTGCACCACAAGCATTACAGTGTATGGCAATAAGAGTAGCAGAGAAATCCACATGAACCTTTCAGTGTTTCATTAGTAAGTTTCTTTCTCAGAAGTCACAGATAGTTGAGCAAAATGTCATTTCACCATCCACAGTTAAAAAAACCCAGATGAGAACGTAGCTATACACCTTAAATGTTATTCTCCCACAAGCTTGCTATTAATTACAGCTCTGATCAAAGATAAAACAAGGCAGGCTCAAACCATGAGCAGTAAACTGGCCTCTGTGGTTTCTCAGAAGGCTTGTCTGGGTTGTAAGGCAGCATGTGTAGAAAAAGAGCACTCAGAAAAGTAAAACTCTCTTTTTTTCTCCCTGTCATATCAGAGTGGAGTAGTACATTCTGCCACCTGAGGATAAAATTATTACTCCCATGGATAAAGCACTATTTGTACAAGTAGCACCAGAATAAGCTTCTAGAACTTGAGTGCCTGGGCTGCAAAATTCAGCCCTTGATGCCTTGGCAGATTTGCAGGTGCAATACTGGCTGCTGAACCACAGAGCTTATCTAGATTCATAGAATCATAGAATCAGTCAGGGTTGGAAGGGACCACAAGGATCATCTAGTTCCAACCACCTTCCCTGGGCTTGGACACCCTACCCTAGATCAGGCTGGCCAGATTCCTTGAAGAATCCCATAACATTTTAATGTAGGGAAAAGTGTTTTAGTCACTCTGACCAATATTTAATTTCACTTTCTTGATGAAAAAAAAAATTGTAATTGCTTACCATTAAACCACTCCTCTGCACATGAGGATCTCCTAGGCAAGGTTGGATGCTGTAGAAACAATGTGAGAGAGTTCATATCAATAATGATATGAACTTTGTGATCAGCAGTGACCCACAAAAAGTCAGTTCAGACCTGTTGAGGGATCAATAATGATATGAACTTTGTGATCAACAGTGATCCTCAAAAAGTCAGTTCAGACCTGTTGAGGTTTCAAGTGGAATTTGGAAGATTTCTTGTCTGCTGCACATAGCCACTCTCCAGTCACTACTGAAGCATTCAAACCCATGATAAACAACACAAATCCTCATCAGATTTCATGTTGAGTACTAGAAGAATTCATTAACTAGATAGAGCATGTCAGTCAAGATATTAGATTGGAAAAATGTCACCAAAAAGGTTATTTCAGCACTTCAGAGAACTAAACTATGAGAAAATCAAATCTGTGAACTACCAGGGGGGAAAAAAATTGTTTTCAACTTGACTGTAAGCTGTCTGCTAAGACAAGCTGAGTTTGCAAAGCATTCAAAAAGAAACTAAATGCCTTGCAAAGCAAGTGTTTACCAAAAAAATCATATACTGTGAATGGAAATTTTTTTTCACTAATACAGGGACCTTGAGAAACCACCAGTCAGTAGCTTGCCTTCATCAGAACCAGCAGTGCTGCAGAGTGTTTCTAGGTGAGTCATTGGAGGGGAGAATGAGAATGACCACAGGCAGCAACCAGTGACAGAAACTAACTCCAGGCAGCTCTACCAATGTAAGCTTTAGAGATAGGATTCTATGATCCAAAACTGCTACAAAAACTTTGTTTTCAGGATAACCAGTGGTTATAATCCACTGCCTTACAACATATCACAAGTCACAGCAAGAGGAGCAACTGCTTCAAGCTACAATCCTGGAAAATGTTTTGTGGCTCAACTCAGTTTATCAATCTCCTTGGCATCTAAATTCAAGCCTGTACTTGCCAGACACACCACAGTCAAATGTTTAAAATGCTTTCTTCAGTTAGATTTTGCTAAGTCTATGGTCCTCATCAGCTGTAATCTATAGCTACTGGATGGCTTCTCTGGTATTGCAAATAACCAAAAATTATTCCTGATGATCCCTCTTCTGCCCAAGAGCTCAGCCCAGACTACTCTGTATAGAGCTAGCCTGGTTACTTAGAACATGGCTTGTACCTTGCTGTTATGTTTTCTCTCCTTCTGATGTACTGTCCTTGCCCTGCTGCCTCGACTTCCTCCATCCCAGTTTGGTAACCTCCAAAACCAGAGCTGTTGTTCTGCTCCCCACCCAAGGCTGCTTTGCTCCCAGAAGCAGCACCTGCCATTTATTCTATGAAATGGGATCAGAGACCTCCCTAAGACTCTAGCACTATTCTCACTGCTGTGGGTCCTGCCCCCCGCTCAGAGCCTTATGCTGCACATCCCACATCTCCTTGAAAATCGTTTCCCTCCGCAGTACAGAGATAGGAGACAGAAAAAAACAGCAAAAGCAAGAGAATAAGCCCAGAACAATTCTATCTTCACTTCTAGAGATGAAGTCTGCCTACCTTTCAGGGAACCACTCAGACCATGCTGCATCTTAGGACATCTCTAGCTGTGAACAGCCAAATGACCAACTCCTTCCTCTGGCACTCTTGAGTTAACTTTGCCAGAAGGTCTCTTCAGGCAGTTCGTTCCTCATTCCCTGGGCTCATTCTGAGCCTGGCTCTCTCCATAGGTACAACACATGAAATGTTTCCCCATCTGTCATCTTCCTCCCCATGGCTTTTGTAAGTTTTATTTACTTACCTCTTTGTTTCCACCAAGCCAAAGAATCCACCTCTGCTGCTGCTGCCTTTCACAGCTTGGGTTTTGCCACTGGTGGTGGTGTTGGCACCACGGTATTGCTACAGGGAGCCAGGTGCTGGTTTGCTCCTCTCAGACCTCCAGACGTGGTCTCTCTAGGAGCATCTCTTCTCTCCTGCAGCTCCACCTTCTATCAGAAAGGAAAACCTGATCAAAGCTGTCCCTGCCCTGGGGGAGAGGGCAGCACAGCCCTGCCTGGGCAAGGCCGTGCGGGGCCATAGCTTCCCGCCAGGGCCTGCTGCAGCAGCAGGGACGCTGTGGGGACAAGACGGCAGAGGGCTGCTCCTCTGCCCCCCTCCCGCCGCAGCCGAGGGCCTGCCAGCGCAGCTCCGGCCTCAGGCAGCAGGCGGTGCCGGCAGCAGGCCCTGCCGTTTGGCGCCGTGAGGAGAGCTGTGCCCTCCGGCAGCAGGCCCGGGAGCTGCTGACGCTCCCTGCGCCGGGCGGCAGAGGCGCTGGGCTGAGCCTTGCCTAACAAGAGGCTCGCCAGGCTCTGCTCTGGGCCAGGGCCTGGTGCCTGACCCCAGCACAGACAGCCCTGTGCCCTCGCCTGCTGCCTGACCCCAGCACAGACAGCCCTGTGCCCTCGCCTGCTGCCTGACCCCAGCACAGACAGCCCTGTGCCCTCGCCTGCTGCCTGACCCCAGCACAGCCAGCCCTGTGCCCTCACCTGCTGCCTGACCCCAGCACAGCCAGCCCTGTGCCCTCGCCTGCTGCCTGACCCCAGCACAGACAGCCCTGTGCCCTCGCCTGCTGCCTGACCCCAGCACAGCCAGCCCTGTGCCCTCGCCTGCTGCCTGACCCCAGCACAGCCAGCCCTGTGCCCTCACCTGCTGCCTGACCCCAGCACAGACAGCCCTGTGCCCTCACCTGCTGCCTGACCCCAGCACAGACAGCCCTGTGCCCTCGCCTGCTGCCTGACCCCAGCACAGCCAGCCCTGTGCCCTCACCTGCTGCCTGACCCCAGCACAGACAGCCCTGTGCCCTCGCCTGCTGCCTGACCCCAGCACAGCCAGCCCTGTGCCCTCGCCTGCTGCCTAACCCCAGCACAGACAGCCCTGTGCCCTCACCTGCTGCCTGACCCCAGCACAGACAGCCCTGTGCCCTCACCTGGGGATGGCCAGGGGCAAGCCCTGCATGGAGAGACCAGAGGGCATGGCAGTGCCCCCAGGGTCTGCTCACACCGTGGGCAGGGCAGCACAGGGCCTCCTCTTACCCTGCTACATGGAGCCCCAGCAAGGTTGCTTTTATCACAGAATCAGCAGGTTGGAAGAGACCTCTAACATCATCCAGGCCAACCTAGCACCCAGCCCTGGCCAATCAACCAGACCATGGCACTAAGTGCCTCAGCCAGGCGCTGCTTCAACACCTCCAGGGACAGCAACTCCACCACCTCCCTGGGCAGCCCATTCCAATGCCAATCACTCTCTCTGACAACAACTTCCTCCTAACATCCAGCCTAGACCTCCCCTGACACAACTTGAGGCTGTGTCCCATTCTTCTGTTGCTGGCTGCCTGGCAGAAGAGACCAACCCCACCTGGCTACAGCCTCCCTTCAGGTAGTTGCAGACAGCAATGAGCTCTGCCCTGAGCCTCCTCTTCTGCAGGCTGCACACCCCCAGCTCCCTCAGCCTCTCCTCACAGGGCTGTGCTCCAGGCCCCTCACCAGCTTCGTTGCCCTTCTCTGGAGCCCAGAACTGGACACAGCACTCAAGGTGTGGCCTGACCAGTGCTGAGTACAGGGGCAGAATAACCTCCCTTGTCCTACTGGCCACACTGCTCCTGATGCAGGCCAGGATGCCATTGGCTCTCCTGGCCCCCTGGGCACTCTGCCGGCTCACCTTCAGCTACTATCTACCAGCACCCCCAGCTCCCTTTCTGCATGGCTGCTCTCCAGCCACTCTTTGTTCTTTTCTGCTGCAGGTGGTGAGAGGATGTGCTCACCTATGGCAGGAATATGGGAGCCCTGAGAGCGGACCTGGGACCCTGCTGCAGCTGTGCCTGTGGGGACATACCCAGGGTCACACAGTGGCGAGGCTCCAGATTCAGCAAACCCCATGGCCCTCAGTCATCGTGACCAAGTGCAAGGTGCTGTTTGAAGCATGGCACAGCTCCCCAGTGCCACCTGCTCCTCCCCAGCCTCCTACCCATGAGTAGATTATTTAAATACAATGGAAAATAATTATCACACTGCCTATGAAGTTGCTGTCAAGAACAAGTTATGCTGCGTGTTGCAAAGAGTCTTTCAGTCACTCCAGAAAAAGCAACCCAACAAACAAAGCACTCAAACGTTCTGCTCAGTAACTAACACTCATTTTCAAGCTACACAAAATGGTCTTTAATACACGTATAAAAGTATTGAACAGCTGTGCAAAGCCCCAGTCACAAACATCATTTTATTCATCTACAGCTCTGCACATCTCTGCTTACAAAATAAACCCATCCCTCCCCCACCCACCAGAGTGAGCAGAATTCTCCCCCTGGTCTGATGCACACCATTTCACAAGTGCCATGTGGAGGGGCATGGGCTTTCCCCAGTGGCAGGCTTGGCTCAAGAAGCTGAGACCTCCACAGAGCTCAGCTCCAGAGAGGGAGGATCTACTGTGCCTGACTCCGCTCCAGCTAGACACTGTCATCAACAGCAAACTATCCCTAATCTCTTAAACCCCCAAATACATCAATACAAAATCATAGTCTCACCCCACAGAAACCTCCAACCCCATTATGCCCCATTATCCTGTGTGGTAGTAGGACAATTTGATAGCTCTTGCAAGATTGTTCACTTTCCACATCAGACCCAAGTTTGCAAAAGCAAGACAAACCTGGAAGAAGCTGTAGCCCTTCCTCAGCAAGAGAGTTAAGCTCACTGAGACAATCTGTTCTAAATCATTACTGAACGAAATTTGGTTTCTACTTGATGCATGTACGGTGGTGATAAATTACTTTGCTAAGAGTGATTTGGGATCAGACTCACTCATGCCCAGATTGGAACATGGGCACTGGCTTTATGCCAGGATAAGTTCACCTTGTACTCTGCAGTACAGAGTCACTGACCTGGAGAAATGCATTCTGCTGTGGAGAATGCATCTGGAGTCTGAGACAGCATCAGCATGTCCTAAATATTTCTGCTGTCTCCAAAAGTCATCACACTCCAGGTCTAGTTATGTCAGCCATGCCAAGACCCACACCATCCACGTCACCCTGACAAAGGCAGCAGTTTAAAACCTAGGCTGGACTGCATTTTCATAGGACTTTGAACAGGTAAGTCCACACATATCCAACACTTCATGTATCATGCACTCTGCCACAATGTTCCTGAAGTCTCTTCCCAACAGATTTATTTGCTGTCATTTTTAAGTTGGCTTTAGCTACATGAGCTCTTGGGCAGAGCCACGAGGATTCATAAGAGAGCTGTGATCCATGAACATGTGGATCCATTGCCATAGTATCTAACAGGCCTGTTAAGGTCTTCCTGAGCACTCACCAACACTCATAACCAGACCTCTCAGTCTATCTCACCTCTGAAAAAGCTATTTATCTCTCAAAGAAATGAGCTGATATGGGGCATCTAGATAAATGTATAGTCCAAAGATCTTGTTTTCCATAGTAAACCACAAACATATGTGCAGGGTACCTGCATTTCTCTACATGTTCTATACATTGAAGAAAAAAAAGTTAAAAAATAACAAATTATGAGGGCAATAAAAGTTTTGGAAATGAGGCAGGTTTCTCTTTCCACCAAAGAAAGGAAGAGATAGAATTTTCAGTTCAGTAACTGCATCAGGTTGCCAAGGCAGCCCTCAGAAAGACTTGTAAAGGAATGGTTGATCCAGGTACAGTCCCAGCTGGCAGAAGCTTAATTGCTAAGGGAGCAGGTGTTGGTTCTGTTCAAGGTGTTCCGTCTAGAAGCATAAGACATGTCTTCATATACTGTATTTAATATCGTATGTGGGTTTCTTTTCTGGAAGCATCGCTTCATCTGCAAAACAAAGCAAGCAGCTTTTCAGAACAGAGCTTGAAAAGACTCCAAGGCCTCTCAAAACCCAGTGACATCTTAGAGGATTGGGTGGAGATTGCCAGCCTCTTTATTTCACTTCCTATTGTCAGTCTGATGAAATTTCACTGAAGGGTCCTCCAAGAGTTGGATGTAACTGTGGCCCAAACATAAACAGGACTTATCCTTAGTTTTGTTACTGATAACAGTGTCTGCTCAGCAAGTTTGCTGCTGACACCAAACCAGGAGGCTTGGCTGATACAGCTGAAGGCTGTGCGGCCATCCAGTGAGACATGGACAGACTGAGAGCTGGGCAAAGAGGAACCAAATGAAGTTCAACAAGGACAAGTGCAGAGTCATGCACCTGGGGAGGAATAATAAACTGCACCAGTACAGGCTGGGAGGTGATCTGCTGGAGAGCAGCCCTGTGGAGAGGGACTTTGGAGTGCTGGTGGATAACAAGTTACCCATGGCACAGCAATGTGCCCTTGTGGCCAAGAAGGCAAATGGGATCTTGGGGTATATTAAGCAGAGTGTGTCCAGCAGATCAAAGGAGGTTCTGCTCCCCCTCTACTCTGCCCTGGTGAGACCTCATCTTGAATACTGCATTCAGTTTTGGGCTGCCCAGTTTAAGAGGAACAGGGATCTGCTAGAGAGGGTTCAGTGGAGTGCTAGGAGGATGATTAGGGGACTGGAGGGCACTGCCTTATGAGAAGAGGCTGAGGGACCTGAGATTTTTTAGTCTGGAGAAGAGAAGACTTAGAGGGGATTTAATAAAGGTTCATAAACATTTCAGGGCTGGTCAGGAGTGGGGGAACAGCCTCTGCTCACTTGCTCCCTGTGAAAGAGCAAGGAGCAATGGATGTAAGCTGCAGCACAGGAGGTTCCACCTCAACACAAGGGGGAACTTCTTTACTGTAAGGGTCCCAGAACACTGGCACAGGCTCCCCAAAGAGGAGTGTCCTTCCCTGGAGACTTTCAAGGCCTGTCTGGATGTGTTCCTCTGTGATCTGTGCTAGATTGTGTGGTCCTGCTCTGGCAGGGGGGTTGGACTCGGTGATCTCCTTGGGTCCCTTCCAACCCCCAATATCCTGTGATCACATGAACATGAGAGACCAGTTCCCACGAGGCCACCTGGCTTTGCCAAAACACTGCTATACCACTGTTTTTAGCATACATGGAAGGACAAGACAGGAATCTTTGTGTTTATTTTGAGTAATCTTTATGAAGCAGAAGGATCTATCAGTGACAAATAATTTCCAGGCACTTTCTGCAGGATATTGATGTAAGTAATCCCAGCAAAGGAAAAAGATTTCATGGTCACCTTTTTGCTTTTACCAAGGCAGACTTGTTCTCCTACAGCTACGCTCAGACATTAGACTACTTTATGATGTTTTGTCATCCTTGCATCCCTCTCCAAATGTTCTCTTACATCTACCAAGCCTGGTCTCTACACTTCCATTCCTAATTGACAGAACAAAACAAAAAACAAAGAAACAAACAAAAAGTAGAAAAAGAAGCAAACCAAAACAGTGAAATGCTGTGTTCAGGGAAAGCCACACAAGACAGGGCTGCAGTGTTAACTGTGGGGCTTACCTGAGACGTTATCAAAGGCAAAGAGTGTCTCAATTACTAAGAGCTAAAGAAACAAAAATACACAGTCTTTACAGCCAGAGTTTGCAGGTGGGAGTCATCAAACAAGGGCAAAGAGGAGACAGTAGAAAGCCATGAGTGCATTTGCTTGGTTCAGTCACTACTCACAAATAATAGACACGGCAACATCAAACTTACATCGACACGGCCCAAGATGCAGCACATCATTGCAGTCAACAGTAATGCTATCGTGATGGTAAGACCATAGATGACCCAGGAACTATTGCTGCAGTCTACCTGCTTCTCACCTGCATATAAAAGTATATTGTTATATGTAGGAAGGGGAGAATCCTAATTTTAGCAGGCAAAAGTTATTTACTGACCAGCAGGAAACCAGGTATCAACAGCATGCTACACAGTCACATCTGTCACCTCATCTGTGTTGTCACTGGCGTTCTCTGTGCTCTTCTACAGGCTGGTGATGATAGCAGGTGGCATGTGAGGAGCCCTCAAAGGCAATAGCTTGCATACCACTGATCAGAAGCTGGATCACACATTCATAATGGAAACAGAAAACGTTTTCTTGCACCATTACAGCAACGCTGCTGGCTGGGCCAGGAGTTTTCTAACAGCTGGATTTGCACGCAGTGCAGGCATAAGCAGGAGGCTGCTGTGGTCTGAGGTATAGACACCGAGCAGAATAGTGCTGGTGGAAGGGTTTACAGCTCTTCAAACTTCAAATACTCCACAAATATCTGGTGGTCATCCTGCTTCTCTGCTGTGCAGCTGCCATTTCCCCAGCTCCCATTACTGAATTGTTTCACCAGTTACAGCTAGTGGCACACAATGAGACCAGAGTCTGTTTTTTGCAGACTTTGAGTAGATAATTTACAACTCTTAGGTACTATGTAAATTTTATTTTAATTACCTGAAGGTCTCAACATAGCCCATTGCACAGGGTTAAATTGCATCAATAAGATCCTGAGCAAAGAGTATATTGCTGACTTCATCTGCACCTTAGCAAATGCTTACAACACCAGACAGCAGAAAAAGAAAACCCCTGTCTTTGGAGCCTGCTCACAGTGTGCTCACTGCATGATGAGGGCGTGTGAGATCATCTCTGCTACTATCTGCGGTGCTTTAAGTAAATGCCCGAGGACTTGTTCTGTACTCCCCGGTGTGACTTATTTTTAAACACAAAGACTTGCTATAGGGAATGGCTTCTAGAAGACATTTGTGTCACACTAAGGTCAAAGAACTGGTGCTAAAAATCCTGCTTCATTCCCTAAAGCTGACAGATTGTTCACAGACACACTCAAGTGTTTGTTGTCTGCCTCTAACCTTTTCTCTTGTTTGGAGGTGCACTATTATAGCAAGTTTACTCTTTTTTAAGTCCCCTCTGGCTCTATAGGGCAGGTAGAAATACAATGCCTGTTTCTGTGTCCTAGTACCACATGGCACAGAGGAGGCTGAGCACGCTCACCAAACTTTCCCAGGTAGCAGAGGAAGTGTAGCCATGGATTAGTGCTTCACATGTGCCAAGCAACGTTCTGCAAGCTTTTAGCCCCACGTTTGCCTTACAGCATGCCTATAGTTACTAATGATTAAACAAGCAATGGGATAGTACCTTTAATTAGCATCATGGTGCCACTTCCACTCACTGAAAGGAAAGTGACATTTTTCACCATCCCAGCACAGACATAAATATCACTGTCGTTTTCCTGGAGGTTGTGCAGAGTTATCACTACTTTCTGCTCTTCCTTTGAGTACTCCAAACGATTAGCAAAAGCAAGAGAAGTGGTTGAAGTATTCTGACTTGAAACATGCAGCACTCTTTCACGTTGCACGTGGGTCTTGAGCAAGTAGAAGTCTTCGTATGAACTTTTCAATGCACAGGTAATGGTGACTGACTGGCCTGGCTGAGGACTGGCATAGAGTGGTGACTGTTTGACAACTCCCCTGGTTTGAGCTAAAAACAAGAGAGATTAATGGCTACCACAGACTTAACACAGTGCAAGGGAGAAAATACAGAGGTCAAGTCAGAAAGAACACAGCACAGAAGTTCAGAGAAAACTATTCTGGTTTAAAGCCTACCTCTATGTATGCCATAAGAAGTTAGATTTCATGTTTCCCTGCCCCAGGATCTGAAAGTAGGACTGGCTGAACAGGTTCACCTGGTTGCAATGGGTTTCCACCTAACTTATAAATACAT
Organism: Pogoniulus pusillus; assembly: GCF_015220805.1. Classification (NCBI taxonomy): domain Eukaryota; kingdom Metazoa; phylum Chordata; class Aves; order Piciformes; family Lybiidae; genus Pogoniulus; species Pogoniulus pusillus. The sequence continues at coordinate 9,029,402 of NC_087274.1, read as the reverse complement.
GTGCTAAACTCCCTACTAAGGGAATACAGCCTCATCAGCTTGCCCTTGAGACATGGGTCATTACCTGCTTCCTCAAGTGAGGATAAGCCATAGAAAGACCTGGAAACTATTGGTCTAGATGAAATCGTACCATATGGGTACCATCGATGTTGAAAATGGTCTTTAAAAAGCAGACATTAAAGACTTGCTCTCAAGATCAGAATATATTCAGCACTGGTTAGGCCACACCTTGAATACTGTGTCCAGTTCTGAGCCCCTCAGTTTAGGAGAGATGTTGAGGTGCTTGAACGTGTCCAGAGAAGGGCACCAAGGCTGGTGAGGGAGCTGGAGCACAGCCCTGTGAGGAGAGACTGAGGGAGCTGGGGTGTTTGGCCTGGGGAAGAGGAGGTTCAGGGGTGACTTCATTGCTGTCTACAACTGAAAGGAGGTTGTAGCCAGGTGGGAATTGGTCTCTTCTCCCAGGCATCCAGTGACAGATCAAGAGGACACAGCCTCAAACTGCACCAGAGCAGGTTTAGTCTGGGCATTAGGAAGAAATTCTTCAAGGAAAGAGTGATTGGCATTGGAATGGGCTGCCTGGGAAGGTGGTGGAGTCCCCATCCCTGGAGGTGTTTAAGAGGAGGCTGGATGAAGCACTTAGTGCCATGGTTTAGTTAATTAGAAGATTAGGTGATAGGTTGGACTTGATGATCCTAGAGGTCTTTTCCAACCTGGTTAATTCTGTGATATCTCATTGAGTACCTTTGAGGACTAGCCCTGTTCTTTTAATTTAATCATTAATATAGAGGAGGGAATGAAAAGAGAATTTATCCCACTTGTACAAAAGATAATTCTGGAAAAGTTGCAAACATTTTAGGGAAGAGGCTCAGAAGCAGAAAGCTATAAGTTATTTAAAATAAATTAGAGAAACAGTACATAACCAACAGGATGGAACTCATCTGAGAAACCACAGCCAAGAAGTTTGAAGAGAGAAGCCTAAAGAAATACATGACAAACCTTCAGAGATATAAACTATTACTGATGGAGCAATCAATTTGGTTTTGCACGCCTCGGGGTTGGGAAAGGAAGAAAAGACTGTCATTTACATTGGTAAAGATGTTTCAGGTTAGATGGTCTTGTCAGAAGGTAGGTGAAGAGCGGCATAAACTGCTCAACTGTTTTCTAATGAGAAGAAAAAATAACTAACTCCCTAACTAACAACTCACTACACCAGCAGACATGAGTACAGTTTTGTCAGACTCTCCCTCTCATTATGATTTCTTCCAATCTATGCTTTAAAATGTGTATCTGCATTTGTGAACTGATCATCTAAGAAATGGAATTGCAGTACCTTTCACCACTACTATGGTTTTCTTCTCACACAGCACTTTGTGGTGGCCTTTACTCAAAACATACGTAGAGCACTGGTAGATATTGGAATCTGATTGCTGTGCATTCTGCAGGGTGATCCTGAGGGTCCTTCCTTCCTCTGAGTAATTGAGGCGATCGGTCAAAGGAGCAAATGTGCGTGGAGTACCCTCTCTGGGAACATATAACACAGCGAGCTGCTCCTTGCCGGCTCTCAAGTACGTTCCCAGTATCTCTTCTAAATATCCCCTTGAACAAATTATGCTGATGGAGTCTCCTTCCCAAGCACTGATAACGTCTGTCTGCTGTTCATTTCCTCCACCTAAAAGTTAAGAAATGCAATTGAAATTAGAGTATTTGAGCTCTCTTTGATCTATTAATATCAAACCACTTGTCAAAAAACTACCTCATCAACACAGTCATTCTGTAAGACTGGACCTTGGTCTTCCTGTCCTGTAGGTGTCATCTGCCTGCCTGCCCTAAAACCTATGGTGTCTTTCATGCCCATTAACCTGTGCAGCTCAGTGCCTCCCCAGAATGTAAAAGGCATTCACAACTTGGCTACTGGAATGGGCTGCCCGGGGAGGTGGTGGAGTTGCCGTCCCTGGGGCAGTTCAAGGCAAGGTTGGACGTGGCACTTGGTGCCATGGTCTAGCCTTGAGCTCTGTGGTAAAGGGTTGGACTTGATGATCTATGAGGTCTCTTCCAACCTTGGAGATACTGTGATACTGTGAAGTGGCTCCTGTCACTCCTGCCAAACATTTACTCTTCCCTCCAGATTCTCAGCATGACCCTAACAATTCTCAAAACACAAGGTTCATTGAACTCAGCCCAATAATTTGAGCTGGTTGAGGATTTAAATCTAGTATCCAGAGGTATCAGAAAATGACAGAGACTGCAAGAAAATTGCACATTTTTATGTGTGGATTTTGTTAGATAGGAAGCTTTAGATCATCAAGAAACCAGAGAATGTAGTCTTTTAGGGAGAAAACTTCAGGCAGTACAACTGCAGCCTGCACTAAAAAGCAAAGGTATAACAATATCTAAGTCGACCCTTTGAATTTTCTAACAGCCTCAATAGCAAAAGAAACTCAACAGTAAGTATTTCTGCATTGAGAGGCAAGGAGCACAGAGATCAAATGGGAAACATCTAACATTTCAAAACAACAAGGGAAGAAACATTATAGCATTGCATATCTAAGACCAACACAGTACAGAAAGGATAGCATTAGGCAGTCCCCACAGGCAAATGAATGATCTGCACAACTGATTAAGGGAACAAATACAGAAGTCAAATCAGAAAAACAGATGACAGAACTCTAGATACACTAAGTCAATCCTGACCAGACACAAGGACATTCCTCCTGCAATACTTAAGAAATTAAGGCAGCCTAGGAGTTGTCAGCAATTACCTTCCAAAGCTGCAGAGAAATGGGGTGATGGAAAATGCTGGAGAGGCACAGAGCAGGCAGCTTTTACAGTTGGAGAAGGAGAGCCCAGAAAATTAATCTTCACCAGTCTTTAAAGATAACCCACACTTAGACAGCCTAAGAACCCACACAGTTAATGACAAGAAGCCACAGCCCATCGATTGTTTTCTCCAAAAGATCAGGGTAGAAGTTCAAGAGAAGCAGCAAAAGCAGAAACGAGTATTGAATCCTCCAACCACTAACTAAAGAATGGCAAACACACTCAAAATAAATCTTCTCACCAGCTTCACTGCATCTTTCTTTCAGGTCTCTTAATTTATGGATAATATGCCCAGTCATGATCCTTTCCAGTTGTTGTAAAGAATCATGGATGCAGACATCTTTTCCTTCAGCCTCTTCTCAGAGATTCACACTATTTTCCCCAAGTGTGCCTCCAGCCTGTACCCTCAGTAGCTACAACTTTCAACAAAGGATATTTCTAGGACAGTTTTAACAGCCCTTCAATAATGACATCCCTGGAAATCACAAGTGTTATTTCTACCCAGTGCTGTGCTCCCATCAGCCTGAGCACAGACACAGCTCCAGTGCAATGGCTGGGAAAGCAACTTCCACTCTTTACACAGAGTCACTTCTCAACAGAAAAGCTCCGACCACAAGTTCTCTTATTTTTCTAATACCTCCTCCTACAACATTAGAGAAGACTTTGCAAAGTTCCACCTGGTTTTGCCAATAGCAGATTAGCCAAGCATCTGAGATAACAGAGGAAAGAAGAAAACCTTGAAACCCATGCAGCATAAGAGCATCTGCGTTGTACGTACACTTCTGGCCAGAGGAGCAGGGGAGCAGCAGTAGAGCGAAAGCAGCAGCTGGGAGGCATGATGTCCACAGCATTTTCAGAGGTCTTTCCAGTTGTTCCTTATTATCTAGATGGTGAACTAAATACCTAAAGTTTCTGTGCCTGTTTCCTTCCAGCTACATTAACTCTCTACTAAAAGTTAGCAATATGCTTCTTCTACCTTAGCATCACAACAGATGTGACAGAAAGGGAGAAGAGAGCTTTCTCTTGAGAGGTGCATCTTGGTTTTGACTTCACACGTACAACGCCCACAGTTTCCTACTACTGAACAACCCCCAGCCCTGAAGGTTGGATCAGAAATGGTCTTTATGATGAGCACATACCTTCCCTTTGCAGTCAGTTGAGAGAAGATGGGCTCAAAGTTGCTCTTCGCAGCACCAAAGTCAGGCAGTTAGCTTCCCATTGTGGCCTTAGAGGAGATGCAGGTGGTTGGTACCATCAAATCAGTCTGTCAGTGCTGGTGGGTGGATTGAGAGGTGCCCCGTTAGTTCAGGCAAATTCTCATACAAGCCCTGCTCACAACAGGTTTGCTTTGCACCTTGGCACTGCCAGCACATGCAGTTTCCAAGCGGCAGCGTGGTGCCTACCTCCCACTTGCCTCCTGGCTTCACAGCTAACCACACGCTCTGCTGGGGCTGCAGTACACAAGAGCTGCTAACCACCAGCAGCAGGGACCCCCAGCTAGAGGCCGCATGTAGCTCTTGCTCCATCCCTGCCATAGCTAAAAGCTCTTCTTGCAGGAGAGCAAATACATAGAGAAAAGGCTGTTGCCTATGAGTTTCTTGGAGGCTGAGAAATGTCATTAATTGCTGTAAAGAAAACAGAGTTCAGGCAGGTCATGAAATGAGCTCCCAATTAGGCCTACAAAAGCTCACTAGTGGATTACAAAGGCTGATGCCAGGAGACTTCTCTTCCCCCCTGCCTTTGCCTTTGTAATATTTCATAAGTGAATTATGACAACAACCCTGGAATATGAGTTTGGGCATCAAGTGAGAGTGACACTTTGTGAAGGGGATGAATCATACCAAGTAACCACATGATCAACAGAAGGTTACCAAGGAGGAGCCACTTTAGAAGTTTACATCTGTTGTGCATGAATATAAAACAAATAATGAAATCGTGGACATGAAATTGCAGCTATCAAATTAGAGCATTTAATGAGTCAAAGAACTTCGTAATCTCAGTCACTTCTTAACCTAGTAAACAAATAATTGCCAATTTCTATGTGGCAAACCACTATAGCTGCTTAAATCAAACAGTGCAGATCTTTAAAGCTATTGATAATAACTTGCCTTGAGGTGAGGGATGATTGCTGTGTACTAGCACAACACAGATCAGGAAGGGCAAAGTACAACAGTTGGTAGTGATGCTTCTGAATATCACAACCTGCTTAATCAACAGAAAGAAGAGTTGTAAAGGAAAGTGAGTTTGAGTGAGCCATAAAGATTGGCCTGCGACTTGTGGCTTGCAAATACCTTAGCTCAGCAACTATCATCGGGCAGAGCTGTCCTTAGAACCTTTCTGACCAAAACCTGTCCAGCTTTCTGGCCCCAGCTGGTGTTAAAGAGTGGAAACTAAACCTGCACCTCATTAAAGCTGTGAGCTATCAAATGGGGATCCCTGAAATGCAATATTCACCTCATACTCTCTGCACATAGGATACCCAAAGCTGTCTTCAGCTGCAGAAGTAGACTACAGTTCTTTCTGGCAAGGAAACAGAGCAGAAACATCAATATGCTTTCCTACCCACTGGAATGACTGTGTCCTACACCAAAGCTGCCAGCTAATGAGCTCATTTGTGGGGGACATTGCTAGCATGCTTCCTTTCAGCCTGGAAAGAGCCTAATGGCCACTGCCATTTCTGAGAGCACTCCCATCCACCCTTGCACAGAAACAGGGAAGCAGAGGAGATGCCCTCAACCTGCAAATGCTGGCAAAACCAGATACCTGTTCAAAAGGCCAATTTGACAAAGCAGTCAAAGGTACAAAAATAGTTTATTGGATTTAGAGACCACCTGGGAGGTAAAAAATTAAGGCCTATGGGCACACTGCCACGTTACAAAATGGAAGACAGGAAGAGGGCATCTGCCTTAGGGTTCAGCATATCCCTCGTGAGCACAGATGCAGCTCTCTATTTCAGATGAACTGAGAGATTCAGTCGTGAAATCCATTGTGAGAATTCATCTCATTTCAGCCTGTGCTGCTGAGCCAGCCACACATCGCAATGACTTCCATCCTCAGCGAAGTACCAGCAGAATGTGGGAGATTCAGGAAGCTTTTTGTGTTGCCTGTGAAGTTGCACAGCTGTGGCAGCCACAGGCCCCAGGGAATGGTTGTATTTGGTGAAGGTGTCTTGTATAAAATGAGCTCTGGCTCTTCAGCCCAAGGCTGTATGTCAGCACTGAGGAGGAGGATGCTGGCACAGTGGCCTGGTGCACTCATCTGTAGATGTCTCTCAGATAGGTGTGAGGTATGTTGGGAGCCCAACAGCTTCAGAACTGAAGAGGAAAATACCTGCAAGGCAACCAAAGGCACAGGTTGATTTCAAGGAAAAAGATGATACAATTCATTGTAATTAGTCCTGGAAATGTGGAGCACAAAGTCCTTGGGGCAGCCACTTATGGATGGCCTCTTGTCCTATAAAGTAAAAGGATTGCAGCTCAATTGTCCAGCAGGTTCTTGGTGTCTCTCCAGAAACCCTGCCCTGCTTGCTGTGGCCACATCAGACTTTGCCTTAGAGAGGCTCTAGGACAGGCCTGAAACCTCCCTGAGCATCATACCACAGGGCAGGACCTCGGGGAAGAGCTTAGGCTCTGAAAAAGAAACAACCAATGCTTGTTTCTAAAGGATGGACCAGGAGAGCATTACACAGCTTCTGGCATTACATAAGGTGCCACAAACCCCACAGCCAAGCTGCCCACAGGATGGAGGGAAGCTGTAGGACAGGGGCAAGGGCTGGCTGGTGGAAGTAAGTGATCAGCACAGTACTGAGACCACTGCACAGTCATGCAGGGGCTAAAATCTATTGACTCAGACTTGATGCAGGGAAGAAATGGGTATCCATAAAACATGGTCCTGGTAAGCACATTTGGTCCTTCATGGAATATCCTCCTGCCATTGAATGGATTTCAACATTTACCATCATTAGCTTAACCCCAAACTTACCATTAAAAAGCTGATAGATTACGACCGGTTCTGGGAAAACAACAGCAAGAAAATACCAATTCCTATACTCTGTTACAGCACAAGCATTTTAGAAGTAAGAGCTGGTTTAAGATCATCTCACTTTAGGAATAGTGCAGCTCTTGTGCTGTGAGGGAGGAGGGAACAGCAGAGGGCAATACAGAGGAATTTGATACTTCCAAAAGATTTTATTCACGTTTATGGATTCACAGAATGGTTTGGGTTGGAAGGGACCTTAAAGATCATCTAGTTCCAATCCCCCTGACATTAGCAACAGACCAGCAGCACAGACTGGTCAAGGCTTCATCCAGCCTGGCTTTGAACACCTCCAGGGAGGCAGCAACAACCTCCCTGGGCAACCTGATGCAGTGGCTCCTTACCTTCAGTGTAAATTTCTTATTAATCCCTAGTCTAAATCTGCCCTCCTGAAGCTTCAATCCATTCCATGCATATTGGTTTTCAAGTCAAACTCTTTTCTTGGATGTATTTAGGAAAATATTATTTCTAAACTTAAAATTGAGTCTTTAGTGGGCAGAGCTGTGAGTGGGAAGCATTCACCTAACCTGCTAGCCCACACCTGAATGTTTTGCAGTCTCTTGTGCTGGACTCTGCAGAGGAAGCTGCAGTCTGAGAGTGTTCCAAGGAAATGGATCCACTGAGGTAAGGCTGAGCAGTGCCATGGCTTGGCTGCATTTTTCCATCAGTGAGGAAGCTTATTCTATGCTTATCTTTCATAGTAAAAGCAGCTGACTGGGGACTATGCACGAAATGCAGAAGGTGATACCAGCTGTTAGCCCAACCTCCCCTTCACAGTGAATATCATTTAGCACCCTGAGGAACAACGTTAATGAAATGAGATTGAGAAGAAACCCCTCCACGAGCAGCCTCTAAGGCATGAGACCCACAGGAAGCACATTTTGTCAGGCTGTACCTCGACCACTCCTCCTGCGTCGAGCACAATACACTGCCAGGGCTGCTCCGCACACTACAAACGTAACCACTGCTGGGGCGACAATGACACTGCTGCTGCTCTGTTCATCAGTGACAGACTGAGCTCTCTCTGCTGAGTAAAAGAAAATAAGAAGTCCAAGTGAAACAAACAGGTTTGCCAAGTAATGAGCGTGCCTCATGAGCACCAGCTAGAAAGAACTGGGCCTGGAGGTTCTGACATGTATACACAAAAGAATCTCAGAATCAGCCAGGTTGGAAGAGACCTCTAACATCATCCAGGCCAACCTAGCATCCAGCCCTAGCCAATCAACTAGACCATGGCACTAAGTGCCTCAGCCAGGCTTTGCTTCAACATCTCCAGGTACAGCAACTCCACCACCTCCCTGGGCAGCCCATTCCAATGCCAATCACTCTCTCTGACAACAACTTCCTCCTAACATCCAGCCTAGACCTCCCCTGCCACAACTTGAGGCTGTGTCCCATTCTTCTGTTGCTGGTTGCCTGGCAGAAGAGACCAACCCCACCTGACTACAGCCTCCCTTCAGGTAGTTGTAGACAGCAACGAGGTGTGTCCTTAGCCTCCTCTTCTCCAGGCCAAACATCCCCAGCTCCCTCAGCCTCTCCTCACAGGGCTGTGCTCCAGGCCCCTCACCAGCTTCATCTCCCTTCTCTGGACACGTTCCAGCATCTCAATATCTCTCTTGAATTGAGAAGCCCAGAACTGGACACAGCACTCAAGGTGAGGACACAGTACTCAAGGTGTGGCACAGTACTCAAAGCTGATAATGAGAGAAAGGAACTGATGAGTGAGAGAACAGCCAGCCTCTAGCTTGGGATATCTTAATGAAGACGCCACAAGAGATATGCTTGAATGTCTATCTCAACTGAAATAACCCAACTAAGCGATGTATCCTCAAAACAGAAAGTGGTCAATAGCTCTGAGAAGTCTTTTAGTGATCTTGCTATTTCAGCCAGTTCTTCTGCTAAAACAAGACATGCAGTACATAGAAAAAAGCAGCTGGAAGAATGTTTTTCAGGACAGCATTGTTCTGGACGGTATCTGCAGAGTGCATTTCAGAACCAAGGATCTGGCCAGGACAAGAAGGCAGAGGCAGCCCATGATAGGTTTAGAGGCCACTCAGGAAATGCATTTTGACTTTTTTTAAAGACTGCAACACACCAGAATTTAAACATATATCTAGAAAGGTTATTTTAATACCTGTCTAATTTGGAAGAGAAATAATAGAATCCTCCAGCACACATTCAGAAATTACCAAAGGAAAAACCCCAATGAACACAGCAAAAAGCTAAGAGCCATTCTCCTACTAAGGCCCCACCTTAGAAAAGGATAAATACTGTTTTCCTGTCTCAATCCAGTAAGGAAGATGACAGGGCTTTCTCCAGTGACAGAAATTTGCACATAAATTAATAGTGAGTAATAAATGTCCTCCTCATCTGGAGGACAAAGTCTCATCTATCATTTACTAGTAACTGGAATTACTGGAAACTTCCACACTTCCATCAGCTACCACTTTACCTCTACATCCCTGTACCTATAGCTACATTACTATGGTTACAGAAACCTCTACCTTACCTATGGATATATATTTCCAGGACTGGGCTACTACGCAGGCTAGGGGAAAGTCCCTGAGTTTGGATGGCTACAGCATGTGCAGGTCTGGTGCATCTGATCCCTCTCTGTGTAAAGCTCTCTCACATCAAGGTGCCTGGGCAAAGCTCTCTTACAGCAAAGAGTAAACAGACATGAAGAGATTTACCTCGATTATTTTCTTCCTCGGGGGTGTCAGCACTTAGTTTTCTGTCTTTGTTAGCTACCTTTTCAGTGTAGCACTTCAGGTGCATGTTGTACTGAGTGACTTTTATCTCTGCTTCACAGCAAGTTTCAGTGATGCTACCCATTACATTTTCTGAGGAAGCTGAAAGAGAGTTTTCCATATGGATCATTTACGGAATCATCAAACAAGAGTTAAAAAAAAGTTGAAGAGTTTAGAAGGCTGAAAAAAGGGAAAACTACCAAAAAAAAACAAACAAAGAAGTAATCTTTACAGGTCAGAGTATAGAATTGGTCAGGGTTGGAAGGGACCACAAGGATCATTTAGTTCCAACTCCCCTACCATGGGCAGGGACAGCCTACCCCAGATCAGGCTCAGAGCCTCATCCAGCCTGGCCTGAAACACTTCCAGGCATGGAGTCTCAACCACCTCCCTTGGCAACCCATTCCAGCCTCTCACCACTCTCATGCTGAACAACTTCCTCCTCACATCAATCTGAATCTCTCCATCTCCAGCTTTGCTCCATTCCCCCTAGTCCTGTCACTCCCTGGTAGCCTGAAAGGTCCCTCCCCAGCTTACTTGTAGCCCCCCTTCAGATGCTGTAAGGCCACAAGAAGGTCACCTGGGAGCCTTCTCTTCTCCAGACTGCACAGCCCCAACTCTTTCAGTCTGTCCTCACAGCAGAGCTGCTGCAGCCCTCTGAGCGTCCTCGTGGCCCTTCTCTGGACACACTCCAGCATCTCCACATCCCTCTTGTAATATGGACCTCAGAACTGGATGCAGTACTCCAGGTGGGGTCTCAGCAGAGTGGAGTAGAGTGGGAGAATCACCTCCCTGGCCCTGCTGGCCACACTTCTCCCGCTGCAGCCCAGGCTCTGCTTGGCTTTCTGGGCTGCAGGTGCACACTGCTGGCTCATGTTGAGCTTCTCGTCCACCAGCACCCTCAAGTGCCTCTCCTCAGGGCTGCTCTCCAGCCACTCACTGCCCAGCCTGCATTTGTGCTTGGAATTGCCTCGACCCAGAGTAACATGAGTTACTACTGCAGTTTTCAGCAGCATTTAGCATGAGATAAATTATTTTGTGAATGTCTTAGTGACTTCTTCTGTAAAAGAAACTCATTTGGACAAGTTAGTTTGCTCTACCCCTATCTGTCTGCCCAAACATATAACAGTTCAGTTTCATAATGAGATATATGTTTCTCCTGTGTTGACTCCTGGAGAGCATACCTTCAGAATTCACAGTGCCACACAAGTCTCCTATTCCATCGGGTCTTTGCCAGACAATGGCAAGTACTCCTTCAGGAATATATGTTGGGTGCTGATAGCACAGCCTGATGCATGTCTTGGTGGTCTCCAAACGAAATGCTCCATGTGAAGTTGTCTCATTTTGTGTATCAATGATTTTTTCATAGCTTTCATAATTCCGTGTGTCGCACACACTGCGCTCGCAGCCCCTGCAGAGATAGACTGTCACAGCTGTTTCGCCAGGGAAAGAGCCTGGTGTCCTCTCATCCTGTTTGGCACTGGGCATGGCAACACCTATGAGAAAACACAGAAACATTTTCTACCACTTTTCTCACCAGACCTTTAGGGCAAGACAATAGGATGAGTTTTGGTGGCCAAACCCAGCCATGGTTTGGTACTAGGCTCACTCCCCAGAATAATTTTGGCTGTAGAAACAGGATAGAATTCTCCTACTGCTGGCAGCTTGGGAAATGACATTTCTCTTGTTAAGATAAGAGGTCTTAAGCCCAAACAAGCTCAGGTGAATCATCCGTTCTTGTTCCCTTTCCTTCCAAAACTCCTTGGTGCAACCCTAGTAGGTATATTTCCAGCAGACATCCAGAACCCAGAACAAATGAAGGTCACGTCTGAGCTACCAGCTCACATACAGCTGGCTACAATGTCCTAGGTCACTGCCACTGACCCAGTTCAGGATTCCTGCAGGCAACACTTTCCTAGCCAAGTGAAAAGGCACCAGCAGCCTGCTGGGAGTGCTGCGTGCTGAGAGCTGACAAAGGAGTTTCACTCATTCCAGCTGCTCTGATAAAGAGCCATGCTTTGAGAGAGGACCTACCTCATCTGACTTCAGACAGACCCAAGAAGTTACCCTTCTTAAGTCAGGGGACTGCCATAGGTCAGACAAGAAAGGCAATTAAGAAGCTGAAGGTTGATTCATTCCAGTGATTTTGTGATCTCAGTTCTAACTGGACACAACTGAGCCTTCTAATAAGAGCTTAAAGGGTTCTAGCTACTAATCATGGAGTGGAAAATAACAAGATCAAAAAGAGGGACTCACTGGAACCGGGAGCAACAGTCAGAAGCAGAAAACATAACAGCATGGACTGGAGAGAGTCCATCGGGTTGCCCCAGGAGCTCAGTTCCAGCAGTGCTGGATGCCCTCTTAGATGTTCCACAATCCCAGGGGATGCTCACCAGACTCCTCCTTCAGTCTTCTCCCTGTTTGGACACAAAATGCAGCACTTAACATCCATTATCTTTATTATCTCTATCCAGTCAAAAAGAAGGTTTCCAGGCCAAGAGTGCAAAACTTCTTCTAGCTAAGATAGCTGGAATGCAGGAAAGAAGTAGTCCCTGCTGCTCAGCTGCTGCTGTGCCCAGAGAAGGCCTTTGCAAATGCCACACTTGCACCCCTTTATCTTTAGGGTGGGGAGACCCTAGAACAGGTTGCCCAGGGAGATGGTGGAAGCCTCATCCCTGGAGGTCTTTAAGGCCAGGCTGGATGGGGGTTCTGAGCAGCCTGATCTAGTGTGAGGTGTCCCTGCCCATGGCAGAGGGGTTGGAACTAGATGATCCTTGAGGTCCCTTCCAACTGTGTCAATTCTATGATCTCTGGGGCAGTTTTGGCATTAGAAGACACAAATCCTGTCTGCAGGAAAAAGGAAAATCCTCCTGAGCCTTATGAGCAGGAGGATCCATATCCAGACCCTCCAGGCTCCTCAGGGCAGTGGCCCTGCACACATCACTCAATAGCACATACAGCAAGTAGTATCTTGACTTGCTGTCACTTTCAATACACACAAAGAATTAGACAAGGAAGATGGTTTGTGCTAAATAAGTGCTTTGCTTGACCCATTCCCCCTAGTCCTGTCACTCCCTGATATCCTGAAAAGTCCCTCCCCAGCTTTTTTGTAGGCCCCCTTTAGATACTGGAAGGCCACAAGAAGGTCACCTCAGAGCCTCCTCTTCTGCAGACTGAACAGCTCCAACTCCCTCAGTCTCTCCTCATTGCAGAGCAGCTCCAGCCCTCTGATCATCCTTATGGCCCTTCTCTGGACACGCTCCAGCATGGTCCACATCCCTCTTTTAACAGGGACTCCAGAACTGGATACAGCACTTCAGGTGCAGAGTCTCATAGGAGAGGACTTTTACTGAAAACTCTAAAAAATTCAGAAATTTACTCCGGTGAAATCCTGAATTTTCATCAAAATTTCCTTGAAATACTACTTTTTATTTCATTTGTGGTTAATTCATCTCCTGGATCTCTCTCTAAAAATCACCAATCATATCAAGGCTGCTGAATTTTTAGTATAAGGAAAGAGTCTGAAACATTTCCTCTGCCAGGACTAACTCCTCCTTTATTTTCCTATTTAAGGGAGCATTGCTCTGCATGCAAATGGACTGCAGCATTTCACTGACAGACTGTCAGCATATGCTATGAATACTGATGAAACACTCATTTTCTTGCAGTGCAGCACTGCCTCTTTCCCTTGTTGCAGAACATTGTTAGGTGCATTCTGATTCTAGCAAGGACCTGTACGTGTGTCTTCTCTAACATTTCATCACAGCCAGTCTCTTTCCTAATGTCTGCCATTAAATGCAGCCTGTGTTTCAAAATGCAATCTCCATATGGTCAGGCTCACTTTAAAGGGCATCTTAGAATAGAATCATAGAATCGAGCAGGTTGGAAGAGACCTCTAACATCATCCAGTCCAACCTAGCATCCAGCCCTGTCCAGTCAACTAGACCATGGCACCAAGTGCCTCAGCCAGGCGCTGCTTCAACACCTCCAGGGACTACAACTCCACCACCTCCCTGGGCAGCCCATTCCAATGCCAATCACTCTCTCTGCCAACAACTTCCTCCTAACATCCAGCCTATACTTCCCCCAACACAACTTGAGACTGTACAGTCCCCTTGTTCTGTTGCTGGTTGTCTGGCAGAAGAGACCAACCCCACCTGGTTAGCGCCTCCCTTCAGGTAGTTGCAGACAGCAATGAGGTCTGCCCTGAGCCTCCTCTTCTGCAGGCCAAACACCCCCAGCTCCCTCAGCCTCTCCTCACAGGGCTGTGCTCCAGGCCCCTCACCAGCTTCATTGCCCTTCTCTGGATATATTCCAGCACCTCAGCATCTCTCTTGAATTAAGGTGCCAAGAATATATAGAACTGTTAAAGATGAAAAGGGTAAACGAGACTGCATTTCTTTGTTTCCTCTCACAGTACTGTGACTTTTGCTTTCTTTGTTAAAAAGGCTACTGCTGCAGGAGTCTGCACCGGTACCAATCTTCTCTGGCAGCCCACCATTGTTTCTCTATGGGACAAGAAATCTTTGTTTTGGAAGTTTTATCTTTACTGATCACTGGCTTGCACTCAGACATAAAACACACAATGCAAACCACCATTGCTATTGTTGTGGTAGGCCTGATAGGCCCAAAATAGGCTTCCACATGTCCTGCCTTGCCTAGGCATGTTTTTCTGCTCTGCCAGAGAGGCACACGAGGAAATGGATGCAAAAGGACCTGGAGCCACTGGTTCTGGCCTGCCCATGGCCCTGTGGTGTAAGGCACACACACTTTGCTTGTGCCTGCCTAGTGCAAGGCCCCTGCTTTTCCCAAATTAGGGAAAAGTGAGCCTATGGCTTTGCCTAATATGGTATGGTTTGGCTGACTGCCATCCTGATTGGCTACTCTTGTGTCCAAAGAGCAATTAATCTTGGCCCACATTGATAAAAGGAGATAGGCAGGTGAACAACCTGCTTCTGCTTCCCTGCTCTGTGCCTGCTCTCTCTGCTGTGCACAGCACTGCTGCCGTTGTACACTGCCTCACTGCTTGCCTGCTAAACTGCACTGCCGCCAGTTACCAGGAGCAGACTTTGGATGCATGCACACCATCAGCCTGCGTGGCCAGCATGACATGGTGCTGAGACTGCACAACATCTGCCCTCTGCACCTGAAGGTCCTGCTTAGAGTTCATGGACATACACACAGATCACCCAGAAGAAGCCAGGAGACAAGATCAGAGATTTCTGCATCCTTTCCCCAGAAGCCAGGAAGATTCAACACCCAACAAGAGAGAGTCCCCTGAAAGCATTTGGGCACTGTCTGAAGTGTGGCTAAGCCCCACGAGTAGGTAACAATAATTTGTGAGTAAATGCTTAAATGCCTCCTTGTAATTCTCTATTGCTAAAGCAATGTGAGGTTCTAATTTTGTTGTTGAAGTCCTGACTTTAGAGTGACTCTAAAGGAACTGCACTGCAGAATGCCCCCTATTAAGGGGGCAGCTTTTTCCCCTCTGTGTCGCTCAGCACCCTCTGGAGTATGATCCTGCAAACACCACAACATCCTCATTACAGCATTGTGAAATGTGTTTTTCTAGTAAAACAAGTTTCACTTTCCAAAGCAGAGAGAAAAACCTATGGAAAAGAAAATTCACCTCACTTTTCTCATTAGCCTGCCTCTGGAAAAACAAACTGCTCCTTCCCTTAATCCCTAATTAAGGGATCAATTATTAACTTCGACAGAAGTTAATAATTGATCCTCTATTGTGCTCTGTGCTAGCTTAGAACTGCTGACTCCCACTGGATTCGCAGATCGAGGTGAGACAAGAGGAACACAGCCCTCAAAGCAAGCCCTTTCCAGCTGCACACAGGTACAGGAGACCATGGGATGTGATCTGCAAAATTCCTTGTGGAATGAAGTCTGGGGCGCTTCTGCAGTACCCCGTGAGGACAAAGCCCTAGAACTACTAGCACCGCTGGGATCACTTCCACTTCACACCACACGAGGGATCAATGCCTCCACTCTGCACAGTGCCTGCTTCTCACCTGTACCTCCTGCGAGACCTTCCTCCCGCCCCACCAACACTAACAGCGCTCAGAGCATCAGATGACCACAGCATCTTCTCTTGTCCTCTTCCCTACATCTGAAAATAGTTCCCATCTTTGTGGTTTTAGATGAGTTTCTCCGAACCAGATAAATCAGAACCATTTCAGGCGCTACTCCTCACTCCGTCTGCTGCTCCGCAAAGCAGCGGCGCACAGCAGCGCCCATCCGCCTTCCCCTGCGGGCCAGCAGAGTGCCAAGGCACTGTCACCGGCCGCGGAACCATTCAGCTCGGAAAAGACGCTTAAAATCGAGCCCAGCCATTGCCCCAGCACTGCCCAGCCCACCACTAAACTGTGTCCCTAAGAGCAACATGTAGAAGTCTCTTAAACAGCCCCCGGGAAATATACCTCCTTGTCTTCCTTGGAGCACGTCCGACAGCCTGATGCAGTCCTCGCAGCCCGGCTGCAGCGCATCCAGCAGCGTCTTTTGCCCAGAGCCTAAGAACAGCCTGGGGCTTTCTCTCGCGGCACCCCAACCCCCGGTAGTTTTCAAGCTTGAAGTCTCTATCGTTCTGCCTTTGCTCAGTCTGTCTTCTTACCTCATTCTTTGCCCTCCTCTTGTTCTACTTCAAAGACATCTCTCTCCTCTTTCTCTAGTGACGTTCAGTCCCACTCTCATTCCTTCCTGCTCCGTTTTTAAACGCCATCAAATCCCTGCGCTCCCTCACTCCCCCCCAGTCTGTCTCACAGCCCCCCTTTTTTGGGCAGGTTTCTGAGAGCATTCAGCTGTCCTAGCCCCCTCCTGCTGTCACTTTGGAAGAACTCAATCTGAAATTATACTGTCTATCCAAAGAGTGTGTTTATTTCATCACTTTTTTTGCCTGCCTGCTTGCCTTTTCAAGACAATAGCAACCTTTGTTTTTCGTAGCTAGAAGGTGGCTGCAGTGCTGTAACACACCCATGCCAAACCATGAGCAGCAAGCAGCTGCAAGTAATGGATGAGTAAAGTAACACACGGGGATCTGGAGCTTCCATGCCAAACATCAGTCACCCACACACAGCTGCAGCAGAAGGTCCCCTGAAGTCACAGCATCATCAGGGTTGGAAGAGACCTCATAGATCATCAAGTCCAACCCTTTACCACAGAGCTCAAAACTAGACCATGGCACCAAGTGCCACATCCAACCTTGCCTTGAACAGCTCCAGGGACGTCAACTCCACCACCTCCCCGGGCAGCCCATTCCAGTGTCCAATGACTCTCTCAGGGAAGAACTTTCTCCTCACCTCCAGCCTAAATCTCCCCTGGCGCAGCCCGAGGCTGTGTCCTCTCGTTCTGGTGCTGGCCACCTGAGAGAAGAGAGCAACCTCCTCCTGGCCACAACCACCCCTCAGGTAGTTGTAGACAGCAATAAGGTCACCCCTGAGCCTCCTCTTCTCCAGGCTAACCAATCCCAGCTCCCTCAGGCTCTCCTCGTAGGGCTGTGCTCAAGGCCTCTCCCCAGCCTCGTCGCCCTTCTCTGGACACACTCAAGCATCTCAGTGTCCTTCCTAAACTGGGGGGCCCAGAACTGAACACAGTACTCAAGGTGTGGTCTAACCAGTGCAGAGTACAGGGGCAGAAAGTCCCAGCCGTGGGGGTTGCTGCCCTAGAGTTTAGATATGCTTCCTCCTCCAGCCAGCTCTGAGTTGCAATCATGGACCCACAAGATCCAGTGCTGTCCTCCAATTGCTTTTCCCTGCCTCTTCACTCGCTTTTGGCCACGCACCCTGGAGTTTTCTGGCATTATCAGCATTTCAGTGTGTGGCTTATATGGCCAGGCAGATCTGTCTTGGTGGAATAATGCAACACACGTTTCAGAAAAGGATTTATCAGGTAACCTGACCAGCCTGCAGAGAGGACTGAAGCTTCAAATAGTTTGGAGAAAATAATACTATTGAAGGAAGGAAGGGAAGCAACAAAATAAAATCCAAAGCATTTCATAAGATCCTACAGATTGTATTTTCTACTTCAAGTCCTTTCCTGGAAAGGGATTAGACTTTATCTAATAGTTGCATTTGCATTTGCTGTCAGTATCACTTTCATCTATTTAATCTGCTGAACACCAACCTCAGGCAGCTTTTGCCATTAAAATAATGAAAATAAAATGAGAGGAAGGGATAAAACAGCCATTTCTATAGTGAGGCTATGGAAACAGGGCTTTTTTTCCACAGTACCAACAAGCCAGAGCTAAAAGCAACTAGCAGGACACTGCTTGACATGAGGAATCTCTGCAAAAACCCTGAAAGCACCCAGTGACCCAGCTTTCTGCTTGCAGTACATGAAGGAAAGCAGAGAGAACTGTTCCACTGGTTTGATTTGTTTTAAAACCAGCACCCTTACTGACTGATGCTTTCTGGTTTGGTTCTTTGTTTTGTTCTTTTCTTTGTTTTGTTCTGAACACAGAGCTGCCAGGTCCCCATAGGTCCCTTCTGGGAACAGAGTAGCAACTACAATTCAGATTGGGTTAGTTTCTCACCAAACAGGAGGGAGAGCTGCAAAGATTTCTATCACAACCCTCCTGGCAATTTGTCTTTTATTTGTAAATATGACAGATGGCAACTCTGGAAAAGGAGATATTAGCAAAATATGCTAAGGAGCTACAAGGAATTACATGAAGATGAAAAGGCTCTCCTAGATTCATTCCATCACTACTGTGGTTGCTCACACATGCACCAAAATGAAGCTCTTGGCTTTCTGCCTTCTGTTGCGGAGAGCAGGAATTAATATGTGGCCGAGTCAGGAATTTATCAAAAATAGTTAATTTTTCTTTTCCCAAAAACCTGCCCCCACAACTATATATACAAAGATTAATTCAGTTTAGAATCATAGAATCAACCAGGTTGGAAGAGACCTCCAAGATCATCCAGTCCAACCTATCACCCAGCCCTAACCAGTCAACTAGACCATGGCACCAAGTGCCTCATCCAGGCTTTTCTTGAAGACCCTCAGGGACGGTGCCTCCACCCCCTCCCTGGGCAGCCCATTCCAATGGGAAATCACTCTCTCTGTGAAGAACTTCTTCCTAATATCCAGCCTATACCTACCCTGGCACAACTTGAGACTGTGTCCCCTTGTTCTATTGCTGGTTACCTGGGAGAAGAGGCCACCCCCCACCTGGCTACAATGCCCCTTCAGGTAGTTGTAGACAGTAATAAGATCACCCCTGAGCCTCCTCTTCTCCAGGCTAAACAGGCCCAGCTCCCTCAACCTCTCCTCATAGGATTTGTGCTCCAGGCCCCTCACCAGCTTTGTTGCCCTTCTCTGGACATGTTCCAGCACCTCAACATCCTTCTTGAATTGAGGGGCCCAGAACTGGACACAGTACTCAAGGTGTGGCCTGAGCAGTGCTGAGTACAGGGGAAGAATAACCTCCCTTAATAAGCAGATTCAGTCACATGAGAATTATGCTACAGGGATACTATCAATAATCTGACTATTTTGGGAGCCAGAAGTTGGAAAAGGCGTTAGCTATTAATTAATAGTGGTTTCTTACTAAATTAAGCTAAGCCAAATAACTCACTCAGGCTGATTCCTGCGGTCTGTCTTCGTCTTCCTTCCAGCGGCTGCAGGGGAATGGTTAAGGGTCGTTAGGCACACAAAGGTGTCAATAGGAAAGCAATCCCTTTGAAGGTCTCTGCAGTCAAGGCGAGGAGAGTGTGTGAGCTCAGGCAGGCACATACGTCCAGGCACAGGCAAACTCCAAAGCGGGAACCCCAAAGGCAGGACGACCCCCAGCATTTATAACCTTCGCTAGACAAAGGGCAGAGTTACCACACCTTAGGCGCGAAAGCACATGGCCAATCCCGGCCTGATTCCAGCGCGGGAACTCACGGGGCAGTCGTCCCCCCCTTCCCGGCTGCAGGGCAGGCGAGGGGGGAGGGAAACCAGGCAGCTTTCCCTCTTCTTCCCGAAGTCCGGGCAGGAGAGGAATTTAGGAGTACAGGACTCCAGGACACCTTCACAGAAGCAGTGTGAAAGCAGTGCAGAGCTGCATGGAAACTGGCAGGCAGGGAGGTGGAAAGCAACATGATTTGTCAAGTTCAAGTACTCAAGTCATACACATTCCTCCTTACAGCTTTTTAGCACCTGCTTCTAAATACCTACTTAAAAAGAGGAAACAGCAAGGAGCTGCAAGAAGAGAGATCAGCTGCAAGAAGAGAGATCAGCTGCAAGAAGAGAGATCAGCTGCAAGAAGAGAGATCAGCTGCAAGAAGAGAGATCAGCTGCAAGAAGAGAGATCAGCTGCAAGAAGAGAGATCAGCTGCAAGAAGAGAGATCAGCTGCAAGAAGAGAGATCAGCTGCAAGAAGAGAGATCAGCTGCAAGAAGAGAGATCAGCTGCAAGAAGAGAGATCAGCTGCAAGAAGAGAGATCAGCTGCAAGAAGAGAGATCAGCTGCAAGAGAAGACTCCTTAAAGAAGGATGACAGCTGAAGTACCTCAAGAGTTATTTACATCTGAAGAAGGTGTCTCACCTCTTCCCTTCTCCATTCACCCAAGCAGCCTGGCCAGCTCCAGTTCGTTCAGGTCCTCCTCCAGAGCCCTCCACAGGAGATGCAGAAGCCACTTGGATCCTCGAGTGTGGACCTGCTGCTCAGCAGCTTCTCCCGTTTTGTTAAGTAACTTGCATTTTCACTTTCATTTCACATGCTGGCAGGCACTCAGTCGCCCAGACAAGGCAAGTCCACGCTCCTGCATGGGAGCCCACAGCTGCAAAGCAGGGTAAAAGCCACACTCCTATAAAAACCTCACAGGAACCTGCTTTCCGAGGAACGAGTGTAGCAAACCTGTGTATTGCAAGAGAGATCAGTGGTCTGGGTTTGAGATCTGCTCCTGGGTCTGCTAGCAACTTGTCTCAGAAAGCTCCAGCATAGAACAACAACCTACAGCACTGAGCTCAGCCTGTGCCCTGGGCAGGGATTGGTGATGAGAGATAACCTGCCGAAACATTCATGACTCAGCAGCTCTGCTGCTCAGCTGAACTGCTGCCTGTCACAGCCTGGCAGCAGCAGCCAGGATCAGAGGGAGGGCAGAGAGTAAGATAATGCTCAATATCCTTGTCATGGCAGTTTGAGATTCACACTGTAGGTATTCATTTTTCAATCAGACACTTTCTTTAATAGAGAAAATGTTATTTATTAGCTCTGACCATGAAATGAAGGCTTCAAGGACCTGTTCTGCAGTATTTCACACACACTGTGGTCTTCTGTGCTTCAGCTTATCTTCTCGGCAGGGACTAATAAGGCAGGTGGAAAGCTTCTTTATTTCCTTTATCTTGTGCCCTTCCTTCAGGTAACACCTGCACTTGCCTGGAAAGATCACCTCCAGCATGTATACAAGGCTTCTAGCTCTCTGAAGGAGAAGGTAAATATTGACATCAGCAAGGTAAGAGATGCATACCTCAGTTCCTAGGGATGACACAAGGTGATGCAGGCACTTTCTCAGTAGGCCCTCGAACTGCAATATCTCCATTACAGGCTGCCACCCTGGCTCTCAGGCTGTTCAGCAGTGATTACAGAAAGCTTATGTTAGAAACAAATGGTTGGTTGCCATTCCAACGTAGTCCAGACTGCTAAACTCACACCCAGCAGGAGAAAAGCACTGTGTGAAGCTGGCCACAAATAGCTTCACTTCCTATTTATGACTGTTGGAATGCCTGAGCAATGCCAGAAGACACATGTATGCTCAGCAGGAAGAACTCTATTGTCAGTGAAAAGGAGGGTAAGGAGAGGGGACAATCTCTGCTCTTAGTGTGCCTGCTTGGAATCTGCAGCTGGCAACACATCCTATAGCAATCAGGCTCAGGGAAAGGCGAAGAAGGGTCCCAACTGACTGGGGCTCAGCACAGATAGCACACCAGAATATCCTCAAAGGAGCATTATCAAGGCAGCTGCAAGATTTCCTTTCCATGTTGCCTTTCCCTTTCCTGCTCCCAGATTCTGAGACCACTATCTTCACAGGCTCACAGGATATTAGTGGTTGGAAGGGACCCAAAGAAATAATCAAATCCAACCCTCCTGCAGAGCAGGACCTCACAGTCCACAGAGGAACACATGCAGGCAGGCCTTGAAAGGCTCCAGAGAAGGAGACTCCACAGCTTCTCTGGGCAGCCTATTCACTGCTCTGTGACGCTTACAGTAAAGAAGTTGCCCCTTGTGCTGAGGTGGAACCTCTTGTGCTGCACCTTACACTCATTGCTCCTTGCCCTATCACAAGGACCAAGGGAGCAGAGACTGTTCCCTACCCTTCCCCACCCCTGACTAGCCCTCAGATATTTACAAACATTTAAATCCCCTCTCAGTCTTCTCTTCTCCAGACTAAAAAGTCCCAGGTCCCTCAGCCTCTCCTCATCAGGCATGCCTGCCTGCCCCCTAATCATCCTCTCTCTAGACTCTGTCCAGCAGATCCCTGTCTCTCAAACTGGACTTCTCCCACAATTTCTGATGGCAGGTGACTGAGGGAAGTAATACAAATAAATTGTTTTTAAAACCTCTCTTTAAATCTGAAACCAGAATTCCAGAAAGTTGAGAACACTACTTACAATGCACCTACAGGTATCTGAGACACTGTCATTGAATACAGTTTCCTCTGAACTTTCTACCCAGTTTCAGTGAAGTGGCTAGCAAATGTCTCCTCTGAGAAGGGATCTGAGTCCTCATTTTGAACTCAAGATGATCCTGCCCAGACTTTTTCTCAGTCCCTTAGTCTGATTAATTTCCACAGTCTCCTCTATGGGGGATGTGCTCACCTCACCTCTCACCTTTTAACCTGCGCAGGCTCAGTGTGGTCTCTCCATAAAGCCTTTCCCGTTCTGATGTGACAAGAGTCTTTACACATGTTCTTCTTCTCTCTCAGTTTCAAAATGGGAGAAAAGTTCATAGGTGGAATTTCTGAGAGGAAAAAAAAAAAAAGGATTTCAGTATTCAACTGGCTCAGAGGTAGTTGGCTAAAGGTATCATTGAATAGGCAATAAACTTCTTCAAAAGCAGTGAGAAAAATTTGCTGTGTATTGAGAAAGTGGAAAGACAACTCCAGTATAATCTCCATGCCTCTGCTGCCCAAAACATCTGCCCTTGTAGGCTCAAAACATTTTTTTATGCAGGTTTACATTCATTCTTCTGAGGAACTGTGCCACAGACAGGCGAAAAAGAGGGAAGAGGATGACACAGCCGTGCATGAAAGGCGTCTTTAAATCATGCAATCCCAATCAGCAACTCAGCATCACAGGCTCACAGGATGTTAGGGGCTGGAAAGGACCCAAAGAGATCATCGAGTCCAACCTCCCTGCCAGAGCAGCACAATACTATCTAACATAGATCACAGAGGAACACATCCAGACAGGCCTTGAAAGGCTCCAGAGAAGGAGACTCCACCACTTCTCTGGGAAGCCTGTTCCAGTGCTCTGTGACCCTTGCAGTAATGAAGTTCCCCCTTGTGTTGAGGCAAGAACCTTTTTTGCTGCAATTTACACCCATTGCTCCTTGTCCTATCACAGGGAGCAAGTGAGAAGAGCCTGTCCCCGCCTCCTGCATAGTCCAAGGCAGTGTAAAGACCCAGAAGCTTTATCCATGACATTGAAACAAGCATCTTGAGAACTAACCAACTGTAACCCGAGAGATTTTTCTAACCTAGCTGTGAGAATAAATCAGTTCCCAGGTCCTCTAGGCCTGTTCTCATCCTTTGTTTTGTATGTTTTTTGTTTCATTTTCAGTGTTGCTGTGAGTGCCACCACCCAGTTCCTCAAACACCTACAAGGGAATTTCCAAGGAACAGGCAAATAAATTCAGTATCCAAGAACTGGTTTGAGTTTTAGTTTCTAGAGAGAGCTTTCACTAACTTCTTTGATTTACAAATAAAGTACCTGATAAAAAAAAAAAAAGCTATTAGTTTATGGCTTCAATGAGGAATTTCTCCTCTCACCCAGAAATATGCTGTAGGAATTAATTTTTCTTTGAGGACTACAGAACCTTCTTCTCTTGTGTTCCTGGAGATGTTCAAAAAAAGCCTGGAGGAGGCACTTGGTGCCATGGTCTAGTTGATTGGACAGGGCTGGGTGATAGGTTGGACTGGATGATCTTGGAGGTCTCTTCCAACCTGGTTGATTCCAAGATATTCTGGAAGCCACTTGCAGACCCTCTTGAGCACTTGTAGCAGCTGACTGCCAGCCTGCTCCTGCACATGCACCCATTTGTGTTTAAGGCAAAATTTTCAAGTTCCTTACACAACTGTGTTCAAAGCACAATCAACTTACAACTAACCTGAGGGCTGGACAGGCAGCTGTGGTTTGCTTCACTGACATCATTTCAATCAAGATCCTTATTAGACTGTATTGACATGTCCTACAAACTTCACTCCTGAAAGGGCCTTCACTTTGGCTTCCCAGTGAGAGAACTTCCAACGTGAACTTTCGTCTCTGCTAGTTTGATCCAATCTCTGACACCAGACAGAAATACCAACCCAGGATATTAACTCTAGCCAGAACTTTATCCAGAAGCACAGCATGAGAAATGAGTGAGAAGACACGAGCTAAAACCAGATGCTATGAACACAGAAAAGCCTGGAGTGTTTCTTCAGACACATGCATGGACAGAAGCAGCTTTTCATCAGAGAACTATTATGTATTTTATCTCATGTTCTGGGAAATCAGGAGGGTAATGTAACAAGGTCCAGGGATCTACCTCAAGTCTCAGCACTAACATTCATTGCCCCATTATGTCATTGGCCTAGGTAAGTTTTACCACTGGTTTTGGTTTCCAAATCTCATATACCTACAAAACCTCCACTTGGATGTTTGTGATTTCCCTGATAATCTGGTACAGTAAGATAACAGAACAGGAAGGAACGTGCTTGAGCCATAACAATCACAAAATGTAATTGTTTATGCTTATCACTGTAGTGTAATAACAGTAGGTAAATAATTGACTAGTCTGGCATCACATCTATCCATTAACAAAAGGAAAGCAACGTCTTTTCTGGCAAAGCTGCCTTTCAAAACCATAAACTCTGCTCAGAAAAACAGTTAAAGAAGCCACTGTGAAGGAGTCTTTTGTTGCTTGGCACTGGTGACTTGCAGACAGATGGTAATTTCAGTTAATATGCAGTAAAGCCTCTATTAGAATTACTTCTTCCTGAATTGAGTGCACTGCTTGAAAAACAAATACAGCAAGTGGACAGCTGAACAAAGCTTTGCTGGATGCCTTTCCCTCTGGTTTCCATGCCACCTGCAGGTCTGTATCCCAGAGGTGCTGCACAGTTCAGTGCTTGCACAGCATCCCTACTTGGAGACCCTCTTGTGCAAAGCCTCCTGCAGACATCCTGTAAGGCAATCCCTGCCTTAAGGGCACTGCCCTTGAAGCAGAAGAAAGACCAAGAGCAAGAATGAGGAAGGATTATCTTCTGCACTCCACAGACATAGACTGTAGCCATAATTTTGATCCTTTACCACTTGGACTTCAAGGTCATGGTTAGCAACAGACATGCCTGCTGCAACTCTAAGAATGAGCCTGCCCTACTAGAGGACCTACTCTTCACCACTGCTGGAGTGGCTCATGCCAGTTTGGGCCCTGGATACAATATAAATCCTCAGCCTCAATACAGGATCAGAGAATGATAGAGGTTGGAAAGGACCACTGGAGATGATTTAAATTCAACTCTCCTGACAGAGCAGGCTGCACAGGACAGCATCCAAGCAAGCTTTGAATTACTCCAGAGCTGGAGGGTCCATCACTTCTCTGGGCAACCTATTCCAGTGTTCTACCACCCTCAAAATAAGTAAGTTCCTCATCATGTTTAAATGGAACTTCTGAAGTTCAAGCCTGCGTCGGTTACCTTAGCTAGGCAACACCAAAGAAACACTGCCCACATCCTCTTGACACCTACCCTTCAAGTAGTTATAGCCACTGATAAGATCCCCCCTCCATCTTCTCTTCTTTCACTCAAAAATGCTCAAGTTGCTCAGCCTTTCTTCGTGAAATAAATATTCCAGTCCCTTAATCATTTTTATATCCCTTTACTGTACTCTCCCAAGCAGTTCCCTGTCCTTCTTGAACTGGGAAACCCAGAACTGTACACTGTACTCCAGGTGAGGCCTCACCTAGATGGTGTGCAAACAAATTCTCCTCTTGCAAGAAAAGAGATCAGCAACTCCACTGTTCATGGAAATGCCCCAAAGCCTCTGCAACACCCAGCAGAACTTCCTCTAGAAGACAGATGACTTCCTAGAGCAGCACCAGGCCCTGCCTGGCTGCCAGGCAGGAACAATAGCTGCAGTTGTGAGCCTTTTCTCCAGGAGTATTTTGCTGAGCTTTCAGGAGAATGTCATCCCTTTCCAAAGGTCCCTTCCACAAGTGTCAAAGAGTTTTGGATTTGACTGAGGAGACAGCTATAGCACAAGTAATAACCAACAGCAGCTCTGAGATCAGGATGAAAGGGAGCAGAGATGCAAAACACTTCTAGTTTTGAAGGCACTCCCTCTCACACTTATGCTATAGACATAGCAGGTTGGCCACAGATGGTTAAACTAAAACAGGATCCAAAGCCCTCTGTGAGAGGAAACCAAAATAACTTTGCAGAACTTTGGAAAGATTGGACTGGATGATCTTGAAGGCCTCTTCCAATGAAATATATTTTGTGACTTAATACCAAAATCAGCTATTAACAGTTCCTCTTTGAAAATATAGACCAAAGATTATGAAAGAGAAACTGGATTAAAATCCAGGACATGGCCCTCGTCCACTTTGATCTGTCCCTGAAAACACACCATGGTGGCCATATCTCTTGTTTTTTCTTCTCATCTGCTAAGCAGGGCATATGAAAGTCTCTTCTTTCCCAAAAATATCAGATATAGAATCATTTTGGTTGAAAAAAACCTTGAAGATCATTGAGTCCAACCATTACCTAGCTCTATCCAGTCTGGTGCTAAACCTTATCACTGAGCACCACAGCTGCATCTTTTAAACACCTCCAGGGATGGGCATTCAACCACCTCCCTCAGGAGCCTGTTTTAGTCTTTGAGAACCCTTTCAGCAAAGAAGTTTCTTCTAAGGCCCAAACTAAACTTCCCCTGGTGCAAGCTGAGACCATTTGCTATCCTCCTTTCTCCTTAGTCACAAGTGAAGAGACCAACACCCACCTCACTACAACCTCCTCTCAGGGACTTGTGGAGAGTAAGAAGATCTCCCCTCAGCTTTCTTTTCCCCAGGCTGAACAGCCCCAGTTCTGCTTCTCAGAGAACCTGCTCTGGAGATTCCTTACCGGCTTTGTTTCCCTTCTCTGGACATGCTCCAGCACCTCAATGCCTTCCTTCTAGTCAGGAGCCCAAAACTAAACACAGTACCCAAATTGTGGCCTTACCAGTGCTGCAGACAGGGGGACAGACACTGTCCTGGTCCTGCTCTGAGACCATGAGCCAAAGCACTCAAGTTATGTTCCTCCAGACTTCTGAGGCATACCAAGCAGCACAGCTTTCCACAGTCCGAAAAGAAGAGAGAATAGATGGGAGCAATGGTGACCAGCTGCAGTCTGGCATGTCACTGAAACAAGCAGTTTGATGGTAAATTTTGCTGCTGGCACTAAGGGAATGGGGAGAGGAAGAGTTCAGAGTCCATAAGAACAGGATACAGATGAGGATAACATCTGCTCTTTACTTCCCATCCCCGTCCCCCCTTTCAGTTCCCAATGTCCCTGTCTTTTTCCAGCAGGCACACTGGTCCTGGGCCAGACCCTGCGTAATAATCAAAGTTAAAAAGTTGGATTCATGTCTCTTTCTGATACATTCCTGCATCTGCTTCTTCCCCACCCTGCTTTTTCTTAGTTGTAGTCCAGACTCCTACCTTCTTTCCAAAATTCCAGGCACTTTAGCTCAGACTTTTCTATTTCCCTTTTTTTTCCCCCCCTCTCCTTACTTGTCAGGTGAAAAGTTTACCTCATTAAGACACCAGAAATAAGCAGAGCACAACCCAGAAGACAGGCAGAGGAAGCTGCACCTTCTGCAAGTGCATGTTGAGAAATTACAACTGTTTTAGGGCAGGCAGCAGCATCCCAATGACACAGAGCTCACAGCCTCCTCTAGATCACTCCAGCCAGGGATTCCCACTGCATGGCAAATGTGGTGCCCAGGATTTCTGACTGAGACACAAACTTCTAACCCTTGCCTAAGGTTTCCTTTAAAGTGACATCTTGGTAAATAATCCTCCTATCTGTCTGTTACTGGTGGCACAAATTAAGTTTGGGTGGGTTATTCCTCCCTGTAAGAAAGCCTTGGTTTAACACCTTCAAAACTGCAGTGGCATGTTGAGGTATTCAGTGTGCTGTGAAACAGCTTCCCAAGTGAAATAGTGATTTGCTATGAAATGCTTTGGCTGCCAGCACTACCTTCATGACTAACAACCAAATGACAAACTTGGTCTCACATTAGCTACACAGAAAGCAGGTTAGGGAGAAAAGTACAGGCACCAGCTGCAACAGAGAGCCACTGCATTATCTATGTTTTGTGTTCTTGTTTTTATACATCTCAGCAAGCCTATGAGTGAAGTAGACATCACCACTGTTTCCTTTTCACAGCCTATAATCTAATTTCTCTCACTAGAATATTTCATCTAGCCTCAAAGTAGCACAGACAGCTATATCTAGAAGAGGCTTAATACCCTTAAGGTAAGCACCACCTGCTTGTGGATTTGCCTCGCAGTCAGTTTACCAGCAAACCAGAGTCCACTTCACAGTGCATTCAAATCTGTTCACAGACAGCCTGTCTGCCCTAGCCAGCAACCATGGGCACATCAGTCAAACACATACCCCTCAGCCCCAGCACCTCTCCTTAATGAATAATCCTGGAAATCTATAGTCAAAGACCAGAGGTGGAACCAACAAGGAGCCTTTCTTGCAGCCACAGGATCACACCAGGCTGCTAACACAGAACCATGAATCATAGAATCAGTCAGGGCTGGAAGGGACCACAAGGAGCAGCCAGTTCCAACCCCCCTGCCAGGGGCAGGGACACCCTACCCTAGAGCAGGCTGGCCACAGCCTCATCCAGCCTGGCCTCAACCACTCCAGGGATGGGGCCTCAACCACCTCCCTGGGCAACCCATTTTATGGGCCACAGGAAGATTGTGGCTCAGTTTGCAGCAGCTCTGACTCTGGGGCAAGGCCCTCCAAGAAACCCCACTGAGCTTTATTATCCTCTCTCCACATCCAGGGTGTGTTTTCCTTTCAATGTTTGCTTTGCTGCAATGCAAACACTTGGCTAACAATGAAGTTTATTTTCAAGGCAATGGCTGCAGCAAAGATTTACAGGCTGGGCCACTGCCACAGCACCTGAGTGCAGGGAAGTGAAGCTGTTCTCTGTGCCCAGAACAAGTCTCAGCTATCACCACAGACACCATAGGAGTCCTGGTCACTCAGGCTTCATGTTCAGGTAGTTCAAGGAGAACATTTCCAAGCCCAGTCTTGTGCCTCCTCAGGACTGTGTGACTTCATCAGCCAAAGGAAAAATTAGTGTGGTGGTTTGGGAGTTATCCACACACACACACAATGAATTCACCCAGAGTAGACTCAGCCAAATGGAAGTTAAGGAATGAAGCTGTACAGCCACAGCTTAGCACAATATACAAGCAGTTACATACAAGTTAAAGGTAATACAGAAACACAACAGCCCTCCAAGAAATCAGAGTCCTCAGGAGGGGCTCCCAACCACCCTTCCACCTTCTTTTCCACCCCTCTACCTTATCCCATAGTCTGCCTTACGTGCAAGGTGAGTTGTGAGGATCGGCAAGGGGGTTAGAAGCAGAATGAGTAGCTGGGTTACACAGGTCCAAGCAGAACAGCAGAAGCCCAGGGAGAAAAACACAGACACTGTCTTATCTGTGTTTGTGTCCTTGTTTTAATACATCTCAGTGAGCCTATGAGTGAAGTAGACACTGTTGTTTTCTTTTCACAGCCTATAATCTAATTTTTCTCATTAAAATATTCCAATTAGCCTCAAACCAGCACATATAGTCTCTCTGCTTTTTATTGCTTATGATAGCTCAACAGCCTTGTTTGAGCCCTTCTTGGAAAAGTCACTATTGACATTTATTTGCAACCAGCCCCTTCTCCTTCATCTGCTCCTTGCATTCTGAACTGTACAGACATGGTGTAGTTAAGAGTATGTGTTCTCTTTGCTTTACCACCACCCACAACTGGAGGCGATAGGTGAAGCTGTAGCCCAGGTAATGAACTCAATCAACCAGGGCTCTAGATAAAATGTGTTGCTGTCAGGAGCTGCACTATCTCCCAGGAACTGCTGGCATAGCAATAGCACACAAAAGCAGCTGACAAACCACTTTGGACCACACCTGAGGATACTTCCAGCAAAAGTCAGTAGCAGTCTGTGGGAGAAAAGGACTCCAAAAGAGAGGCTTATAGTGTGAGATAGGAGGTTCCTTCTGTGCTCTCATCCTAATGACTCACACCACAGCTTCAGATTTTCTTGGGTTTGGGTTTTTCTTTTAAACCACATCAGCTGGCATCTACAAGAGACTGGATCTCACCAACACATTCACCGGTCTGAAAAAAGAGAGTGGTGCAATCCAAGAGGATTCATTTTCCTTCTGCTGACTGAAAACCACTGCTTGTCTGCACATCAACCTTCCCTGCTAAAGGCCAAGCAAATACAGTGCTGCCTGCAGCAGCAGGATGGCATTTCCCTTGTCAAGGGGAATTGCTTGAACAGAACAAAAATCAATTTTGTGCTACTGTCAAGCTTTAGCCCTCTGTTTTCCAGCAGACAAAGAGTATGCCTGGGAAGATCAGCTGCTGCCACAGCTCTGCTGCACTCCAGGCTTGGCAACGCTAGCCCTGGCTGCATGGTTTAGGTTTAGTTCTAGTCGGCTGAAACTGAAAGTAGGAATCAGCAGCTCTAAGTTCCTGTGGGAAGAGTTATTGAAAGCAGGGCATTGGTGGCCTGGAAAGTTGGTAGGCTCAAAGTACAAGTGTGTTTCTGTAAACAAATGTACACTGTGTCATAAGCCTGCAAGCTTAGGAGCCAAACAACACGTCCCAGCTCCTCGGTGGTCACAGCATCATTTGGAGCAATCTGCTCTTGCTGTATTCTGGTTTACCCTCTCTAAAAGCACAAACAACTCTGGGCTTCAAAGTGGAGCCTGAGAAAGTCACCCTCAAGACATCTGCTGAGTGCCACAACTTGCTTCTAGCTCTGCCTGCTTGACCAGTACTTCGTAGCCTACTCAGCCACATCCTTTACAGTAAGGTCTCCATCTACAGAATACAGATTCCACAGCTTGGAGTATTTGTGTCTTAAAATGAAAGGGATGGAATTGCAAAACAAGCCCTGATTGCACAAACACAAAGAGTTGTGGTTTTGCTCTGAAACAAAGGACAGAACTGCACGTCCCAAAGGCAGTGACCTAGCTGACAAAGTCCTTGACATCTCAGAGCAGCTCACATGTCTTCTGAGGACTTTCAGCCTAGATAGTGCTCAGAGAATAACAAAGTCAAAACTTTGAAGAGCACTGCAGGTAAAAGGTTTCCCAGATACACCTGGTACAAACTCCACAAGGAGCAGATTGCTCCCCGAGGGCAGGGAGCACTCTTCATAAAGAAAAAACAAGGAAGCCATCCCAAGGCCACGTGCAGACTTTTAAGAAATGACTGGATAAGGCACTTAGTGCCATGGTCTAGTTGACTGGATAGGGCTGGGGGATAGGTTGGACTGGATGATCTTGGAGGTCTCTTCCAACCTGGTTGATTCTATGATTCTATGCCTATTGCTCCTGAGTTCCACCCCTAGACCTGACATCACTGACTGTGGTGGAGGGGCAGCAGCCCCAAACATCACTGACCTCTCAGACTACCCTGAGCAGCTGCCCACAAGCTAAAGCCACCACCCTAGGAGCTCGCTATGCAAGTAACTAAATGACTTCTCATAACGTCATTTAACACAAGAACTGAGAGGTTTTAGACACCTGCTTCCTTGTAGATGCCCTACTGTGTGCTAGCAAAAAGCCAAGCTATTGCCCAGCAGCACCCTGCCAGTGAAAACTAAAGTCTTCAGATTTAAGCAAGGGCAGTAGAAGCTGGTGTCACAGACAGAGGAGATATTCATAAGGTCCCACAAGGCTGGAAGAGATTATAAACAGGCTGCCACCTGTTCTCCTCAGGAAAAACAGGGGAAGGTACATACAGATAGGTCAATGTTTAGAGAAAAGACATCAGACTAGTCCCTGTGAAAAGTGCATGGCAAAACATGGCCATGACAAAAGACCCTCCCTTGAGCAAGCCATGACTTTTGAGTCCACCAACTCTGACTGGAGATTAAGACTGGCCCCTAGCAGTGAAATACAGTCTGAGAAGGGCTCTTGCCTCCTTATGTCCTGCTCTGTGATATTTCTCCAGAGGTCCCTTGACAGAACAGATGTTCCTCAATCACCACTAACAAAAAACAACTGGGGACACTCTACACCCTCTGGAACTCTTCCTTACAAGACTCATACATCTGGCACTATTGCCCCTAAATTAGCCATTTACAAGAACAGGGTTTATTTGTGATATGGATTTCACTTTCAGAGGAAATTATTGCAACCTTGGCAGGAAAGAACAGGGATTTCATACTCTGTTCCTGACCTTTCCTCTCAACCCACAGTCCTGTGATCCAAGGAACTCTCAACACTTCCTTGAGAGACTGTCACAGATTCCAGCAGGAGAAGAAGAATCAGTTAACATTTCCCTTTTCATATGTATCTTCTAGAGGATAAATATATACAGGGCTTAATAGTACAGGTGTCTGGCCAAGGTGCTAAAGAATCTTGCAGTGGCTTTGTAGGCATCAACACTCTTTCTGGAGCAAGAGAGCAAATCTTATTGCTACCAGGCTGAGAGATAGGAAGAGTCACAGAAGATTGTTTCAAAAGCATCCAGATGCTTCACATCAGCTTTGTCATGTAACATTCAGTAATAGTTGTTTATGGGTTTTACATGGAAGGTCAATCCACACTTACATGTGAACAACCTTTGGGCACAGACAACAGGAAAGCTACTTATTATTACTGCTAAAAAAATGAAGTCATTATCTATAAGGCAGCAGAGTCTTATTGTTGCTGAGGGCACAGGTGGTTTTTTTTAAACTCCATTTGCCATAACTGGGGTTCTTATACCAGTTCCTCCCACACTGACTTTCACCCTTCAGTACCTTTCCATCCCTAAGTACATCTCCCATGTAACTAGCAATATGGCTAGAGGAAATGGGCTTAAGTTGTGCCAGAGGAAGTTCAGACTGGATATTAGGAAAAATATCTTTACTGGAACAGTGGTGAGGCAGTGGAACAGGCTGCCTGGGAGGTGGTGGAGTTGCCATCCCTGGAAATGTTCAAGAAGTGCATAGGTTTGGCACCTCAGGATATATTTAGTAGTCAGGTTATGGTTGGGCTCTACTTTTAAGGTCTTCCCCAACTTTCATGATTTTATGATTCTGTGATAAAGATATTTTTCTTCCGTAAGGCACAGTCAGATGCCAGCACACTCCAGACCCATCCCTCAGGATGCTCACTTACTGACACACCACACATGTTCCTTGCTGCTGTCATTTTTGCTAACAGTTGTTAGCAGAAGTCTTGCCAGTTGTGCAACACAGAAGAGATGCGAGTTAAAGAAAGAAACCTGACTTCAGCCAACACAAGCTCTGCAACTCACAGCTTTGTTATTTCTCAAGGCTGCTTACCAAGCAGGGACCCTACAAATGAAACTGGAGGACAAATTGAAGCCTTTCCAATCATAGAATCAACCAGGTTGGAAGAGACCTCCAAGATCATCCAGTCCAATCTATCACCCAGCCCTGTCCAGTCAACTAGACCATGGTACTAAGTGCCTCATTCAGGCTTTGCTTCAACAGCTCCAGGGATGACAACTCCACCTCCTCCCTGGGCAGCCCATTCCAATGCCAATCACTCTCTCTGACAACAGCTTCCTTCTAACATCCAGCCTAGACCTCTCCTGCCACAACTTGAGACTGTCCCCCCTTGTTCTGTTGCTGGTTGCCTGGGAGAAGAGACCAATCCCACCTGGTTACAGCCTCCCTTCAGGTAATTGTAGACAGCAATGAGGCCGCCCCTGAGCCTCCTCTTCTGCAGGCTAAACAATCCCAGCTCCCTCAAGCTAGAGGCAAGGCTCACAAACTGCAGCACTTCCAGTTGCAAAGAATTAAAGCCCCAGCTTGGAATGCACTTGGGCTCAGCTACCAGTCTGGCTTCCAGGCCACTGCTTCTCAAGCAGCTTACATGTGAACACAGCTGTCCAAACACCTGTCTTTCCCATGGTCCTGATGGCATTGTTCCTTCAAGGACAACTCCTGCAAGAGCTGGTAGACTCACAGTGTTTAGGGTCCAAACAAGCCCTACAGGCAGAAAACCAAGATGCTAGGTGTGTGTAGAGGCAGGCCACTACCACAAATAAATGCCATGGGATTCTTCTTCTGACATATTTTCAGGAGTGGGGAAGGAAATAATATAATCAAAACATACAGCCCAAAAATCTCCAGCTACAGAAAGATCAAACCCTGCCAGTCTCCAGGAAAGACAATTTCTCCCAGGAAGCTCCCTCCTCTCCAGAAGAAGCTGACTGAGTTGTGGTTCTAGCAACACAGCAGAAATCCTGTCATAAAGCAACTGCAACAGCAAAATGCTCTGCTTAACCAAGATGGGAGCTGACATGCTCTGGAGGGCAATAGCTGGCTGGTGTCAACCTGCATCTGACTTCACTTAACACGATAGAGAAAATGCCTCCAGCATCAACACAGCTTATTGTTCTGTTGTACTTTCAAATAATGAAAGCACAGAAAAATCAAGTGTTGTGTCATAATAAAACAACAAGAAAATATTTGTTCACATAACTTCTCCAAAATGCCATGGGAGAACAGAACTTGCCAAGTCTGACGCGCAGCTGCCTCCGTTCTCTTACCTCAGAGGACCCCACTCCTTTCCATGATCTCTCTCATTTCCATGGAAAGCCAGAATCAAAGTACTGGCCCTCCTTCTGCCACAGCTCCAGGAGCAGAAAGTGAGCTGAAAGCCGTCAGGCTGGAGCAGCCTCCTGCAATTCGAGCCTGTAAATAAAGAGAGAAAGGAGGGGGAAAAGTTGACTGTGCAAAAGCAAGGATCCAGAGCATCTGAGGGAGAAGCCACCAGATGCTGGAAGCAGAGATGAGTTGCAGAATTACTTCATAGTTGTGTAGGGTATTCCACTCGTCACAACTCATCTCCCCAAGCATTTCAAACAAACAACTGCCTAAACTCCCATTTCCTTCCTTTATTGCTCTGGCTCCTGGACAGACATCAACTGTACAGAGTTCTCAGAGTGTCTACAGTGATTCAACATCTTCCATCCTGGTGCAGAAAGTTCCAAACTTCAAGTTGCTGCATGATTGCTGCTTATTATTTTAAACTCTGTTATGTTTATTTTGGAAGGAGAAGTGGAGAGCACAAGACTTTGCTGCAAGAGAAAAGGATCAAGAACAGAGCCATCATCACATACAGCTAAGCTTTTTAAATCCCAAGAGTCATCATCTAAAAGCAATCCTCAGCCTGGGCATCTCTGCCCCAAACGTCCAGCAGCAATTACTTAGCTGGAAAATTCCAGGAGCTGAACTCCTCACATGTGCCAAAGCTCTGAAGGTGTCTTGCCCATGAAGAAGCCTCCACACTGTGTGAGCACTGTGCAGCAGTAACAAACACCTCTCTATTATCAACAATGTGTCCAGCACAGGCCCAAAACACTGCCTCATGCTAGCTACTATGAAGAAAATTAACTCTCCTCCACTCCAAACCAGCACAGGGGTCAGTGGCTGTGACCCTTCCCATGGCCTCAGCAGGCTACTGCTCAGAGCTGCACAGATGATGGGGATTTCCACTTAGTGTTGGAGGTTAAGAAACACATCTTTGCTCCAGCTGAGCCAAAAGAATCCTGCAAACAGTGAGGATCAGTGAGGCACTTGGTGCTCCTGCAGCAGGATCCACTGTCTCAGGGTCATTTAGGACTGCTGTAACTCAACATACCTTCATATTTGAAAAACTGCTTTTGGTACCCAATACCCAAAAGAAGTCTCCAAGACCTCTGAGGTGTCAGAGAGCAGCCATTTCTTCATCTCAAAGCCAGATACCCAGGGGATCATTCCACCTAAGTAAAAGTTAGAGAATGCCTGCTTACATCTCAGACTCAGCATTTTGCTGAGCAGTGCTTGGCACATTCAGATGAGTTCATGGAATTGCTCACATATGTAAATCTTCTGCACATGTGCTCAGTTGTGTACTGTGGAGGTCTGGTGGTCACTCAGGGGATATCATATCCATCCCCTTCCCTTCTATGGCCTTTAGCTGAACTTCTTACACCTCTCTAGGCTGTCTGATATGTTTCATGGGACACACTGACCGCTTCTTTCCCAAGCCCATTCCATAATGTTTATG
Organism: Pogoniulus pusillus; assembly: GCF_015220805.1. Taxonomy (NCBI): domain Eukaryota; kingdom Metazoa; phylum Chordata; class Aves; order Piciformes; family Lybiidae; genus Pogoniulus; species Pogoniulus pusillus. The sequence continues at coordinate 8,993,292 of NC_087274.1, read as the reverse complement.
CTGTTAATGATTATTAGTTTACATATGCCTAAATGTCCTTAAGTTAGCATGACATCACTTCAAAGCCCAGGTAAGTCACCCTGTCCCCAAGGAGGTGACAAAGCTGCAGATACCACTGCTGAAGGTGAAGAACATGCAGCAGTAACACCACCCATGTCACAAAGCACCACCACAGTACAGCATCTTCCTCAAGCTTCTTCAGAGGCAGAGCTCTCGCTCTTACAGAGCCCTTTCTTCCTGTAACAACTTCAGTGATTATCATTAGCTTTTCATTAGCTTAATGACTATCACTAGCTTTCTCTGCCCTCTGGCACTCACACTGTACATCTTTATAAACATTGATGAGGGCGCCTCTCAGTCTCCTCTTCTCGAAGCAGCACAGCCTCAGCTCCCTTAGGCTCTCCTCGTAGGTGTTTAAGGGCAGGCTGGATGAGGCTCTGGCCAGCCTGATCTAGGGTAGGGTGTCCCTGCCTATGGCAGGGGGGTTGGGACTAGATGGTCCTTTTGGTCCCTTCCAACCCTGACTGATTTTATGATCCTATCTTCCTAAGTTGTGGGCAAAGCTCAACCTGACTGAAAGAAACCCAAGTCATCAGTCAGAGCCACTCACAGCCACAGGCACCAGAGCTGCAGAGCAGTTGAAATAATGGGTCTGCTCCAGGTCTCAGTGTTATCTAAGTATATCACATGCTTATGGAATGCAACAACACTGAACTGCAATCTGCTGTCCCAGCATGACTGTGTCATACAAACACATGCCATAAAACTTTGATCTCAAGAAGTTTAGGTTTAGATTAACTATCAGCTGTCCCAACAGCATGAGAGGGTGGATAAAGTGGACTACAAGTCTAAGTTATAATGAAACATTACACAGTGAGAGGGCTGCTAGCCTAAGAGTCAGCAAGATGCTTAGTAGACTGAGGGGGGAGGAAAGAGGGCTGGAGTGACAACTACCCCTCATGTCTCCCAGGGAGGTGTTGGAGTCGCCATCCCTGGAGGTGTTCAGGAAAAGGCTGGATGAGGCACTTAGTGCCATGGTCTAGATGAGTGGCTAGGGCTGGGTGCTAGGTTGGCCTGGATGATCTTGGAGGTCTCTTCCAGCCTGCTGGATTCGATGATTCTATGTGGTTCAAACATCAGCACGGCTCTCCTAGAAGCCAAGTACAAAGGTGTTCATTTGAGAGCAGCTGTGCTCCTACCTGGGGGTTTGTTTTTAGTACACTTGTAGTACACCTTGTAAGCATGGAACAGGCTAGAGGGCAAAATGTTTAGGCTCTATCTCTACTTTTAAAGATAAAAATATCTCATCACAGAAAAAAAAGCCCAAACAAGCAAGTGGAGCAAACTCAGCACATGTCTGCTGGCCAGTGGCACAACCTTCAGGTCACAGCTAGCACACACAGGGCACAAGCTGCACCAGGGTGGCAGAGGGAGTGTTGGCAGAGCTGCTGAACATCCCTCTGCCTGACAAATCCATGGTGGGTACTCTGCCATCCTCCACAGATCACTTAGTCACATATCATAGAATCAACCAGACTGGAAGGGACCTGCAAGATCATCCAGGCCAACCTCTCAGCCAGCCCTGTCCAATCAGGGTTTTTTGAACATCTCCAGGGACAGCGACTCCACCAGCTCCCCGGGTGGCACATTCCAAAGGCAAATCGCTCTGTCCTTGTGCAGAAGTTCAGCACTGCATATCTGTAGGGGCTGGCAAGAAAATAAATTCTCATATTACAGAATTTGTCTCAAATAGAAGCGGCTGCAACCTTCAGCGCTCCAAAAATCACAGCCTATGGCTCAGCTTTTCTCACTCTGCCGGGAAACAATGCCTCTTCCGAGAACCAGTTAGCATGGAGAGGCCTCATTAGCACTGAGATGGAGCAAACACTCCTTTGGGGGAGGTCAAGCAAACTTTGCTGGTGCCTGGAGCTGTCTGCAGCTCTTGGTGCCCTCAGGTCCAGGCAGAATCACAGGAGCAACACACACTCACCAGGCGTGGGACTTAAGTCATATTTGGCCTGGTAATCAGATAACATCAAGTGACTGAAAGGAAAGACAGAGCAGGTCTCACCAGCCAGAAAAGGAACAGAAAGGATTATATTTAGCTGTTACAGCTTCCTCCTGTGACTTGTTTTCCTTTTTAGCTTGAGTGAAATGAAATAGGTCAATGCCTGTTTCCTGCAGAGTAAGCCAGTGCAATTCCTGACTATTAATGTCCCACCAGAGCCTAGCGTGTCTGCACAGGTCTGACACTCACAGAAAGAGCCTGCAAATGGGTTTCTTTGGGGACAGGAAATGCAAAGCTGATGTTTTCCTTCCCGGTGAGCAAATACCCTTCACAACATTTTAATCACTACAGAAGTTTTTTTAACCTAAACACAGGTAATGACACTTCCAAAGCTGGGAAACCAGCTAGCTGAAGGGCTGCTGGGAGAGGAGAGGTAAAACCTCTCCCTTCTAAGTCAGAGCTGCTGACCAAGCCCTTCCAGAGAGTAGCATTTCTAGTCCTTGTGAAGGCAGCCCAGAGCATTTCTGCTAACCATCAGGGGATGCACCCCCACCAGGTGCATCTAACTCAGGCAGAGCAGGAGCTCTGGACTTTGCTAACAACTCACTTCCAAACCCTCCCACCCCATTGTTTTCCTCACACCCCAAGGCATCAGCTCTGCTTTAACTCGTGTTAACCACATCCAGCAGCTTTCCAAAGCCAGGCTGCATCTCCCAAGCCACAAACCATTAAATCCAGCAGCAGTAGCACTACTGCCAGAGAACTTCAGGTCATCTTGCTCAAAAACTCAAGGGGTTGTAGCATGCTGGTTCTCCAACATGCAGATAGCAAGGGTCCCATAGACAGGCACACATTGTGTCCTCCAGTGAGTCACTGGGCTCTGAACACACTTCTGCACACTGGGGCTGGCCTCAAACCAGACAAATAACAGATCCCGACAGAAGGACACTGGACAATGAGTATCCAGTGAAGACACACAAGGTTATTATTGTTATACATATGCAGATATTGATCAATGACTTGATCTGATCAAAGTCCACACCAGTTCAACTTTAGCAAAAGCTATTTATCAGATCGGGTAACACTTGCTTACGCAGGCAAGCGCAGGAGAGAAAAGAAGATTAACAGTCAGCTTTTAATTTAAGTTTGGCGCAGTGATTGCAGCAGAAATAGCCCTCAGCTGGCCTGACATTTGTGCCTCTCGCTGCAGAAGAGGACTGGAATTCTGCCTCGTCTCCGGGAGCAGCTCCGGGAGCAGTTTGCTGCTCCAGTCCCAGCATCAGCCACTGGATGGCCATCCTGCTTCACAGAAGAGCGGCACCAGGGCCGGGTTCCCCGCCAGGGACCGCTGCGCTAGCAGGCAGGGAGCGTGCCCGAGCAGCACCCAGCTCTGCCCCATCACGCTCGCCCTCAGCCGGGCTCAGGGAGCATCATCCAGCACAGCCTTCCCACTTCGGCAAGAAACTGTTCCTCCTGTCCAACCTAAAGCTCCCCTGATGCAACTTGAGGCTATTTCCTCAAGGTCCTATTGCTTGTTTCTTGGGTGAAGAGAGCAAACCCACCTGGCTTTAACCTCCTCTCAAGGAGCTGGAGAGCACAACACCCTTTCCCTTCTGCCTCCTTTTCTCCAGGCTGAACAATCCCACAGCTCTTGCCCATGTTACTGGGAACATACAGATTGGTTCTGAAGAACACCTCCATCCCCGGAGGTGTTTAAGGCCAGGCTGGATGAGGCTCTGGCCAGCCTGATCTAGGGTAGGGTGTCCCTGGGCATGGCAGGGGGATTGGAACTAGATGATCCTTGTGGTCCCTTCCAACCCTGACTGATTCTGTGATTCTAACTCCATCAAAACCAGAGGAGTAATAGGTTTGCATAAGCCAGCCAATAGGTAAAAACTCTGCTTTTCAGAGGTCATCACAGCAGGGAACATTCCTGTGGTCTCCTGCATTGCCACAGTCACCCTGAGGTAGATTTTAAGTCAACGTGTTTATAAGTCTCTGCTCTGATCAGGTATGTAACATGGCCAGACATAACCCTTGCAAGTAATTTCACTGCTTTGAAGCAGCTCCTCAATGCAGGGCCCATTAGGGCACACCAGAAGCTTGCAAACAACTTCCTACTGACACCAAAGAGGGTGGGAACGAGCAGCAAAACATGGGAGTCACAGGGTCAGCATGTACCAAACCCAGGGCTGGACACAGTACTGCCAAGGTCCTCCAGCATCGCCTAGGGATGCCTGTCACTTCTGGATACAGCCTGTGCTCTGGGCAATCTCCAACGCACACAGTGTGTAGGTGCAGAGGTGCCCACATAGCTTCTTCTTGGGCAGGCAGGACAACAAAACCCAAACCTCTAAATTCAAAGATGACACCTGGTGGATTTTTAAAAGCAGTTTCTTCTAAACTTGCAGCTTACAAAATCCAAAGGAACAGAGCTCTGTGGTCATAGTTTGTTTTGCTTTAATTTCCCTGGAGGATTAAGGACTCTGGAAAGAGCCTCCTCAGTCAAGATCATTCCACCACCTCTCTTCTGGCACGAGTGCAAAGCCACTATTAACAGAAGTCACAAGGTCAGAAGTTTCTCTAGGGAAACAAACAGCTTTTTACTTGCCAGACTGACTCCTCACCCTTGTAATCCCAAATTGAACAAGCTCCCAAGTGACCTACCTAGAAAGCTAAGCTCAGATCTTGCAAAACAAAGTGGCTAAAAAGCAGGTGAGCCTACACAGAATTAAAGAAACACTTTTTGGAAGGGCTAAGTTCACTGCAGTTGACCACAACAAGGTCAGCAAAGCACCCCCAGCACTCATACAGGCAGCTAAGAGCCAAGATCCACTGTCCAGCTCTTTTCTGAATAAATCTTACTAGAAACAGGGAATAGTACTTTTTTTTTTTTTTTAGGAAGGCAGAGTTAATGAGTTTGGATGCTTATTGTCATGACCTCAGCCACATCATCAACTGCTGCTTCCCTGCACAAGGCCAGACTGGCCTCATATGGCTCATTTACTCCAAGGGAGGCTGGCTAGTGCAGCTCATGGTACTCCTGCATAAGAACATCAGAGGCAGAGGCAGTAGTTCAGGGAGCAGAAAAGCCATGGCACACACATTTTAAGGCCTGAACTGAGAGATGAAGGAGGCACTCACAGGAGAAAATATTATTACTGCTACTGCTAATAATAGCAGCTGTCCTAAACCCATAAAAAGCAATTACTGCTCAAGCTGAAAAATAATGGAGTAGTAAAATCGTTTATAGGGCACCTGCAAAGTAAAGAGGGAGGGAAGTGCCTGCTTTAGACCCTGTCAGCTGTGACTGCTCTTAATCCAGCAGCAAGAGCTCCTGCCCAAGGCTTTGCTGAGACCTCAAACCTTTGTTTGCCCTATGCTTGCAATCACAAACTGGAGCAATGAAGGTTTCTTCTTACTGACCATCTTCCAGCAGAGCACAGTAACAAAAAAAGCTGAGCAGATTCTCCTTTCCCACACTGTTTGTCCCCCACTTGCCCAAGAGCTCATCTTTGAATGAAGGTTTAGAATGTCCAAACAATGCAAATGCATTCAACAAGTCAAACCAGTGCAACAGCTAAACCATTTGTAAGACCTGACACCTGTCTTCTCTCCTCATCCAAGTGACGAACACGGCGCAAAACCCTGAGGGTTTCTCCTTCCCTTGGTGGGAGCTGCCAGGCCAGTGCAAATCTTCAGCCTGCAGGGACCAGTGGAGCTTTACAGTGAAGCAGCCCCTGGAGCGTGCAGCAGCCTTCAGTCAGGTGCACATTAGTTAATTGGTTTGATGGGATTTTCTGGGCTGCTAATCACCATGAGGTAATTAAAAATCTGAGCAGCATGTTAAGTGCTATAGCACATTAGAGAAGTTAAACTCCTGAGAGCTCCTTCAACAGCAACAGTTGTTCCTCTTGCTCCTAGAGTGCAGCACTGACAGAGAGGATGTCTGTGGGTGAGTGAAGCAGAGGGCAAGTGCCCACTAAGGGTGTGCTGAAGAGTCAAGATGAAATGCTGATATATGTTATAAAAAGCAGGCACAGTTCAGGAAAATGGAGATTTTAAAAAGCCATTCCTTTTGGAAGGGACAGAAGTTCTCAGTCTTAGCAGCAGTGGCTGTGTCACCAGAGAGACAGAAAAGGGAAAACTCAAGTTTTACTCCACAGTTTATTAGCTGCTCACTAAATGGATCCAGGATTCTTGTGATTTCATTAATCTCATTCATGTTTCTCAGGGAACAGCTTTATGTTTAATAAAGCCCAACCACACTTTCACCCCCATGCCTGTGGTGGGGTAAGACAACCTCATTTTAAAGACTCATTCTGACATGCCATTAGGTAAGCTTACAAAAGACACTGTTTCGCTCAGGAGCACACCAAAGAGATGACAGCGCACGCAGAGAGTTGCCACTTCACAAATGCCATCATGCTCACATGGTATTCCAGGAGTTTGGCATTCCATCTGCTTGGTTTGATTGTTTTTTTTCACCCCAGGAGCCTTTCCCAAAGGATTTACTTTTCAAAACACTCTGCTACAGATGTCTTAATCACAGCAATTCCCCCATGGCCTCAAAAGGTAGGATTCCTCTCATTTCATGTCACTGCAAGGCATCCTTAGTGGAATCCTGGTCACAGCCAGGTGTCCTCATGATGCTGCAATACATGTAGCACCAAACCATAAACCATTACAAGCATTACATGAATGACTCTAGCCAAGCAAAGTGATCATTTAATTCCATAGCTCAGTCCATTTCAGCCCTATCTGGGCATAGCTAAGTCTTTACACAACACACTGCAGCATCCCCCCAGAACATGCTGCTTTGGAGACAGACACGTGCTAAGTGAGCTGTTGTGTACTTGCTGGATTAGCATTAACAGGCAGGGTTGTGGTGACCATCATGAAGAGGGGATAAGGGTTGCAGGTTCTGCTGGATGCTGGAAAAAACCTCTCTCCCCCACAAAAAGCATCATCAAAGCAGCTTCATTTGCTCAAATACCTTCTGCAACGTGTTCCTGAAACCACAGTCCTTCATCTCATGGCTTTCTGCTGCACAATCCATTCTCCAGTTAACAGGGCTGCAAACAAGCTAGTCACAAATTCCACATACATCTCTTTTTAATTAGTTTTCATTTTTATCCCAGTGTCAATACAGCAAAACCTCAGCAGCAGATTTGTCAGACTTCTTGCAGAACCACTGATGTTTGTTTAAAGCACCCAGCAGATGTAGCAGTGTAAGGAGCTAACAATGGCCACAAAGCCAAGCCAGCTAAAGCCACTCTTTGCCCCCTCTGCTCATTGCACAGGGAGGAAGCAGGTCATTTGATCACTCCACGGGCTACATCAAAGGTTCACAGTAATGCTGTCACTCCTTTGGCAGCTCAGGAGGCAGGAGAAATGCTTCTATAAACCCCAAGATTTTAAAGACAGAGGCACACTTCCAAACCAACAGGATTCTAGGAAGAGCTTCCACTTCTGCTGAACACCATCACCCAGCTTCCTCAAGGGCTCTGCTCTCCAGCAAGGTAATGGGGGAATCTGGCTCACAGGTCTCACTTCCTACATCCCACATCCTCATTCTTGCAAAGAACAGGTCAAAGCAGCCATGCAGGGGGATGGGGGTTTCTTCACTCCTCTTACTTGACCTGTTCTCATCCAGTGACCTGCAGAGATGCTAGTAGGACAAACCAGGTGGGTGAGAGAGGCTGCATCTTTGACCATGCAGAAAACCCCAGAAACTGTTCCAAACACCATGTCCTAAACTGCCTGGTAGGACAGTTTTGGAGGGTTATCTTTAACCCAGTAGGCTTTTTGGCTCAGTAGAGCATCACTCAGCGTGGTTCAGGAAGAATACACCCATGAACCTACCAATAACTGTGAAACACAGCCCACGTGAGTCCACACCACCTCAGAGATCCAACACCCTCTGTCTCCCAGCTCACTCATGATCCAAGGTTTCTTACCAAGGCACAAGTCCACCACAGGCAGTAAGCCAATGGCAGAGGCAAAAGTGCTGCTGCCAAAGCACACCCAGCCCCACACACATGGGTGAAGCCTCCCCTTCCCCTCTCACTCAGCAGTAGTGCTGCTTGCACGTTCAAACACCACTGAAAACTGGGAAATGAAAAGGTTTTGGCACCCTCCAGACCTTTTATATCCAAAAGAAACAAGGCTCTACTTGCTTTCCAAGGAAAACAGGAGGTGAAGTTAGAATCGGTCATTAGGGGAAACATAATTTGCAGTGTTCTACCCAGCTTTTGGGTTTAGTTGCACCTTCCCAGCCCGAGCAGTCACGCTTTGAACTGGTGAGTTCCCTTTCTGGTGGTTAGTTTATCAGTAAGGAGGGAGGGGGGAAAAGGGGTTTTGTTTCAGGATTTGTTTTGTTTCTTTGTTGTGCTTTCTAAAGGTTTTCCCACTGGCTTTGAAAGGTAAACACTTCCTGAGCCAGGCTGAACGGGATCTTGTGTTTGCTGCTTGCATTTTTAAAACCTAAGTAATTTTCCTCACTTCTCCTGTTCCCCTCGAAGATTGACATTTTGGCAGTCACAGGTAGAAAATCCACAGCCTGCAAGCGGGGATGTAACATAAAACTAATGCTTGTCTCAACACCACAGCTGTCTGGCTCAGCCAGGGAAGATGCCAGTCATTTCTGTGGAAGCACTGCTGGTGGCTGGGACCACAGAGCCTTTCCAGCAGAGCCTATGATGAGCATCTCCAGCTCACAACGCACCTTAGCTTGACTACAAGGATGCTAGCTGGGGGCTTCAGAGAGGTTTCTTGATTTTGGCATCTCCCCCAGCATTTATTGCAGCCTCTGGTGCCTTTACTCAGCAAACTGCAGGGCAATGTGTTTGTTGACAGTTTTAACTCCTGACCTCGTTATGAGGGCAACATGCACTGAACAGTTATTAAATGAGGTCTCTGAAGACTGCACTTATGTATCATAGTATACTACTGGGCTTCTGGAACAGTAATACAATTTTAATTCATTAAAAGCATCTCAGTATCATTTGTCAACTCAGCGCAAAGGCCACTGGCCTCAGGAGCCTTCTCCTCCCTCCCTTGGGGCAGCTGAAGGGAACTTCTCACCCAAGCCAACCTCCTGAGTTGAAATAGGCTGGGGTTATTTTTCACCTTAGGTCATTAGAGGAAGCAGTAGCAGAACCAGATTTAAAATGCTTATCTGTTACTAAAGCAATCTAAATTTTGTTATAGAAGCCCAGAGATCTTTATGGGAACATCACCAAGGCTGAGATCATAGAGTCAACCAGATTGGAAGAGACCTCCAACATCATCCAGTCCAACCTAGCACTCTGCCCTGTCCAGTCAACTACACCATGGCACTAAGTGCCTCAGCCAGGCTTTGCTTCAACACCTCCAGGCAACACAACTCCACCTCCTCCCTGGGCAGTCCATTCCAATGCCAATCACTCTCTCTGCCAACAACTTCCTCCTAACATCCAGCCTAGACCTCCCCTGACATAACTTCACACTGTGTCCCCTTCTTCTGTTGCTGGTTGCCTGGCAGAAGAGACCAACCCCCACCTGGCTACAGCCTCCCTTCAGGTAGTTGTAGACAGCAATGAGGTCTGCCCTGAGCCTCCTCTTCTGCAGCCTGCACACCCCCAGCTCTCTCAGCCTCTCCTCATAGGGTTTGTGTTCCAGGCCCCTCACCAGCTTTGTTCCCCTTCTCTGGACACATTGTAGCACCTCAACATCTCTCTTGAATTGAGGAGCCCAGAACTGGACACAGCACTCAAGGTGTGGCCTGACCAGTGTTGAGTACAGGGGCAGAATAACCTCCTTTGTCCTTCTGGCTACACTGTTCCTGATCCAGGGCAGGATGCCACTGGCTCCCCTAGGCACACTGCAGGCTCATGTTCAGCCTGCTATCTACCAATACCCCCAGGTCTCTTTCTGCCTGGCTGCTCTCCAGCCAGTGCTGGCTGTTCAGTGCTGTTTTGTTTTACATGACTAATGTAAATGTGTCATATTGTATGAGGAGTACTAATGTCAGATTGCTTTTGCTGAGGGTTCTGAGGGAAATATAACTTCAGGGTGGCTGCCCCAAAACACCATAACTCTCTTGCTGAAGCTTCCCAGCTCCAGGTATTTCTGAGCATAACATTATCACATTCTGCAGTCTGACCTTGAACAAGTGGAAGGGAATACCCATGATTCTGGAGGTAAATTAAAGGAGACACCATTTCACATGAATTAAAAGGCTGTTATTCCCCCTATTTCAAGAGGTGTTTGACAACCACCTAGAAAAAGTCTGTGTCACCACCTCTGAACAACACCTATGTGTAGGTTGACATGGGGCACAGAGACATTCCCTGCTACAAACATCGCTTTTTGAAGCACATGGGGAAAGGAAAGCCATTGTCAACAATACTGTCCTTATTCCATGTTCCAGAAGGAAAACTCATCCCATGGGATCCCGGGGTTTGGCAGGCTCTTTGCTGTTCTCCAAATCCTCCTAAGCAGGCTAATGCAAATTGCTTCCAAGCAGTGTGTGCAAGCAAAGAAGCTTTACGGTAACTGGCACCGCAGCAGACGGTGGGCCTTGTGTGGAGGCATCAGCCATGACTGCTTTCAGCCAGGAAGGGAGGGAGAAAGCCACACTGCTGATTCCCAAGTCACAGTGAATTCCTGATGAGTTGATCAAGAAGGAAGACTTCATGTCCACACATACACCACTGATAGAATGCACTGTTCTGCCATGCCAAGGCAGTACAAGGTCAATACAGTGAGGAGGGATCTGCCAAGATCTATTGCAGGAGACCAGTGAAATACTGCAGTGAGACCCAGGTGATGCTGCTAAGATCTAAAGCCATTAAGGACATTTGGCTACCTGACAAGCTCAGTGGCAAGCAGACCCACCAGACTTGGTACAGAAGGGCAAACCTGACCCCAGCTTGTTCCTCAGCCACCCCATGTCCACCCAAAACTCTTCCATAGGTTCAAAGTAAGTTGCACAACTGCACATGTTGTAAAGAATGCAGAAGGAGGAAGAGTTGTACAGGCTTCACCAGCAAACAGAGGAAGCCAGAAGAAGAAAGCAGCCTAGAAACTGGCACTGCAGTTACACTCAATTAGTTTGATTTAGATGTTTCAATATAGGATTATTTCTTATTCAGGTTAAACATCCTCTACCAAAGGGGTTTAACTCAGAACATCATTGCCTTTGCTGTATTATCCCCTCCTCCCACTACCAAAATTATCTTATTTCCTTGCTTTGGAAGCATCAACAGCTGCTTCCCACATCACCTCAGGAACCAAGTGCCACAAAACACACCACCACATGGTGGTTTTGCTCCTGGGGGCCAGGGAGCAAAGCTGGTGATGCTGGAAGAGACACAGACAGGAGATGCAACGTTCACCTCATCATCGCTCAGATGCAGGGGTAGTACCCCATGTCTGCTGCACTACAAAGCACTGCACCATGCAGCAGGAAGAAAAGGAGCTCTTCACAAACGTCACAAGAGATTGAAATTGTTGCCTTGAATTATGATTTTGTAAAATTAACCTGCAAAACCAAGGGAATTACTACTTTGGAAAAAAAATAAACTAAAATCTACTCTTTATTGATTTCTGAAGGGGATATGATAGATAAATGAATCACTCCTTTAGTGCTTAGCATGCAAACAAAAGCAGAGGCTTACAGCAGCAAGTGCAGGCAAGGTGGGCAGAACAGATACCATGCACTTCCCAGAGCCTGCTCCCATTTTCTGCCTGGTTTTCGTTCACCCACATCCAGTCACAGGGGCAAAGACTTCCTCCAGCAGACTTACTCTGCTTTGGCCCTTGCAGCCAGCCACAATCTTTCTCTAGTCACATACCCTTTTTATGCCATGTCCAAGCTCAAATCAGTCCCTAAGAGACATGCCAGCCCAGCTGACACACCAGCAGGGAGGCAAACAACATGAAGGACCTAAATGCAAGTGACAGCTGTCCCACAGTTACATAAAATCAAACCCACAACAGATGAAGCAGTAACTGCAGCAGTCAACTGCTCTGCCCACATCTGGTTTGTGATAGGTAATTGCTTATCAGCAGCAAGTTTTCCTGGACCAGTGCTGAGGCTTTGGAAGAAAGAGGAGAGTCTGTGCAGACCTACTCCTTTTCTAACCACAAAACGTTTGAAAGATTTGGTGCATCAGGAGTCAGAGGCTAGGGCCAAAAAAATAGAAGAGAAAGAAATGGCACAACACAAGAGCCCTATGAGGGTCAGGAATGCAAAACAGGAACAGGAGTACAAAACAAATGCTTTGAGAGAGAATAGGATGAATGAGAAGGACAGTCAAGGGATGTTGCCTGTTCAGAGGGCAAAGTCATGAATCCAAAAGCAGAACACATCCCATGCTCTCAGGACTGAGTACTTTTTTTGCTGATCACTCTCTTTGTCTGGCCACCAGGATTACTATAAAAGGCAAAAACGTATTTGATCTGTCCTCAAAACTCCAGCAGCTGCCCAGGTGGATGACTCAAGCACAAGTCATCATGAAACCACTAAAGGATTTTACAAGCACAGCAACACAGGACTGCAGACACTTTCTTGGAAGCACTTGTAGTGAAGAAAGAACATTTCAAGCACCCTAAATTTTGAGTAGTCCTCAAAACTGCTTCAGCAATTGCAGTTGGTGTATACTGAACCCAAGCATCTTTATTTTCTCCTGCCATGTGACAGATTCTACACAACAAATGCAATTTACTTTGACGTTAAACTGTTTGAGTAACATCATTATGATCGTGACCAACACAGATAAGGACTGCAGTGCTTCACAGTAGAAGACTCAAGAGCTTTGCAAATGTTTCTGTATTTTCATTCCCCAGCAGGATTTTCTTCAGACACATAGGAGCTCTTCAGTAGTTCCCAGAATCTGGAAGTGATGCTTACACTACTCTGCTGATGGGACCATTTGCTTTACAATGTCAGCACTGAATGGCTTTCTCCTGGCTGGTGCACATACTCCTACTCTTGAATACTAATGCCCTGACTCAGTGGGATAGTCTCCAGACATGGGAGACCTGTCCTCAAAGCCCAGTTCATTGTTAACACAGCAGCAGGAGTAAACACACTCTCCTGCTGCACAAGGAGCCTGGCCAAAACATGCCGCTTCAGGATGTCCTTCTGAGATGAGCCACTGCACTCTTAACAGTGCCAGAGAAACAGGAGACTGGGAGGATCAGCTGTCTGGGTTAGCAAGATTAAGGGACACCCAAATCCCTCCCTCCAGCCCTTGGATGGTAACTGTTTGCGGGTGGTGTTTACCGGGAGAAATTAAATCCTTGGCTGTAAGAGGAAAAACACCCACCACAACAGCGATCTACATATCCCTCAGTTCTCTGCTGAGAAACACAACTAGTCAAAATATAGATAAGAGGGGCACTTCTCAGCTCTCACTTGTGGCTGTGCTTTTCTTTCTGGCACTCTGGTCTCTGTGACTGACTCTGCCTTTAACTCTCTAATCCACCTAAATCCTTTTAGTCTCTAACCTCCTTGTCTTTTTCTTTTTGACACCTCACCTCAGATCTCCAGGTTTAACACGTGAGATAGATGTGGGCTGACCTGGTTATTTCTGAAGGGAGGGAAAGAGGAAGGGGGCTTGGGTCGGGATCTCTCCTGGGGACTTGGATTGTTTCTGGGATGGGTATTGTGTTTCTGTATTACTTTTAATTTGCATGTAACTGTATATATTTGTGTGCATATATGCTTGTATATTGTGCTAAGCTGTAAATATAGCTTCATTCTTAATTTCTAGCTCTGCTAAGTCTAGTCTGGGTGATTTCATAAGGGGGTGGGGGTGTAATACCCAAACTGTCACAGTAATCAAAGATCAGCTTTAATTGGTGCATTTCATCAGCAAGGAGCAGCTCTTTCCACCATTCTCTCCAGGGTGGAAATCAGAAACCCTGGAGAACTGGCAGGTGAGACAACTCCCTGCTCTCTGTCTTCCCCAAAAGCCATGAGATGCCTCCCTGCTGCTGCTTCTTGTACTTGAGAAGAATGAGCTAAGGGAAGCATTGAGATTCCAGACAGGTTTACACTAGAAGCAATGAGAAAATTATAGCTGGCCAAGTAAATGCCACTGGCTGGGCATCTGCTGATAACAGAACAGCCTTTAAGGGAGAAAAGAGGGTGGAAAATAAAACACACCACCACACACATCTACCACTCCTCCACCCTGGTGGATTCAGGTTTTCCAGCCTAGGAAGCAGCCAAGCATGCCAGGACTCAGAGTCACAGATCAGCTCCAGACAGGGAGAGCTTTCCAAGCACTGCATTTTGGAGATGCAAGGATGACTGTGATTGTTTCTCTCTCTCCATTGAGGTTACACCCAGTGCAGGGAGAGCTCTGCCAACTTGGAATGCTAAGTATGGGGCTGAGAAATGACACACGATGTGATACAGGTCAAGCTACAAACCATGCAGTACCCGTGGAGCTCCCCTTATTTGGAGTGGTTCTTCTGAGCAAGAATTTGTCACTGATCTAAACCATGTGTCTGATGTGCAACAGGAGGAGGTAGCAACTTCTCTGAAAGTCACTCATGGACTGAGGCATCACAGCAGAACTCCTGCCTGCAGAGGTAAGGATGTCACAGCCTCTGAGCAAACCGAGCTCAGGTTAAGCCTAGCACTGACCCAAGGAGGCTGCCTGCCAGGCAGGAAGGAGTGCTCCACACACACCTACAGGGATCTGGCAGAGGTCAGGGCATGCTGTGCAGCCTGTGACCAGGATAGGAGCACTACTACAGTGCAAACACCACACCATCACCTTTGTAAATACATTAGCCTCAGTCCTGAGAGCAACTCAGACTCAATCCCTGCAACCACCTCTGAGCAGCTGCTGTAGCAGACAGGAGTGCCCCAGAGACCCCTAAACTGTCACCTACTCACTCATTTATGGGTTAACACATTCCTTCAGTTGAAGCAGCTTTTTCCTTACCTCGCCTCCACCTCTCTGTGGCACAAATAGACAACTCCCAGCCCTCCTCTCAGCCTGTGCTCTGCTAGCGAAATCAGCCCAGCAAAGCTTCCCTAATCCCCCTCCAGGGAGACAGACATGCTTCACCCTTCCTACACCTGCTCAAATTCCAAATAAAGTGAGTTCTTATTCCCCCTCCCCCCAAAAAAAAACCCTAAGACCCAGCTGCAGCCAGCAGCTAAATTCCCAGCACAATATTAAAAGTCTTTATATTCTCGAAACAAGAGACATATCCCTTCTCCAAGGGCTCATCCCAGAAGAGGCAGAACAGAGAAGGCTTCCTGGTTGTTCATCCTGAGGTGGTTTCAGTGACAAACAGTTCAGGGTCCAGAGATTTCCATTCCTCATTCTGATTCTGTAGTCAGGAGAGACGATACTGGCTTTGCAGTAATCCTCCTCTCCTGTCTGTGCGTCTAAATGAACTATGAAATTGGAAAGCAGAGTCCAAGCATCCTCACCTGATCCCAGCTCCTGAGCCAGCCCTGCAGCCAATCTCTCACCAGCTGTTCCTTGCTATTCCACCCAAGTGTCATAAGAAACCTGGGGAGGGGGAATTAAAAATTCTGATCCAGGCAAACCCCATCTTCTTCTTGCCCTTCCCTGATCATCACCGTTAGAGCTAGGAACTCCAGTCCCAGCAGCTGGTGCCAAAGCTGACATGTCTGTGAAGAACAGGGAAGGAGAGCGGTGCCCTTGCAGTCTAACACAGAAAGGACAAAGATGTACCACACCAGCAACACCATCAGGTGCTTCTGTCAGGACTGATGCAAGTTGGTGTGGACCCCTGCTTCGAAGGACTATTAAGAGAGACCATGGCTCCTGATTCCTGAGCCACTTGACAGGCATCATCTTAGCCTTGCAGCACTTAGTGGCATATAGTGAATTGTCTCCTAATGTTGCCCTCCACACTGAAAAGCCTTCAGGATGATCCCATGGCTTCTGCTGAAGGAGCAGTTAGCATGGCCTGCTTGATCACGGCCCCTCACATCTCCTACCTTCCCCAGCCCCTGGGCAAGCAGTGCCAACACCTTCAGAAGGAAAATACAAACCGCTTCAACCTCAGAGTACAAGCACAGGCTCAGAGCTGGCTACCAGGAGGCAAGATGCTTTGCTGCCCAATGCAGCTGCAGCTTCCCAAGCTAACACAAAGCAGAGACCCGAGGTACACTCAGGTGAGCTGAGCAATCCAGAGAGCTTAAAACTTTTATCAGACAATTCTTCACAGATTGCTGCTGTGAGCAGTAGCAGGATCTGGCAGGTATTAAATGCCCCCAAACTAAAAATACAGAGAAGGGGGGAGGCGGGGGAAGTATATAATAAAGGGATCTTGTTTTTCTCTTCTTTCTCTGCTGGTAGGAACCTGCCCAGCACAGACTTGTAATCTCTTCACGTCCCCTTGGACGTGCGTCAGTGCTGAGACACCGTCCCTACAGGAGCCAGCCAAAACCTCTCTCATCACAGCCCCAGCCGCACTTCAAAGAGCAAACAGCTGGAGGGACGCAGCCCAGCGCAGGCAGCGGGCACAGCGCCCATTCGGCTGCCGTCACCAAACCATCCCGACGGACACACAGGGTGGACTGGAGACTCAGACTTGGGCAGCAGCACCTGAGTTTGGGGAGCTCTTCCCGCAGCGAGGCCCTCACAGCTCTGTGCCTCACTGGGATGCGTGAGGCCCTGAGGAATGGAATGCTCTACACGCTGAAAGATTAGCTACCGCAACTGGGAAAGAAAGAATTCCTGATGGGAAAAGGGAGCACGTCTATAGATACGACTTGAAGACCAAGGGGACTGGATTGTGGTTGCTGCTGCTACAGAAAGGCTCCGAGTGCAGGCTGCAGCTGTTTCAATCCCATCATCCTGCCCTCCAGTAAAGAAGGCTGCAGCACCTTCAAACGTACCTGCTGCTCCATCCCAATCCCACCCTGCCGGCTGCTTCCAGAGGGCTCTGGTCTCTGGTGCTCTGTCCAGCAGAAGATACACAATCAGTCCCCAAAACACAAGGGGGTGCAGAAGATCTGTGCTCCCTGCGGGGAGGTGGCTCCATTTGGTCACAAGCCACCCTGGACAATGCTTTCTTCCTAGGAAGGCCTGACTGGGAACCCAAAAGGACCTACCAGGTATGAGTGTGGGGGAAGCTATGAGAAAGGCATTCCACTCAAATTCCTCCAGTTCCAGAGTTCACTGCACCATTCCTTCACTCCATTAGCAGGTGATGTCTGCAGCCATAACCTCCACATCCATTAAATCAGTTTCTGTCTGTTGCAACACAGGCCTAACTTGGGGTCTCTACAGTGCTGTCTGATCAGACTCCAGGGAAAAAAGCTGCCCCCCACATCAATCTACTCCTAAACATGCCATCCCAGACATCCCACCTCCCAGCATCCAGGCAGACAGCTCATAGCTCCAGCATTTCAAGTACAATCAATTAGTCAGGCTCCAGGCACAGAAGAAAGAGGAAATCAATATTTGATAGCATTTGTACTTGGCTCCATACACACAAAACCATGATTAAGGCTATTAAATTAGCCAATTCCTCTTTAAGGGAGCATTCCCCTGGTTAGAGCTAATGCTGAGCAAACCACTGGACTCACCAATACAATTCACACTTGAAAGCAAAAGGCAGAAGCTGGTGGTGACTGAAGTGAAAGCATCATTATGCTGCATGGGTTAAAAGGCAGAAATATGCCTTCCTTGGTAGTGATGTTCTTTAGGTTGGGGAAATGTTGTCACATAGCCAACAGTTAAAAATGAGCAGAAGAGAGAAGATGATAACCAAGGCACTGTCTGCCTAGTTCCAATTCCTTTTGGAGGCTAAATGGTTATTTCCCTCATAAAAGTTAAGGCATTTGAAATTCATTTTTACCTCTAACTAGAATGGAAAGCTGAAGGGCTGAGATCTCCCATAAACTGGGAAAGGAGACATTAAGGAGTCTTGGACAAGAAAGGCTGTAATGGAAAGCTTCTTTTCAAGAGAAACAGGGTTTAGCAAAATCCTAACACCCATTTGCTTCAGATGAAGCAGCAGGAAGAAAAGCTTTATAAAATTCTTGTCTCACTGAGTGTTTACCATGGAAAATATTAGTGGAACCATATTTTTCAATTACAGCTTCTTTACTCTGGCATTGCTTATCTGTTTTATTAAAAGGCTTTGGAGAAGGTTGGGATATGGGGGGAAAGCACATGAATTGGAGATTATCTTGGCAGGAGAGCTGCAAGCTGTGAATCTCAGAGCTGGAAAGCAGCACTGGAAGAGGGCAGTTGTGTCACCTTCACATCAGCTGTAGGCAGGAAGTGCAGTAGGAAGACAAGTATGAGGCATGCAAGGGCTGCTCTGCTTAGGGGATTTAAGTCTAACTACAGGAAGGATTTCAGACTATGAGGTAACATCAATAGCATGGTTGGTATCTGTGCATTGTCAAGCCAATGATCAAGGGACAGATGCTTCTCTTTCTAAAGTCAAAGTCTTACTAACTACAGTTTTGGTTATCTTTTGGCATGTTTTATCCAGATTCACTGGAATAATGAATGGGGGTTGTGGGAAGCTTTCTCCTGCAACGAGGTATGGAATGTAAATATCAGGCCCTGTGATGGGAAGTGTCCTTGGGTCTTACTGATTCCCAGGGGCCTAAGCTGGCAACCATGAACAACCCGTGCACAGCTGTCAGGGGGTGGAATCTGCCGGCCCCCGGGGCGGACGCAGCCCCAAGGGGGGCTGACCCTGGCCAGCCCCCCTGGGTGGTACTCACAGGTTGTTTACCACAGGTAACCTATCTCTGCCTTACATATAACTTGGAGCCAATCTATACTGTCCACTTCTGCCAGCCCCAGGCTGGCTGGAAACACCTCCTCGGAGACACTATATAAGCCATTGCACTACCCTAATAAAGTGGTACTGATGTACTGATGCACAGATGCCTAGAAGCTGCTGTCTCGAGTCGTCAGTACCCCGATCTCGCCTCTCGCCAGCCTCTGTACCCCAACAGGGGGTGGGGGGAATAAGAGAGAGATGTCTGCATGCAGGCTTCTGCAAGCCAAATCAAAGAGAAGTTGTGCCACATTCTGACAGCTAAGCACATGTATGTTCCCCTCCTGGGCACTATATTACTTCATCTCTATAAATAATGCAACAAAGCTGCCTGCAAAGAATTTGCCCGTGTATATTCTGTTATTCAGTGCACACCTAGCTGAGACCTGGGCTCATTAATCTGAGCAACTTGAGAAGGTAATGCAAGATGTGGGCACAGTGCAGGCACTGCCACGTGGCCAAAGTAGAGGTGGCAGGAGGATCTGGACAGGTTATGCTTCCCACAGCTGGGAACTTGGGCTGGTATCAGTCAGCGTTGGAGCACAGTAAGACTAAATTGTAGGCCACAGGGACAGGCCATCACCTGTTTGGGATGCTTGAGCTGTTACTGTCACAGTACCACACTGTTCACTCCATCTATTTTTTCCCCACGAGAAACGTGCCCACAGCAGGAGCACAGTGCAGGCTGTCAAGCAGCCCCAGGGTAGTTCAGGGAGATGTTCACCTGCTTCTCTCTGCTGCAAAGCTATTGCATGGAGTTTATGTGGAGTGATGAATAACATCAAACCAAACAGTTCCCCAACCTGGGGGACTGCTGCCAGAGGCTCCTTTCCTTTTCAGTCTCCTGCTTCCTGTGGTTTCCTTCTCATTTCATTACATAAAGCCCTCCAGGTCCCTTTCCTGCTCCATTCTCTGTAGCCTCACAAGACTCCTGAGATGCCATGCAAAGCACACGAGCCTGCTTGGGGACCAGAAGCAGCATAATCACATCTATGCAGACCAGCACCCAAATCACCATCTGCCTTTGTAATGAGCTGCAGGGCTAATTGGCACCACACAAAACCAGTGTGCTTGTCCTGCTTTGGGGACTGCAGCTCAGCACAGAGCCAGACACACGCCAGTTTACTCAGAGTTCCCTCTAGAGCTCACCACAAAGTGATGCCACACCAACAGGCAGAGGTGCATCTGACAGACATGCATCCGACATAAGCTTCCCTAAGCAACAACAGGAAGTGTCCCTTCCACCCATCAGGAACAACCCAGGAGAGTCATACTGTCAAGTCTACCTTGTCCTCCACTTGGCCTTTAAGCTGGAAGCACAGAATGGATCTATGCATGCATGCAAGCCCAACACCAAGCTCGAGGGTACACACACACTACAACTGTCCCTACCCAGGCTTGTTAGCAGCATTCTGAGGTTTCACCAACATCTGTGTAGGCTTAGTAACCTTTAAAGACATCTCAGCAACTTTCTGAACTGGAGCAATCGAAGGAACCGCCTGATAGATTTTCCCCTCCCTTCTTGTTCCTCACTCTTCAACTTCAGCATTCCTCTGCACCCTTGCCTACTTGCCATCCAGCAAGGCACAGGACTTTTGCTGCTACTGAAGATATTGCAGACACAGGGATCATTAGATTGGAATGGGGTCAGGAACAGCAGTTCTTGGAAAGTCTCAATGCAGCCCACAACGTGTAAAGAAAGCTCCACAAAGGAGAGGCCTTGAAGGCTCAGCTTTTGTCTGTGCTGCCCAGTGACTAGGTACCAACCCATATCAGTCCATTTAGTGTTCGCTTACCTGAGGCTTGGGAACATGGATGTACAAAGAGATGGAGCATTGGCAGCCAGAGATGAAGTCTGACACAACACAAGGGTTGTGCAAGATGAGAGAGAAACTGGTGAGGTTTCTGGGATCTGGCATAATAAAGAAACAAGTGATAGAGATGGAAGCATTTGAGAAATGCTCTCTTCTAGATGCTGGCACACAGCAGCATCAATCACAACAAAACTCAGCAGATGTTCTGACAATAAACACCGACCAGGAAGAGCTGGGACACTTTGGACAACATGCTACCAATTCCAAGAGAGAAGGCAAGAAGCTCTGGCTTCCCTTGCTCACCCCCTACCTCCCCACCCCCTTATATATTCTGAAGTCTTGATAAGTCATCCTGATGGAAAAAGCTCTTTGTTGTTGAGACCTGAGCTGCAGCTCCAGGGAACATCCAGCACAGGTCTCGGGAAAGGCTCAAGCAGCAGAGCTCCTGCAAGTGTAACCTTCCTTTGGTACAACTATTCAGAGGATGCTCTTGCAGAAAGAGCCAAGTTTACACCCCTATTTTGTTCCAGCCAGCCTCATCTGTCTGGGAAGCAGAGAAGAGCATTAGCTCTAGTTCAGGAGGGCATGGTTTCCACCAAGCTCTTCCACCCACTCTGCTTAGTAATGAACTGCAGTGAGCAAGCTCTGTCTAGTGCTTGGTGTCATGAACCTGCAGCAAAGCAGAGGGAGCACCACTCACTTAAACATTGTCCACTTAGAGATTTCCACTGTGAAGTGGAAAACAATACAGCCATATTCAGCAAGTCACAGGAGCCTTTCCCATCTCCTCACCTCTCAGATATGGAGGAAGCCAAGCCAACAAGAGGCACAGCACCTCAGTACGTTTGCTTTCAGACAAAGTGCACAAACAGCACACCAGCTTTAATTCCCAGCTCTCAGGCACCTTTGATAAAAGCATCACCTGCATCTTGATCTGCTTTATCATGGTCTGAGCTGTGATGACAGGAGATGGAAGGTTGCACTTTTACATGAGGTGTAAAAAGAGAGCAGACACAAGATCAATTTTTTTTCTTACCCTGGAGGAAGAGAAAAAAAATAGTGATGAGCAGAAATTAAAACCGTGGAAAGTCCAAGGCAGAAGGGTCACTCAAAAGGGAAAAGGGCTGAAGTGCTTTAGCATTCAGAGGACTGAATCTGCGGGCTTCCCTGTATAGAGAAAAGAAGAAAGGATTTCCCAGCATAGGCCCTTGCTAAAGAGCCAAACTAGAGCTAGTGACAGACACTTGCCTCCCACCCAGGCAGATGTTGTTAACAAGAGAGAAAGGGCAAGCCTGTAGCCTGGAGGAACCCTTCCTTTGCCACACTCTGACTCTGCTTCCAAGGGTTCAGAAAAAGTTGAGGCCATTTCACTTCATTTGTCTTCACTCCAGGTGCCCTCACACACCCTCAAGTTGCTTCCCTATCCTTCCATCAGCAAATAGCCCAGAAGTGCATACACACAATGAGTACAGAGCAATCTGCTCTCTCCAAGGGCATGCCAGCCTGTGGAGAAGTAGCTGCCAGGTAGGTATGGCAGGCCCCTCTCTCTTGCTTGCACATGGAGACAGAGCACTACAACGAATGGATCTTTCCATGGCCTGTGGTTTGCCACCCACCAGTTATCCCAGCAAGGGCAACCATACAGCCAGAACAGGCATATATGAGAGACAGGCAATTAAAAGAGGGGTGGGGAAGGAAAGCAGTTCTTCTTATAGGAAGGCAACTGAATACTCTGAGATACTTATTAAAATCCAAAGATTTTAGCCATTACAGCTTCAAACTTAAGTAAAGTGCAAGGAGAGCAGCAGCAGGAGCAGTAGTGAAAAACAGATTGGAGACTTAGTGCTCCCTGGAATACAAGGAAAGTGGAGAGGGAGCACAGAGATCCCTCATACATTACTTACATTACAGCTGCTGCTTTCATATCTGCATCTCCACAGCAGAGATAAAGCAGATTGGATTTCACAGCCTTACTGCCTGTACCCCACAAGCAGTTCAAGCATCAATTCCAGTTTTCATTTACTATAAGAACAAGGTTCTTTTGCTGCCCTCTCACCCAACACCCACTGAGTACAAAGGTGAAGCACATCAAAGACAAAACTTACAGCTTGCACATGGTCCTGCAACTCCTGCTGCCTCTCAGGCCATCTGGACCCACAAATTTCCAACAGCTCCTCAAGCCACAGCCACCTCCAAACGCGGATTCACCCAGCTAAAACAAAAGACCACTCCTCCCTGCCCAACCCCCTAATTACAGCTGAAACAGATTATATACAACTCACCCCTCATCACAGCTGACAGGCATTAGCCACTCTTGCTCACTGGGCTGAGACACAGCTAATTTGCATTAACAATCCCCAAGGGGGATAATTTTCCAGATTCAAGTGTGCAAAATTTACAGAAAATGCTTCTAAGAATGGGGAGAGACCCAGAAACCCTCACTTCATGGCAAGATTTATGGTCACAGAAATCAGACACAGAGCTGTAGGCATCCTGCAACAGCAAGAGCCTGGGTGCAGCCACTCCTAGCAGGAGAGGAAATGTTCTATACACTAGGAAGATTAATATTACTTTTCTTACTGTTCCTTTTCTTTCTCAAGCCCCCCAAATAATGCCAGGAGCTACATATTAAGAACCACAGATGGTGAAGAATGCTCTCTGACACCTTTAACACCTATTTTCTCCCTTCTGAAAGGACCTGGGGTCAGCAGGCCAGACCTGAGCTTTCCAAAATGAGGTTTTAAAAGCAATACTCTCAGCCCAAATATTCTCAAGTCAGTGTAATGCACTGCATGTTCTTTTTATAGAGCAAACTAAAGGCCAGACAAGTACTGAAGGAAAATAAATACACCAGAGCATGATCTCTCCTCCTGAATGAACTCACCTCAATGATGCCAACTTACAGCTGTGTTCACTCAAAAGCCAGAAAGAAGCCTAAGGATAGAATAGTTTTGCTGGGGCACCTTAATTCTTGCTTAAAGCTCTCTGTGTAGCAGTAAGCAGAAAGTGGCCAATGTGATACTAGCTTTCCAAAAAGGTTTCAGTGAGGAACTGAGGAACCACAGAGCCTGATGGAGTAGGAGAAACTGGGATAAGGAAGAGAGTGAACAGGCACTGGGAGAAAGGCAGCACAGGTTTTCAAATAAGAAGCTGTCTCAAGAATAGATTGGAGCTCTCTGAAGGAGCCTGTGAGGGTATAGAAAGGGAAAACAAAATTACTGCAATTTGCTTGGATGATGAGAAGTCATTCAGCAAGGTCCTTCAACAATTAATCTTCCATGAGACAAGAGCAAAAGTCATTCTAGGAATGAACAACTTGTTAAAAGTTAAGAAGCAAAGTGTGAAGAAATTGGTCGATTTTCAGTGGGCAGAGTCACCTGGAGTGTTCAGCCATCCAGGGCTACAGAAACGAGCTGGGGGAAACAACAGTGAAGGGAGGGAATGACAAAGTTTCCTGATGACTTCAGGAAGAGGAAGCCTGGATGAAAAATGAAAGTTGTTTGCTTCTTGATCCAAATGATGCCTTAGGCTCTCAGCTCAATCTGCATGATAACAGAGTTCCATCAGCAAGCATTCCTCTGCACTTGCAAAGACCCTGATGGCCTTTTGCAATGTAATTAATTGGAGGCAATTACAGCAGTCGAGTGGGTCCCTGTGCAGTGTGCCCTGGGCAGGGCTGTGGTGCTGCAGAAGTCCAGGCACGGCTGAGCCAGCTGCAAGATACAGCTCCTGACAAGGTCCAGCAGCAAAAGGTAAATGAGTTTGAAAGGGAAACAACTGATGCTGCTGGCAAGAGCTGCAACCTGGCACAGGCAGCAAAGGCAAAACGATGTCCTCCCTACTTCTGATGAAGGAAGTGCTGTTAGCTCCCACTGATCTCTGTCCACGAGTGAGAAATAAGGAGCTCTTGCAACGTTGCACAGCCAGATGTTGCTGTGGCACATCATTCTGGATCAGCCTTGGATAATGTCTCAAGGGGATTGGCACTCAGACAGGGTCAGCACAGGTCACCGAGGGCCTCTTTGCAAAAGGCTGAGGGATAGCTAATTGCAGTGAGTCATGTGCTACTAAGGCAGGCTGGCACAACTAGCTCGAAGTCACTGAGATCCTTGAATGTTTTGCTTGTAGTTAACACTTGAGGTGTTTAAAGGCTCATAACAACGATGGGTTGTGCAACCATCATTCACCCCATGCAGCAGGTGCCCATTGTCTCTCATTTGTGCTGGACACATGCTTTGCACAAGTAGCAACTGCTTAAAAGCATGCTGCCAGCCCCACCAGCCTGTCTGTGCTCCTGACTTTCAATGTGCAAGCCTGGAGAATCATTTCATTCAGAAGAGTCAGCTAAAGACAAATGAAGAGTGCTGCAAAAGTAGCATGGTCAGCAGATAGAGAGGTGATTCTCTCCCTCTACTCTGCTCTGGGGAGACCTCACCTGGACATAGACCTGATGGAGACAGTCCAGAGGAAGGTCACAAAAAAGATCAGAGGCCTGGGGCATGTCTCCTGCAAAGACAGGATGAGAGACTTGGGTCTGTTCAGCCAGGAGAAGAGAAGGCTTTGGGGAGACCTTATAGCAGCCTCCCCATAGGGGGCCTACAGGAAGGATGGGGAGGGACTGTATCTAAGGGCATGCAGCACTAGGACAAGGGGCTATGGTTTTAAAGAGCAGGGTGGGACATTAGGAAGAAGTTCTTCGCTATGAGGGTGGTGGAACACTACAAGAGGTTGCCCAGAGAGAGGGGAGTCAGGGTTCATGAGGCACTGAGAAACCTGATCCAGTTGAGGATATCCCTGCTTACCGCAAGGGGGTTGGACTAGATGACCTTTGGAAGCCCTTCCCAACCCAGTGCATTCTATGAGTCTAAGAACCTGGGCAGAGCTAGGTTAACACATCCTGGTTTCAGCTGGGAGAGAGTTAATGTTCTTCCTAGTAGCTGATGCAGTGCCATGGTTTGGATGTAGTGTAAGACTGATGTTGATAACACACTGATGTTTTACTTGTTGCTAAGTAGGACTTAACCTAAGTCAAGAATTTTTCACTTTCCTGTGCTCTGCCAGCAAGCCATGAGGGGAAGAAGTCAGGAGATGACATAGCCAGGACAGCTGATCCCAACTGGCCAAAGACATATTCCATACCATAGGACACCGTGTTCATTACAGAATGACAGGATGAGGAGTAATGGGTTTAGACTGTCAGAGGGGAGATTTAAAAACTGAATATTAGGAAGAATTTCTTTACAGTGACGGTTGCAAGACACTGGCACAGGTTGCCCAGGGAGGTCATGGATGCTCCCTCCCTGGAGGTGTTAAAGGCCATGTTGGATAAGGCTTTAAGCAACCTGTTCTAGTGGGAGGTGTCTCTGCTAAGGCAGGGGGTTGGAACTGGATGAGCTTTGAGGTCCCTTCCAAGCTAAACCATTCTGTGATTCTATGATTCTGTAACATCTCAGTTGTGCAGCCAAAAACTACAACCCACATCACCCCGATGGGAATCAACAGGTGATGTGCTCAGGGTCTGGAGGCACAGAAGAGCACTTCAGCCTGCTACTGATTTCTGTACTAAGTGGGGGGGTTATATTTTGGGTGGGGTTTTTTCACTGATGCAGGTGTTCATATATTTTAGCATTTAGAGTCTGAAAAGCCAGGGATGTGCAAGGGATGCTGCTCCCTCTGCCTCTCCAGTAAAACATCTGTGGCTTTGACACTGCTTTCAAATCCCAGAGAAAAATCCCCACTCTTAAGCCACACACAGCATCAAAAGGCCACAACACACTTCTGAGGCTGTTGTCCAGCCCACTGGGAACATTCTGTTTCAAAGAAAGATTTTACAAGACCTCCAAATGTGCAGCAATGGCTCAATTAAAATGTCTTGAAGCCACTTGGGCATTTGATGCTGCAGCCTCACGGTGACCGAGTCCTTTTGTGGCTGCTGCCACAGGCTCTTCTGTGATATGGCACAGCTGGGCTCAGCCACTGCGGGCAAAGTACTTGCAGTGAGAACCATCTGGGAAAGATGTTTGTCCACATGCAGAGTTTGGGTGAGGATAAAGTGGTTTTGATGAGCACTGAGTACTCCAGGAATAAGAGGAAAATGATCTCGTTGTGCTGGAGGGTGCTGTCAGAGCAGCTCAGTGGAGTGCAGGCAGGGAGGCAGCACGGGGAGCAGAACAAGCATCTTCCTTGCTGTGGCCATCAGTCTTGGCCACCACAGTGAGGCAAACCCATGACAAATTGAGTTACACCAGATCAGGCAGTGTGCTAGACAGGAAGGCATTGCTCAGCTGCACAGAGGCAATTGACCTTCCCATCACACCCCCTCACAAAGCTTATGCCCTCTCACTCAGGATCTGCAGCTGGGAAGCAACCCTCAGCAATCTCAACCCCAGCCTGAGTCCCCACCATTTGTTGTAGGCAGCCCCTTCCCACTGAGAGGTGGCACACTCAGCTACTAGAAGCCCTCGGTGAAGCAAGGTGCTACTTTAGATCACAACTCGCCAGAGGAAAGCATGTGAAACAAGAAGCCATGCTCGCCGGCTGCGAAACCAGGCAGCTGCTCTCTCCCTGCTGCTTTTGACAGGGGAATTAAGCTCACTCTCTTCATCAGAGCTGTTTCCAGGAGAATTTCCCTCTGACAGAAAATGCCCATGGCTGCAGGAACAAGCATGGTGGGGAAGGACAGTGGGCAGAGAAGTGCTGTAGCCTGGGAGAAGGGAAATGAAAGAAGGTTTCAAAGAAACCACTGCCTAAGGGGAACAGGTCCCTGCTTAGGATGAAGTGGCACATCCGATGCTCACTTGACCCACATCCTCCAGTCAGTTCCTACATCAAAAAGCCAACAGAGGAACATCACACAGCCATCACTCTGTGCTCTGCAGGATTCATCACTGCTGCCCAGAGCTTGTCCCGGTGTTGCAGAGGTCCCCGCAGAGAGGGACTGTCTCATTGACACAGGTGACACATCACTGGAAGCAACCCATGGAGAGCAGAACACTTGCTGTAAAAATTGGCACATGCTTTTGAGTCTTTTATCTAACACTTGTCACTTCAGGCAGTGCTTTTAGCTCAGAGTCTTTCTCTTTGAAGTACCCTGCAGATAGTCATTCTCACCTGCCTCAGCAGGGACCTCACAGCAGCAGACAAGGCATGGGAGACATATGCACAAAGCTCATCGTATCCAAGGACAGATGCTCCACTGATAGATTTTCGGGAGAAACAAGGGCTCATGTCACTCAGATTACCCTGCCAGTGAGTGAACCAGACTGTCCTGCAGCCCTAACTGCAGACTGGTACCCAGTGCAAACACTGCCACCATCATTGGATGGCAGGGCACAGCTCTATCCACTGCAGTGGCCTCTGGCCCTAATTGGTGACACACAAAGTACTGCACTGCTGCACACTGCTGTGAGAGGCTGGATGCTTCTGGTCAAGAAATGCCTGAAGAGACTTGAGGGTCATGGTACACAGCAGAAAAAGGCAGCAGCCTGAGGTGGGACTGAAACAGCATCATGAGGACTTTGCCACAGAATTTGGTGACACTTGTCACAAAGAGGAAGAAAAGAACTTTACTGACTGATTTACTGTTCTTACAGCAGTGTGAAGACAGGCAGCAGAAGTCAGCACTGAGCTATCACCAGTGAGAGCTGGTGATAGCTTACTCATCAGAGTAAGCAAGAAAATGTATTATGTGGGACTAAAATGCATTATAGAAGAGCAGCTTTTAAAGGAGACTGTGAATTAGCATCTGCTGCCTTGGAGAGGTGTCAGCACCAGCTGTCAGCAGCTGCCACCATCCCCAGGTCCTTCCAGCTCTAGCCCCCTGTGTGCACAATGGCAAATGCCACCACAAAGTCCACTGTGGCATAAACTCTGTGCAATGACATTTCCTGCTCTTTACATGCTGCCAGACAAACTTTTTCCACTTCATCTTGTGCATCTTCTGAGAGGTTTTTGAGAGCACCAACAGAAGTCTTTGATGCCAGGTAGAGTCAGCCAGAGCTGAGGACACTTGCTGCTCTCCATGTGGAGGAAACAGCTGGGATAAGCAACAGGAGCTTTGGGATGAAATGGTTGAAGCCTGATTTTTCTCTTTCCCTACAGCACCCCCAAAAACATTGTGCTAATGCTTTAACTTCCAGCTATGAGGAACCAAGATGAGAAATACAGAACAGCCTCCCAGGAGGAAACAGGGCAGCTGGAGAAGAGAAGATGACTGAGGACATCAAACCAAACTGCACAGCAGTGGTGTGATCAGCACAGCCATGCAGATTAGAACATGGAAGTGTGCTGAGTTTAGCTTCAGCAGGTCTTAGTGCCAGCCCCTTCCTCGAACTGCCTGGTTGATCCTTCTCCATCTTTGCCCTCAAGTATCACTGGGGAAAAGCAACGAGCTGAATCCCAAACAACCTGGACAAGATTTTTTTGCTGCCAGCCTGAAATATCTCAGATGCTGTGGTGCTTGCTCCCACCACATGCATTGGCCTGTTGGTATGCCACCCAACCCAAATAAACTTCAGCTTCATTTTGGAATTGATCTCCAAATCTGGGAGCTCTGCTGTTTCCCAGGGCAGCCAGCTGGAATTTAACCCTCCCTGGCCCATCCGCTCTTCCCCAGCACAATGGCTCTGCTCAGACACCGTTAGGCATTGGTGCTCTTCGGTGCAGGGTGAGCAGGGATGGGGAGGCTTTTCCTGTCACCGGTCCTGGCATGAAATCAGCCTTGACATCTCGCAGCCCCAGCTGGCTCCGGGCCAGGCAGGGCGGGGGGAGCTGACTATCAAAATGCTGCTTCTTTAAAAAGGCTCTTGGCTGGCTGCAGTCAAAGCCACGCTATGCCTAACGTCACTGAGTAACAGAAATAGCAGGCATGAGTGAAGGGAGGAGAATGAGAGTATTAAGAGCGCACAGATTTCAAACATACTTGGCTAGGTAGCACGCTCCCTTCCTGCCGCTGCCTTCCCAGATGCGACAGAGCACAGGCACCTCTCGCTCTCTGCCCATGAAAGAGGACTCTCTCCTTTTGTTTTTTCCCTTTCTTTTTTCCCCCTCCCTTTTTTATGTTTCAGCTTTACTACTGCTAGATTAACTTCTATTTTATTTCTTATAGGAAACTTCATCCGCTGGATTTAAAAGCCAGGTTTGAACTGAAGGGATTGGTTTATGTTTTGCAGCTACTGGAATGTGCATGGAACACGTGTGTGATGATAATGTAGAGGGAAAGGCAGTGCTGGCTAGGCAGGTCGCTTAGACTGTGAGGTGCTTGAACGGCTGCATGGAACAAGAAGCTTTCTATTGTGTGTGTGCATGTGTGTGAGCGCGGGCATTTGTGTACCAGTGCAGCAATGACAGCAACATCAAAATGATGCAAGGTTTGCCCAGTTTGCTTGATTTTCTTCCTATGTAAGTGAGGACTTGCCAAGCTGTGGGCTCTGTCTGCAGACAGGTGCAGTATCTGAATTGAATTAGTGCTGTAGCAATTTTATGAATGAAGCAGAGCGCAGGTTCAGTGGAAGAGGAGCAGAGCAGGGAGCTGCAGTGTGTGGAGCTCTCTCCGGCAGGAGCTGTCACGCCAGGGAACCACACAGACATGCACAGCAGAGATCTGCTGCAAGTGCCCGGAACACAAAGTGAGGCAGACAGAAGAAGACAGTATCTGAGCCATGGAAAATCCACCTGAGTTTGATAGTTCCAGCTCCAGGCTCAGCTGGAGCATCCCATGCAGAACCCTTCATTTGTGATCAAGAGCTCCAGTGGCATCAAGATCATGTGGCAGAGGAGCAGGTAGAGCTCCCCAGCATCCATGACTCCTTCATCTGTGACGCTTTTGCTGCCAGCACAGCTCAGGCATGAAGTGGATAAGGAGGGAGCAAGTCGGTGCTTGGACAGGCTGGCTACACATGTCCAAAATTGAGCAGGAGAAGACCAAACAGCACAGTATGAAAGGAAGGAGACAGATTTGGGTTTGCAAGGTCCAAGAAAGTTGCTGGAGACCAACTCAGAGGAGAAATCTCCTGAAGGAGCACCAGCTACTGCAGAACCATATTTCACTTCTGCCCCTTGGATACCTGTACCCAAAGGACTTGGGGGGGAGATGAGCTCTCTCTGTTGTGGGTTTTCTCTTTGTTTTGCACCTCTATCCCAAGTGTTCAGCAAGGAAAAATCTCCCTCTGCACTGGATACCCTCTTTTATGGGCAGTTTTTGCATGATGTCTCTGTGGCACCCATTACTTGCATCAGGTAGTAATGGGAAGAAGATGTGAGGGCATGTCATGAAGAGGATGTGCTACAGAGGTTACTGCCAGGTCACAAGGGTAGCAGTGCTACAGAGGTTACTGCCAGGTCACAAGGGTAGCAGTGGAGGGCCTGGTGCTGTAACCCTGCTGACAAGGTGCTACTGGGGAAAGAAGCAAAGAAGCCAGAGCTGGTGTGAAGACAAAGGGACATCAAATGCTCCAGAAAAAGCTGCAAATTCCCAGGTTATTAAGAAGCCAACCTGCCCAGTCAACAAGTCAGAGGGAACTTTGCTTGCTGAGCCCTGCAAGATCCAGCACCCCTTCTCACATCATTTTCTGAACAAGGAGACAATCCGAGATCCATAAAACACACAGTGCAAAGGCACTTGTATGTGCATTGCCCTTCAGGTTGGCATAGGCTTTTGGTATGCCTTGAACTGAGCATTTTAGCCACTTCTTCAGTGTTTTTGTCAGGTAGGTCTGATCTCCCTTTGCCTGCACCTAGAGCCAGTATAAATTCAAAGCAACACCATCATGATTTGTATAGTGTTGTGCTTGAGCTAAGCAAAAGCTGTGCACAGAGTGACTGCTTGCCTAACCTGCTGCAGAGCAATCTCACACCTTGCTGCATGAAGCTGTTTAGACAGATTCACAGACAGGTCTGTCTGAAATATATCTGTGCACGGACATGTGAAAATCTCTGGGATCACACTTAGCAGATAGCATGAAAAAAGCCTCTCTGTACAGACACCTAAAACCCAGAGTGAAACCTGCACCTCTCTCTGTAGTTATAAAATACCTCTTTCCTCCATCACTCAAATACAAATCGAAACTGCAGGTCAGGACATAGCAGGAGTTTCTCACCCAAGCAAAGATGCTCTGTGAAAACACTGCAGAAGTGCTGGACAGGACTTTTGAGTGGATCACACATAATAGGCAGTTGACCTGCACATGGTAAATCTAAAGTTTGTTTTCCCTTTTGGGGGGTCTTTTACTCCTGCAGAGTTAAGAGCTTAGCAAAGAGGTTTAAGCAATCATGCTGCTAGATCCATAGGTTTCTGTTTAAGAATTAAGGAAGGACACCTTTTTTCACTCCAACTCCAAACTGTCTTTAAGGATTGCAGCAAGGATTCGCAATGATCCACAGAATCTCTTTTGTCTCTTTTCCATGGACACATTGAGATCCTCAAAGCTGTGCTTTTGTAATGATACCATGAACCTTGCATATGAGTGGCCCCAGTACAGAAGATCTTCACTACATGCAGACAGTGCTCAGGGACAGCTAACTGCTAAATGGTAATTTGGTTTGCTCTGCCAGATTTCTAACATGTTGGTTTCTGATGTCTTTCTTGCAGTGAAGAATGCAGATCTTCCTTGGATAAGATCCCACTAAGAAATGCTTGACCATCTCCCAGCAGTTGCATTTCTCAGAGCAGAAAGAACAGATCTTCAGACCCCTGTGGCATGAGCAAAGCCTCTGGCATTGAAAAGCCAGGAGGATGTCTCTAACTGATGAGCTGGAGAGCCACTTTCCTGCAACTCCCTACACGGTGACAGATACAAGTGAGGGCAGCCTGTTCAGAATCAGACTCAATGTCTCCACCAATGCCACAGGGGATGGCACATCAGCCACCGATTCCATGGAGGACATGATTGCCATCTGCACCATTGGGACAATCCTCTCCCTCATGTGTGTGATTGGGGTGACAGGCAACGTCTACACCTTGCTAGTGATGTGCCATTACTTGAGATCATCTGCTTCCATGTATATTTACATCATCAACCTCGCACTGGCAGACCTGCTCTACCTTCTCACCATCCCCTTCATCGTTGGGACCTACTTCATTCAGAAATGGTACTTTGGGGACATTGGTTGTCGTATCCTGTTCAGTCTGGACTTCCTCACTATGCATGCCAGCATCTTCACCCTCACAGTCATGAGCACAGAGCGCTACTTTGCTGTGCTGAAGCCCCTGGACACAGTGAAGAGGTCCAAGAGCTACCGAAAGGCCATTGCTGTTGTTATCTGGATGGTGTCACTGCTGCTCACTCTCCCAATGCTCATCATGATCCAGCTGGTACAAAGGGACAACAAAAGCATCTGCCTGCCCACTTGGAGCAAGCTTTCCTACAAAGTCTATCTCACCATCCTTTTTGGTACCAGCATCGTGGGTCCAGGAGTAGTCATTGGCTACCTTTACATCCGACTGGCTAGGATTTACTGGGTGTCACAGACAGCATCCTTCAAGCAGACCAAGCGGCTGCCAAATCAGAAGGTGCTCTATTTAATCTTCACCATAGTGCTGGTGTTCTGGGCTTGCTTCTTGCCTTTCTGGATATGGCAGCTCCTCTTCCAGTATTATGAATCCTTCACTTTGTCCCCCAAGGTGATGAAGAACATTAATTATCTGACAACCTGTCTGACTTACAGCAACAGCTGCATCAACCCCTTCCTCTACACCCTGCTCACCAAGAACTACCGGGAGTACCTGAAGAACAGGCAGCGGTCCCTCAGCAGCAGCAGTGGCTACTTCCAGAGGAGGAATCGTTTTCAGAGGATTTCAGGGAGGTCCCTGTCCACCAGCAGTCAGCACTGCACAGAGACATACGTTCTCGCTCACGCTCCTTTGGGAAACAGCAATGCCTGAAGGTAAAATAGATCTCCAAGAACAATCAGTATCGACTTTGGTGTTGCTTTGATTTAAAGTGTACATTGGAAAGGCAAAGCCTCAGCAGATCCATCACGTGCACACAGTGAGCCCAGAGGCTGTGCCATATGTCTGCTCTCCTTTTCTTCAGTGCCACTGATTTGATGCTAGCAGCATTCAGCTGAACACCTACCCAAACAGCCTTTTGCTTTTCATCTTTATCCTTTATAGTGTATCTCTCCTCAAGTAGCCATCAGTCATGAAAGTCTGTCGCAGGGCCATGGTTTTTAATAGCATCAGCTGTCTCCCAGAGCTTAGAATTTTGTTACCCAGCAATGGCTGTAGTTTGCTCTTTCTTTCCTTTAGCAGTAAAGCTACTTTTGTAGTTGTATGAGGACTCAAAATAATGAAATAAAGGCAAAGCAGCTGACATTGTGACCTGTAATCCAGTTTGAATTTGGGGTAGGACTGGACAACATGGATGAGGCATATCCAGGGATGCTTGCCCTGGGTTTGGTCATATGTTTATTCTACACTCATGCACTGGGCTTGATTGTCCCTTCACCTAAATGTCTGTAGTGGAGTCACAGCATGGTTCATGTCAGTTCATGACAATACCACAGGGAACATTCAGCATCCCCTAATATGCTGACCCCAAACACATGATGTGAGGGAAAATCATCTGTCCTGAATGAGTGTATCTGCCCTCTGCACTCCTACAAGGAGGAACTGGGAACCTCTGATGTTGCTATCAGGGCATCCATCTACAAACTGCAACATCCAGCCTGTGGAACCAGACCTACATCACCAAGTCCAGGAGGAAAGGACAGAGGGAGTGGTGGGGTGGTGAAGAGATGCGATTTCATGAAGCTGTGCAACCTGAAGTCTCTGATGTTCTCAAGTGTAAAAGTGCTGGTTCACTGTTACTGGGATCACTTGTTCCCTTCACAGGAAATTATTTTGCTTTACTGCTACAAAAGGTGAATCTGGTCCTGCCTGCACCCAGAACACTGCTTGCCCTGGCTTTCACTGATGATAAAGCATGATTAGTATAAATAGATCCTCCATGATGTCTGGCGCTTCCCCGATGAGTCTAAAAGTACCTTCCCTGGGATGCTGCCAACATCCATACAGGAGCCCTCTGCTTGCATTAGCCCAGTTACCTCATTAGCAGGGATGAAGTGGTGCAATGCCAGCACAAGTCTAACCAAGTTACAGAATTAGAAGCAAATTAATACTTGGGAGTAAATTCAGAGCTGCAGCATGACACTGCCATTTGGCAGTGAACTCTGCTTACACAGAGTCATTGCTTGTGGGGATGGTGAAAGCTAAGTTCTGCATCCATGTGATACACATGGAAAAGAAACTGTCTCTTTCATACACAGGCTTAAAGTTTGTTATGTGTTGGGAAGACTGTACATGTCATGCAAGAGGATGTGTGCGCATGTGCTTTTAATGCTAAACTGTCTCAGGAACTGGAAGCCCCTCACTTTGTGTTCCAAATAGCCTCCGAGCACACCATCTTCAGCCACTCTGCAGCACAGAGGGCCCTACCAGCACTGCAGTGCACTGGACAGCAAGTCCTGCTCCAGGATTAGTCACTTCCTGATTTCAGAGGGGCAGTAATACCCCTCTGTTTGGCTGTTTCCTACACTGACAGTACTTGTCAGCCTACTTCAGACTGGAGACACACTAGTCAAAGCCTATCAGAAAGGGTAAATCATCACTCACCCCACTGTGAGGAAGCAGGAGCCCATGGATGGAAGCTGAAGAGGCTTGCTATATTCATGAACACGTTTTCCACTTATTGTTTATCACGGGTTAGAATGTAAAGTTGGCCCTCCTCTTTTGGTTTGTTTTACATTGGGGTTTTTCTGGGGGGGAGGGGTTGAGTCAGACAGCTCAAGACAAGCTCAGCATGAGCAGTTCCCCTGGTTGTGAAGGAAAGCTACTGTGGGTTGAGCCTTTAGAAAGCACAGTGCCCCTTTCTAAAACCAGAGTCAAACCGAGAGGACAATTTGCAACTCATCCAGGCTTTACACACCTATGTGGGCAATGCAGAACTGTTACCAAGAGACATGAGATCAGATACGTGGCCAGAGTTAGCTGGATTCAGCCCTTTGTCCCCAGGGGAACTGCTCTGATTAGCTTCTCCAAACCCACCACAGAACAACACGTCTTACAGAAAATGCTTGTGAAAAGCATGACGCAGCTCTACAGGTGCAACAAGCACTCTGAAAGCAGCATGAGGATGTGTTATGGAAGTAAGGCTATGCCAGAAGTCCTGCCATGCCCTGAGAAATGAGCTGGTCTCCAGGTAGGGCACAGGGGTTCTCTGCCTCCCTGGAAGAACACAACCTCAGCCCTGGGCTGCACAGTCGAGTTTGCAGCCCGTGCTGTGCTCTCAGCAGGGACTTTGGCAAATTAGCACAACAAAGAAGAGAGAAGACACTTACAAGTCAAGGAATGTTTCCATCAACACCGGGTCATCTTTGAACGGTGAGATGTTTCATTCAAGCCTTTCAAGTTCCACCCCGGGATGGGTTTTGTTTTGCTCCGTAAAACCCATCCATCTCAACTTAGCACAATAAGAGAGCATTATCCCAAGTCTACAGGTAAAAGCATTGCTGTGATCAGCTCACAAGCAGCATTTGCCCCAGCTCTACATCTCCAAGTACGTTTACAGGGCATCAGCCACGCTTAGAGAGCTGTCCTCTTCTTGAAGCCAAACAGCAACTCAGCCACCAAGGTCTACTATATATAAACACAGTGAGGTCCAAAGAAGGAACTGTCCCCTCCAAGACACAGATGAATCTCTTGATTAACAACAGTTATAAAAAAAACATTGTGCCCTATTTACTCCTCCTTGCAGCAACATTTTAGCAGTCCAAGACCCAAGAACTGGTTTATGCATAAACATAACCTGAATTGGGTGTGAAAGGGTTCTGTGCATACACATGGCCATAGGCTTGCCCACCTCAGACCATACCCCTACACCTGCATCCTGTTTGCTAGATCTTTCTTCTCTATGTGGGGCCTACAAAAAAGCTGGGGAGGGACTTTTTAGGCTGTCAGGTAGGGACAGGACTAGGAGGAATGGAGCAAAGCTGGAGATGGATAGGTTCAGACTG
Source organism: Pogoniulus pusillus (assembly GCF_015220805.1). Lineage (NCBI taxonomy): Eukaryota > Metazoa > Chordata > Aves > Piciformes > Lybiidae > Pogoniulus > Pogoniulus pusillus. The sequence goes on along the minus strand of NC_087274.1, from coordinate 8,956,668 downwards.
GACGTGAGGAGGAAGTTCTTCACCATGAGAGCAGTGAGAGCCTGGAATGGGTTGCCCAGGGAGGTGGTTGAGGCTCCATCTCTGGAGGTGTTTAAGGCCAGGCTGGATGAGGCTGTGGCCAGCCTGATCTAGGGTAGGATGTCCCTGCCCATGGCAGGGGAGTTTGAACTAGCTGATCCTTGTGGTCCCTTCCAACCCTGACTGATTCCATGATTCTATGGGGTGACATCAGGAGGTCTTGAATTCCCCTGTCTCCTGGGCATCTGGTGTCCCATAGACTAGAGCAGCTGAACTCCACGTAACAGAAGGCAAAATTCTAATGGTTTGATAACTTAAGCCAGGGAGCACTTAACAATGCCTCAAAGAAAGTACTGATGTAAATACACCATGCCAGAATGTCCAAAGACAGCCAGGACAGAGATCTTGGCCCCTGAGGAGCTCCTACCCACTGGAAAGGCTAGGGACCCACTCTGGTGGCTGAAACGAGCAGCAAACTGCAGCTAAGGCCTGGCAGTGTTTGCAGCAGGATAATGCCTTTGCCAGAAAAGGATGAGGTTTGTATTTACCCAAAATATTTGCAAATCCACCCAGAAATTTAAGAATCCTTCTGAAAGTTTTGTTGGTTTGCTTTGGGTTTGGTTTGTTTTCAAATACTAAATTATCTCATTTCAGCCTTTAGGAGGCAAAACAACTCAATTTCTCACTTCAGGAAGAAGTTTTGCTCATCAGATTGCTTACATAATTTCAAAAATCCTCTGCTTTTTCCAGACCAGAGGACTCCTACAAAAAGGCCCCGAATTCAAACAGCAAAGTGAAGAGAAGCTGCTCCTCATGCTCCAAAACCTCTGCATGCATCCCTCTGGCCAAAACCTGCCTGAAGAGGGTGGGCACAGAATGGAGAGAGGTACAGCACACAAAAGGCTTGCTACTAAATCCACTCTTCTCAAGTGTTTACCAGATGGAAAGGCATCTGTCTGTGAGGAGAGCTCATGGTTTTGCCACAAGAGAAAGTGCAAAGATCAAAAATTTACTCTCAAAGACCAAAACACTCCAGCAAGTAATTTTAAGTGTCATTAGATTGAGTTGCACGTAGCTGGTAGTTACTGGCTTACAGCTCTTCTAGGAAAATGATAAAACAACGTAAGAAAAGCAAATATACTTCAAAATCAGTGAAAAAACCTGGCTCAATGAGAGTCAAACATCCACTGACAGCAGACCAGACAGGACAGGATTTGTCATAGAATCATAGAATCATAGAATCAGCCAGGTTGGAAGAGACCTCCAAGATCATCAAGTCCAACCTATCCCCCAGCCCTATCCAATCAGCTAGACCATGGTACTAAGTGCTTCATCCAGGCTTTTCCTCAACACCTCCAGGGATAGTGACTCCACTACCTCCCTGGGCAGCCCATTCCAATGCCAATCACTCTCTCTGCCAACAACTTCCTCCTAACATCCAGCCTAGACCTCCCCTGACACAACTTCACACTGTGTCCCCTTGTTCTGTTGCTGGTTGCCTGGCAGAAGAGACCAACCCCACCTGGCTACAGCCTCCCTTCAGGTAGTTGTAGACAGCGATGAGCTCTGTCCTGAGCCTCCTCTTCTTCAGGCTGCACACCCCCAGCTCCCTCACAGGGCTGTGTTCCAGGCCTCTCACCAGCTTTATCACCCTTCTCTGGACATGTTCCAGTACCTCAACATCTCTCCTGAATTGAGGAGCCCAGAACTGGACACAGTACTCAAGGTTATTCTCAGCAACTCTGTAAGGACTGTCCTGGCTGATTCTGGCATCACCCATTTCATGCAGGCATCCTGTTAACAGAGATAATTCATTGGCATCAGCTGCAGTTCCAGCCACAAAACATCCCAGACCTGCTTTTTCAGTTATGCCAAGGGCAGCAGAAAGGGTGCACTCACTGATGGACAGACCCTCCAAAGAAATTAGTCCTTGTGGGAAAGAAAAGTAAAGGTCCATAGTAAAGTATGAGCATCAGTGAGGTAGTCCCTTGAGCCCTATGGGCACAAGAATCAAACATTATGAGAAAGATTTCTGGTTCTTAGGCACTATGTCTAAAAAAGGGGGGGGAAAGGAGTGAATATTTACCCATCACAAGTGGCACCAGGCTTTGGGAGTGAATGTAGCAACACTCACAGAATCATAGAATCAGCCAGGGTTGGAAGGGACCACAAGGATCAGCTAGTTCCAAACCCCCTGCCATGGGCAATGACATCCTACACTAGATCAGGCTGGCCAGAGCCCCATCCAGCCTGGCCTGAAACACCTCCAGGGACAGGGCCACAACCACCTCCCTGGGCAACCCATTCCAGGCTCTCACTGCTCTCATGGTGAAGAACTTCCTCTTCATGTCCAATCTGAACTTACCCACCTCCAGCTTTGCTCCACTCCAAGGTTTTCTTTTCTGTGGTGAAAGAAATGATGATTGCTTTCAATTAGGGAACCTGGTGCTGGAATCCCAGCACACGAAGCAGCAAAACTGTCTTCTAGCTTCTCCTGTCCTTGTTTGCTTGAAACACGAAAGGGAGCACACTGAGCCAGCCTCCTGCAGATCACTTGCTCTGTTTATGGTTTACTGCTCAAAGGAGGGAGCAACATAACTGATTAACTGCAAACATTTCACTAACAGAATTGTTACCTTCAAAGTGTTTCCATGAGTTGATGAGTCCCTAGGACTCCACCATCCTTGGAGGCCAATTTCTGCTCTCTGTCCAATACAGGGAGCAGTAAAAGCTCAGCACTGAGGACATCCAGGCTATGGCAGGAGGGCACTGCCTCTCACCAGCCCTGGCAGCTCTGACACAGCTCTCCTCGCACAACAATCTCTCAGAGGGTCCAAAGCTACACCGGGGGTGCACTGCAGCCAGTCCACTTTGGAGATGCTGGACCTGACTTCAAATGAAAGAAACAACTCCAACAAAGTGAAGAGAGGAAAAGAAGTTTGTGAATTTCACACTTGTCTGGTGCATTGTCAAAATACTCAGTTTGGCAACATTCAGCAAAAGCTGGGGAGAAGTGAGGTAGGAGTGGAGCAGGATGTGGGTTCTGCCTGACATTGGCTGAAATGTGCAGGTAGGCAATTGAAAAGCAAGTCTGACTATGAAGGACATGACCCAAACCATGTAGGGAGTCCAGGATTGCTGCAGATAGAGTTCAGTCATGTTTAGGTCTGTACAAAGTCAACTGAAGCTATAAATCTGGAATGGGTTGCCCAGGGAGGTGGTTGAAGCCTCATCCCTGGAGATGTTTAAGGCCAGGCTCGATGAGGCTCTGGCCAGCCTGCTCTAGGGTAGGGTGTCCCTGCCCATGATCCTTGTGGTCCCTTCCAAGCCTGACTGATTCTATGATCTCCTTCCCCACCAAGGAAAAGGGCAGGGTCAAGTCTCCAAACGCTACAAATAGGTTGATTTCCACTGAAGTCAGTGCAGTTGCAATGTATAACCAAAACATAGGAACAACAACAAAACCACAACTAAAACAATTGTTTAGTCTTCAACTCCACCAAACATCAATTTCAGTTGTTCATATAAATAACAGTCAGGATGGGAAATGATCTCCTGAATGACAGAGTAACCTTGCAGTAGTCAAATGTGAGGTCTACAACTCCAGTGCAAACCTACATAATTTAAGGTGGCATTTCCAAAGCTTTCCAGTCCTTGGAGCATCAGAAAATGGAACATTTCCATTCTTTAAGGGCAGCCTGTACTGAAGCTTCCTGTGCTGTTCCAACCTTCTCCATCATGGCTAAATTTCAGCACAGCAAGCTTTGACCATCTGGCCTCATTTAAACATAATTGTGTTCCTGCCTTCTTACAATGGACTAAAAATAGTATGAGCAGTTTCCCACTTAGAAATTCCTTATTAATCACTGCTAGCTGATGGGCAGGTTACAATTTAATTTAGCTAATTAAAGAACAAAACATCTTTGAAAGGTGCTGGGGCTCGATTGGATTTCACTGCCTAAAAGTTATTCCTTGATCTGAAACCTGTGTCTGAGAAGACCTGCTCTGGGAGCAGCCTGCAACAGAACATAATGTGAAGTAAAGATCTAATGCTGTAACACTTCTGCACTGCAGTGGGAGAGGAGCTTTAGCTTATGCTGCCCCTGGTCAACGGATGGAGCTAAAACCTAAATAACTTGGAAGAGGAAAAGACCAGCACCATGTAGTAGGGCCAGCTGTGGGATTTTGGACACACACTGTTCACGCAGACTCGCCTGGGAGTTACTCTTTATGGTTGCCTTTGCCTAGGGAGGGCGTGCCTGTGTCCATCTGGCAGAGGGCTTCATCTCACCCATGCAGCTGCCACCCTAAGACTCCTTGCCCAGATTAAAGGAAAATGTTGGAGTGTAATGCATGAAGTAGCTGTACTCAGCCACTGAAAACCTAAAAGTCTTTCTTCATTCTAAGAGAACACTAGCCTGTTAAAATCCTTGACTGAAAAGAGAAGCCCACAGGCTTTGATACCTGTTTTTGGAGTGTTTGAGGGTTATCTTGGATGTTTTAAGAATCACAAATATCTGCTGTAGATATTTCCCTTGGACAAAAACCTAAAATCTCATCAAACCCTTTGTGGTTAGAAGCAAAAGCCCAGCCTATATCCCCACACCTGAACAACAAAATACCCTACCCAGGAACAGGAGGTGATCCCTGCACCCTCCCCACACCCAGCAATCAGCATGTCCCACAGGACAGAGGGGAACCATGGGGATGTGCTGAAGACATTGGCTGAAACTGAAGACATTTTAGTCAACTTGGCTCCAACACAGACTTCCACAGGAGCCAAGATTAGTAAATTCATTCTTCTTATCAAGATTCTTATCACTAACTTGCCTTTTCTTGCTCCCAACCTTTGTCCCACTTGCCTATTTAGGGTATAAACTCCCCAGGACACCAAATGCCTCTTGCAAAGCCTGTGTAGATGTTCAATACGACAGAGACACAAAAGGGACCATGACTTCAAAAGCAGCTGTAACACAAACGGCTTCAGCTGCCAATGTTAAAAGTAAAGGCATTTACTGCTGAGAGCCTTTAATCCTGTACAAAGCTGCTGCCGTGGTGTCAGATGTCCATATTATGTGTTTCTCAGCAAGGAGGCAGCAGGAGATGCCTCTGCAGCAGCAGAGCCCCTGATATGTGCATGCCACTTGCTAGCAGTTCCATTGGAAGGCTCCATCCTGCCCCAGCCAGGTTATACAGCTGTCTTCAGAGTCACTGTGGCCAACATCCTTCTTTTTTTCCCCCCTCCTTCCCAGACTGATAAAGCAGCTTTTCTGCCCTGCTGTGACAAAATGGATCTCTCTGGATATGTGCTTATGGAAGAGCTGCAGTGGCGTATTGGGAGCTTCTCTGACTGATCAGGTAAATCCATCACTGACACATCAAAATGCTGCCCAAACGGATCAGGTTCCACTTTGCACATCCTGGCTAAGGAAAGCAGGCTAATGTCAGATGACTCCAGCATTAGTTAAATGCAGTTGTTTCCTCTTAGAGACACAAGCTGATTTTGCAGCTTTGGGAGCTTGAAGTGTCCACAGCATTACCCAGCACTGCACTATCACCCATTGCAGCTGCTCACAACCAATCCCAGCCTACAGGTTACACCTGAAAATTGGCTTTGAAGGGATTAGAAACTGCTGAAGCCGCTTTTCACAGGGCTTCTCCACACAAGTCTGCAAACACCTGCTGAGCCACAGCAGGGAAAAAGACATACAGACTCTCCTAAGGAGAAGGGAACATCTGAGCAGACCAAACCTCCAAGCACAGCTGTGAGACAGTGAGAGGAGATGAAGGAAAGGACTTTTGCAGCTTTGGGTAACAGCCTGCCAGACAGAGGTGGAGAAAGGGCATGGGTACCTGTCTGCTAGAGATTAGCAAACTCCCCAAAAGAGCACATATCTCAAGCTACTCAGCTCTGAACAGGATGAACAAAGGAGCAGGATGTCCTCTCTGCCACTCCTGCAGGAAGGTAAGCTCCTGTCCCAGGTCTAGACCTTGAACAAGCACCAGCACATCCCTGCTGATAAAGAAAGCTTTCCTTGCTGAACTCCTTTGAGATGAATGCATGAAACACTATGCTGTATAGCTCTTGGATCTTCTCCTTAGCATAAACTAACACAGAGTTCTATGCTTGCTTTGTTTCTGAGCAAATCTGCCAAGTTGTTTGGGAAAAGGAGCAAGTAATGCTGGGATACAAGCCAGGGAGACATGAAAGCTCTGCCCGAGGCCATGCCAAGCCAAAGCTTGGTTGCAAGACATCATCATCCCCAAAGGATTTAGCACCTCCTCGTTGCAGGATCTGGGTGAGCTTAAGGAAAAGTCAGTCCTCCTGGGAGGCAAGCTGCAATGTGAGCACTGCCCAGCATGCTGCTGCTCACCAAGAGGCAGGACAACGCTGAGTTATCTTTGGCATGTGTCCCCCAAGCTGAAGCAATGTTTGTAAGGGTGCTCTTTAAAATGAAAGAAAAATACACCCCAGCCCAGTTAAATGGCAGATGTTTCTTTAGACTGGAGTTTGACAGAGGATATAGAACAGGATTGTTCTGGCACCATCCAAGGCAGTAGTCTCGTGGAGGTTTCTCTGTCTCCATTTTATTTATTTATGTAGTCCTTGTGAATTTGTAGTTCTCTTTGAGGACTGTGCAAAGCCTGTGTGGCAGAGGGTAGAAGGGACTTGCAAGACTCACTGATGGGGAAACCAAAAACTGTCAATGGACAGCAGAGTAACCACGTCTCAGTAGACATATGCCTGTGGTTGTGTTAATGCGAGAGAGTCTTGGAGAGCAACTGAGTCTTCTTGTGGATGACAGAGGCAGACAGTCAGTGTTCAGTGCACACATGTGGCTGAGCACACGAGCAAAAGCACTGGATTCCTGCTGTGTCAGCCAACCAGCTACAGAACAAGGGGACACAGCCTCAAGTTGTGCCAGGGCAGGTCTAGGCTGGATGTTAGGGGAAAGTTCTTCACAGACAGAGTGATTGGCATTGGAATGGGCTGCCCAGGGAGGTGGTGGAGTTGCTGTCCCTGGAGGTGTTCAAGAAAAGCCTGGATGAAGCACTTCATAGAATCACAGAATCAACCAGGTCGGAAGATACCTCGAAAATCATCCAGTCCAACCTATCCCCCAGCCCTATCCAGTCACTTAGTGCCATGGTCTACTTGATTGGCTAGGGCTGGGGGATAGGTTGGCCTGGATGATCTTGAAGGTCTCTTCTAACCTGGTTGATTCTATGAATCTAAGAATGGGACCAGTTTGAAGGCCACTGCAGATGATGAAGAGCACCCTGCTGACCTCAGCAGGCTTTGGATCAGGCCCTGCAGGACTGTGCATTGCTGCTGCGTCAAGTCCTTGCCCATGTTTTGCAGCATGTGGGTACATCTCACCAAGCCCCAGCTCACCTGGGCATGAAATGAATGCTGCCCATTCTGGCAGAGATAGAGACAGGGAAAGCAGGAGGCAACACACAAAGGGAGCATTTCTCTACCTGTCCCCCCCTTTTTTTCTCTCTTGCCTAAGAGTGTTTTCTCTGACAATGCCCATAGCATTCAATCCGTCAGAAGTTAAAGAAGCTGCTATAAAGAAGCATCAGGGGTGCAAAGGGTGGGAAAGCTTTAATGTGAGCATTTTAAATTGAATTATTAGATACCAGTGTTGTAGCTGAAGCTATTTAGATAATGGCACACTAACAGCTGGCAAGACTGACAGTGCCTGTTCTGCTCACACAGGCACAACAGCAATCTGTGCTTTATCTCACAGCTGGGTGCAAAACACATTGCTCTGGAGAGTTTCATTCACCTTCAAATCACTTGGACAACACAGAGGTTTGTTTGTCCAGCTATACACCCAGCTCCTCCGCTGTCCTCCTCCTCTTTCAGCACTGCAGTTTAAGCAAAAATGCTGGGTAGACTCTCAGCAGTGTGCTCCCTTTTCTGCAGTCTCACACACATTCCCCTGTCTGCCTAATTCCTAGGCCCTTGCTCTTCTTATCAAACCAAAGCATTTAACTGTACAAGACTGCCTCAAGGGGCTTGCAAAAAGATTTACCACATGCCTAAGACCTGGAGGCTCATCCAGAGTAAGAGATCCATACTGTAGCAATACTCTACCATACTGTAGATCAAACTCTAATTTTACAAACTACAAAATAAGTCCAAGTTCTTTCAGCATAGCCCACAGAAAAAGGAAGGAGGCTGTTTTCTCTTTCCCTGGGCAGCTGTATTTACATAGAAAGCAACCTTCAAAACTGTCACCAATCAGTCAAATCACTGCAAGGAGTCTGAGGACAACCTTCCCACAGAGCTGGGCTGTCACGTCAGGCTCAGATATCCACCAGGAGCACTGGGCAAGGAGGACAGAGGATAAATACCTCGCTACTGCCAGCAGGACAGGCTGAACCCAGAACATTGGGATGAGGAAAGCATCCAAGTAATTTTTGAGGCCTGAGGAACAAATTACCATTTCAAGGCATGTTGTCAAGAGACAGATATCAAACACTTTGGCTGTTGGTGCTCCTAAAGCAATGAGAACAGATGAATCCAACAGATGTGTATTTATATATATATATATATATATATATATATACATCAAGCAAGAAAGGAATCTGAATCCTTCCCTAGAGGAATGGATGCTATCATCACTGATTTTTTAGCCAAGAGTCATCCTGGAATGTCACAGTTTATGGAAACGTTGCCTTGGCATTCACTGTGGGCCTCTTCAGGAGGGTTTGGTAGTTTTAACTTTCTCACTTATGAACACTTTCCCACTTTATGAAGTCACCAGCCTTTAAATTTATCTCTCCAGCCAGTTTGGAGAAGGGACTGAAATCCTAGTAAAGTATGAGGGGGAGGGCTTGGCCCAGTGGTGAGACTGGGAGAAATCCATACTCACACAGCACTGGCTCTGGAGAGAGCTCTTGATTTCATCTCCCACAAGCAGTGAAATTTATTCCAGGCTTTTGCTTTCTTTCTCTTTTTTTCTCGCCCCTTAATGATTCTAAGTGTCCAGTGGGACTCTGCAATTTGTTTTATTCCAATCAGCAGCAGCACTAGTGGCTTTTGGACTGCAAAAAGCTGAGTGAAAAAGCAGACAGTGGTGGGAGAAACAACACACAGACATCCCAGTGCCAGCACTGATGTCATGCTGAATAGATATTTGAAAGAATTTAGTGGCTTGGTGTCATTTACTTCCAGAAGCAGCAGCTATCCAAAGCACTCCAGCACAATCTGCACCCAGGAATTCTGGTCCCTATGTGCCCAACAGAAAGAATAAACTCTAGGTTTTATCTCATGCTTCAGGGATAGGATGGGCAGAAGTGTCCAATGCTTTTATGACAATCTAAAGGTCATCTTCACTGGCTCAAATGTGAAAATCCCCCTTCCCAGGAGGTGACCTGAATCAAGGGGCAGGACAGCTTGGGGTAACACTGAGTGGGACCCCTCTCTGTCTATGCAGTCAGGCTCGCTCAGGCTCCCTCCTTACTGCCTCTGCAGGGTCATGGTCTACTGGCAGTGAGGTGCTGGCCAAGTCTGTGCTCACAAGGGGAGGGAAACACTACAGGCTTGGCAGAAAGGCAGGGGAGGGGGGAAAAAGAATGGCTGAAGCAAGTGACACTAACAGATGCTGTCACCTTCTTATCTTCCCCATGCCAGAATCCACTCCAGCAGAATTAGGGACATGCTGCAGGGATTGGGGATGAAGCCAGGCTCTCTGTGGGCAGCAGGGCCCAAATCACATCTGTCCTGTGCCATTCTCCAGCTCTTTGCCGCAATCCCAGCCTATGCAATGGCCATAGCAGCTGGGCAAGAGCTCTCTGCTGAGCCTCAATGCTCCCACCACAGGAAGGACTGGCTTGCAGCAGCAGGACCCTTAGCACAGTGAGGAACAGTGGTGGGCAGCGCTGCTCACCCTGAGTGGACACACAGGCACCATGCTGTGCTCACGTGAGCTACTGCCAGCACTTCTGATGCCAGCAGGATGGCATGCTGGAGAGGCTGGCACTGCTTTTCCCCACCACAAGAGATGATTTTAACCTGCTCTTTTGCCTCACAGAGAGCACACATACTCTCAGGATGAAGCAGGACCAATAACAGGACTGGGGACACTGGGCAAAAATATCCTGCAGGGTAAGTACATTTTGCTGCTGTTATTCCACAACTTTACCACTGTATCCATGTTATCCTCAGACAGCAAAACTCAGCCTGAGCTGACAGAGGGCAAAAAGCACCTCAGTCATTTCCTTCTGCATCATCCAGTAAAAGAGGATCAAGTAACTCATGGCTAATTGCTTACCTGACAGACTTCACATTAAAAAAAAAAATCTTCTTCCAGATGCTGAGATTAATTAAAAAAAAAAAAATCATCATTTTCTCTTCCATCAGTTACCCAAATGAGGCTCATTACATGGCCATTACTGCTCTCTGTACAAGGAGCTTGCTATTGAGTGTCACAATGGCAGTCAAAAAGCAGCCTGCTCACATGGTGTGCTGAGAATTCACATGGTGTGCTGAGAATTAACAGATTCCTGACTTGATCCTAAGCCCATTTTGAAGGCAGTGGGACTCTGAATCAGGTCCAAGGTGGTTTGGCAAAGTTACAGAGGGACACTTGGCTCTGAGTGACAAAGCAGGAGCTGTTCAGAGCAGCAAGCTCCCAGTTGCTTTAGCTTTCCTGTCAGTACTGTCTCTTCTGGCAGTCTGGGATGTCTCTCCTTCAGTTTTCTCACTCACTGCTCCCTGGTAAGTATCTTTTTCTCTCTTTTTTGTTTTTTTCGTGGGGTTTTTTGGTGTTTTTTTTTGTTTTTTGTTTTTTGGGTTTTTTTTTGGTACATGTGATTTCATATTTCCTTTAAAAAATGGAAACTCTAGGACAGAAAAAGCAGCACAGTCCAATCAACTTAGATGCATTTCTATGAAATCCAGCATTTTTATGTTTGAGAAAGAAAAACAGAGCCTGCCCTGAAATTAAGGATATACAAATAACCTGGAAGCAGACCATGCAAGACCAGAAAGGAACCTTCTGCCTCTGGGCTTGGAAGAGCCAGTTTCTCCCAGCCCCTCAACCCATCCAGCAAGTGCAACCAAGCCACCTGTCAGATGATGGAAAGAGTCTTTTCTAGAGCCCAGTGCTGCTTGACCACATGGGGGATGCTATGGGAAAAGTCATTAAAGCTGCATCACAAGACCAAATAAAAGCTGGAGTGGTCCCCCTGCTCACAAGGGACTTTTTTTGCTGCAGCCTGAAAGCCCTGAGGGAACCTAAGCAAAGCCCTCAGGCTGGCTGAGAGCTTCTCAGGAGCTGAAAAATGCCACTGCCAATACAACTGCTACCAATGCAGCAGGAAAAGAAGAAAAGGGAGGCTTACTGCAGCACTTCCCTCTCCCTGCCCTTCCTCTACTGCTTCTCCCACTCCAGCACACACTCTCTTTCCAGGGCCTTGCAGCAGCCAGGGCGGGATGCACACATCACCGCCCAGGAAAGATGCAGGGTGCACACCCCTGCTCCAGCAGCAACACAAAACTCTTCAGCCTTACAAAGCTTGAAGGGTCATCACTGGTTTGAGCACAAACACTTAGGCAGCACAGAGCCTTCAAAATACAGAGCTGTGAGTCCCATCCTGAGCCTTGCCAGCTCAGCTTCCCTGTCATTAAGATGCTGTAGCAAACTGAACCTGAAACAAAGGGTTCCTTAGGAAGCTTTGAGCCCTGCATGCGACCTGGCACATCCCTCACACCAGCTGTTCTCAGTGTGCATGTCACTTGTCTGCTGGTCTAGTGCTGCAGGTTGGGAATAGATAAATTGCTACAGCCAGAATCTGAAAGGGAAACAGGGAAAATCCCGAGGTCAAGACCAGCATCATGAATGAATGTATCCTGGAGAAACCTTTGGCAGGAGAAGAGGGGCTCGTACTCTGTGCTTACCCTGGCCAAACCCAGACATCTGGTCATCTCAAGGCAATGCCCTCTTTGCCTTCCCTTACATGTGTGAAGGACTTGGAAAACAAACTCTGCTTAGTATTAACAGCAGCTGATAGAGGAAGAGCTGAAACACCAACAGATAGACCCTGAAGCATCAGATGAGTGGAAGCAAGAAGCGTCTTTACCAGTACTGCCGAGGCCACAGCTGTCATGAGCATCTCATACCAGCTTTAAAGACAAGTGACAGACACACACCCACACCCCCAAGCCATGCTACATAAACACAACCAGCTCATCCAGAATTTATTAAAGATCAGCTTTTCCTTTGCTACTCCAGCTGAAACAGATGAAATGGCTGCACAGGAATGAGTGGCTTAGGATATGATCAAAATTTAAAGAGAAATCATCACCACAGACTTCACTGTCTGGCTGTAGGATTAACTTCTCTTGAAAAGAAGAAAGAAACTGCACCTTATGCTGAAGGACTAAAGCTGCTAAACCTGTTTTTTTCCCTCTTGTCATCTTCTTTAAATCAATTCATCTGCACTATGAAACAGAATTCAACCAAGTCATTAAACTACTAGCATAATACATTTGCCCCAGAACACTTTTTTTGCCACTAGGTTAATGAGTACGGGGAGGCAAAAAAGGACAGTTATGAGAACAGATCACTGATACCACTACAGAGATAGGTGTCACCTTCATGCTGTGGGCAACTGATGTATTAATGGTATATGGGAAGTGACAAGTTCCAAGAATTCATGAAATGGAGACAGTCTTCATTTCCTGTAATAAAAGAGACTGGAAAAGCTTATATTGTGATGCTATTAACTGCATCCTGAGCCAAATTGTCCATCCTGTGACATGGCTCTTCCACATCCAGAAGAGATAGCTGGAAGCTGAAATAGCGCAAAATAACCATAATCAGCAAGTGCAAGGTGGCCACAGCCACATCTCAGAGAGAAGCAAAGACAGTAATTTCTGCTGTGTATTTTCCTCCTTCTCCTTTCACAATTTACAAGGGACCCAGTTAGCATTTTCTCAATTGGATTCCTCTCAAGCAGGTATTTCTTCAAAGTACACTCTGATGTTTGCCACTCTATTTGGACTGGACAGTGTCAGAAGGGGTTGCTACTGGTCCCAGTTTGATGAAACACACTCGAAGTCATAGAATCAACGAAAGGACCAGAGGGCATGGCAGTGCCCCCAAGGCCTTCTCACACCATAGGCAGGGCAGCACAGGGCCTCCTCTTACCATGCTAAATGGAGCCCCAGCAAGATTTCTTTTATCATCGAATCAGCAGGTTGGAAGAGACCTCCAAGATCATCCAGGCCAACCTAGCACCCAGCCATGTCCAATCAGCCAGACCATGGCACTAAGTGCCTCATCCAGGCTTTTCATCAACACCTCCAGGGATGCTGACTCTACCACCTCCCTGGGCAGCCCATTCCAATGCCAATCACTCTCTCTGCCAACAACTTCCTCCTAACATCCAGCCTAGACCTCCCCTGGCACAACTTGAGTCTGTGTCCTGTCATTCTGTTGCTGGTTGCCTGGAAGAAGAGACCAACCTCCACCTGGATCCAGCCTCCCTTCAGGTAGTTGTAGACAGCACAGTCTTGGAATTCTGATGAAAATGTTAGCATGTGTGAATTGAGACACTTGCTTCCTGCAAATAAGCACTCACAGCAGCTTTTCCCAAAGGTACTCCTGCCAGCAAATGCATTAGCTCAAGTATCTGGGGATCTGACCACAAAGAAGGGCACAAAACACAGCAAAGACAACATTTAATTTGACAAATACTTAGCCCAAAACTGCACCCAGCCTCAGTGGAAGCCATTCCACAGTAATTATACTCCTTGCATCCATGACTAATTTAGAAAGCCAGAATGGAAGGAAAGTACCTGTGCTCTTTAGGGGAAATAAAATTTACCTTGAGTGAAATCAAGCTCATGCAACCAGCCACCAAAAGCCCTGCCATGCATCCAGACAGAGCTTAAGGACAAATTTTGCCAACTGTAGGTTACAGAAGTCACGTTTAATAAGTGTCGACTTGTCAGCAAGTCCTTGGCAGCAGTCTGAAGGGAGAGTGTGGCAGGCTTTGAAAAGCACCAGTCTGAGGGATTTGTACTTGTCACTGATGATAGTGAGAAACCTCCCAAAGGGTCCTCAGAGAAATTGGTCTGTGTAATTATAGAGATTTATGTCTCTAACAGTTCGAGGAGGTTCTCTGCTATCCTGGAGTAGTCTGCAGAAGAAAAATGTAACATTGTCTTTGGATGGAAACTGCATGATCAGACCCACAAGGTATAAATACAGTGACCACCTTCAGTGTTTGGTTAGGTGAGAATAAAGCAACACCACCCTTGGAGAAGGCAGAGACTGTGGGAAGAGCCTCACCAGGGCAAATCACTCTGGTATGCAGAAAAAGCCATCGGTGCAGGGAACCAGCAACCACACCTTGGTTTATTTCCATAGGGCAGACAGAAGCAGCTCATTATCAAAGGCACTGAGTTTGCCAGGGTGTCTCATTAATGGTGCACATTTATGTGGTTAGTCTGCAATGATTTTTATGGCTTGACTGCATTAGAAAGTGTGTTGAGGTTTCATTTGGGGGTAGGGCGTCTAGAGTAAATGTCTACAGCTATAAGCCACAAGAGTCCAAGCCACAGCCCTGAATTTCCCCAGTGTTGGACAACATTAAATTCATCATTCAAATAGCACTGCAACTGAGACATCCATAAATCAAGTCTGTAGAAAAGAAATGTCAAAGTCCATCTATGTTATTTAGTGTATACAGGAGAGCAATAACGAATCCATAGAGATGCTGTCTACAACTACCTGAAGGGAAGCTGGAGCCAGGTGAGGTTGGTCTCTTCTCCCAGGCAACCAGCAACTGAACAAGGGGACACAGTCTCAAGTTGTGCCAGGGGAGGTCTAGGCTGGATGTTAGGAGGAAGTTGTTGGCAGAGAGAGTGATTGGCATTGAAATGGGCTGCCCAGGGAGGTGGAGGAGTCACCACCCCTGGAGGTGTTGAGGAAAAGCCTGGATGAGGCACTTAGTGCCATGGTCTAGTTGATTGGATAGGGCTGGGTGCTAGGTTGGCCTGGATGATCTTGGAGGTCTCTTCCAACCTCATTGATTCTATGACCTTCTAAATCAAGGACTTTAAAGCACAGGCATGGTGTCATTGCCCTGTCAGGATTACAACAGGACATTGTGCCACAAACTCTCACATTTTCTACTAAATGTCAGATGCAGAGTGATATTGTTAAGCCTCGTTCTGAAAATCTCTGCCCTGTTGGAAAACCTTCTTTTAAAAGAATTAAAAATACAGATTGTTAAGTTTCTTGCCCCCCAGGTTTCACAGATTAGCTCGTAAACAAGACAAAGGGAACAAAGAGAACCCAGGTCTGTTTTCTCACACCATCCTGTGATACCTAACTTCTGGCTCAGCTCAAGGTTAATGCTTTTGCCCTCCAGCACCCACAGATTCACTGCCTGGCCTCTACCCCTGATGCAGCACATACATCTTCAGGAAGCCTTGTACCAAAGAGGAGGGCATGATAAAGCAGACAAAGCAATGAAAAGGGAAAGAAAAAAAGGGCGAGTGAGGGGGCAAACTTAAAAGGCCTTTTGGGTGTATCCCTCAGTAAGATGTCAAACCCTTAGAGAAAGCACCACCAGAATGCAACCAAACCAAAGCCCTGCCATGGGTGGCTCACAGACTACAAAGAATTTGAAAAGCTAGCTTTCAACTTCACTTATATGTTGATAACAAGATGCAGGAACATACATTCTTAATTAATAGCACTCTGAAATTAATATCTGAGCTCTAGGCCAGGGCAGCAGCACCTACCCTGGGGAGCAAGGTCTGTCACGGCTGCAGGATTTGCTGCCCAAGGCAGGAGACTGAAAAGGCTTCATGTAAGTGCTGCTGAGGT
Source organism: Pogoniulus pusillus (assembly GCF_015220805.1). Taxonomy (NCBI): domain Eukaryota; kingdom Metazoa; phylum Chordata; class Aves; order Piciformes; family Lybiidae; genus Pogoniulus; species Pogoniulus pusillus. The sequence continues at coordinate 8,940,793 of NC_087274.1, read as the reverse complement.
TTCCTCAAACTGGAAATGTTCCTTCTGTTATTCTGAACAGTCTGTCCACATTTCGTGGCATAAACTGCTTTAGAAATTACAGCCCTGGAATGTAAAAGCAGGGCAGGCTGGCTGCTAGCCTGGGCTGCTCCTTGCAGCCTCTCTGCCAAAGGGTATCTGGTGTCAGCAATAGAGAAAGAGGTAAAGCATTTGAAAAAGCAAGCACCTCACCCCAGCAGCTGCCCATGCAGCCCACCTAGCCTGTCTGTTTTGAGCTGCAAAAGAGGGGTGGACAGAGTCCCCACTTTGGACAAAACAGATCCTCCAGCAGTTCTTCTAGAATCTACACTCCCCTCACCTTTCTACTGCACATCAGGAGTTTGCCCCAACACTGTACAGCTGAGCCTCTTCAAAGGGCTTCTTGAGCCTTCAGCATAAAGGTGGAAAGCATAAGAGACACTCAGAGCTGCTGCCACCACGGAGTGGGTTTGGGGAAGGCTCCCCAGAGCCTAGAGCTGGGCAGTACATGGACCACCAACGTACCTGCTACAGCCTTGGTGGCAGAAACAAGGAGGATAGGAGTCAATCCATCCCAAACACAGCCAGTGCTTGGGAGTGCAGACCAATGAAGCAGTCCCGGCCAAGGCCTGGCCTCCAGATGATCTCAGCTAAGATAAATAGCTTTGCACCAGAGTGGTCAGACTTCACCTCCCTTCTGCTCACTCCTAACTGATCAAAGGTTAAGAGGGCTAAGTGCCTCCCCATTAAGAGTGCTCAATGCAGTGCCTCATATAAAAGAAGAAATAATAGCAGAGCCCAACTAAATCATGATAAAGGGCTGCATTCCTCAGCCCTGTGATGGCCCCTGTTTTATCAACGTAGCAGTCAGGAAAGAGGTCTTTGGTCTCCTATGAGATGCAGTCATTATCTTGCCAGCAGTACTTGACAGACATATCTCCTACATTACCGTCTGTGTTTTTAACATTAAACTCTCTAACACTGTATTTAAGGCCATCAGAGGTTTTACAGGACAAATGCCAAATACATCAGGAAGGTTTCATGACATAAAATTACATCTTAAGCACTAAAGAGAACGAATGAGAAACTGGGTGAAGGCAGATGCCAGAAAGATGAAGCTAATAGTGGAACTCTTTCTCTTCACAGAAAAATTAAGTTGCTGATTTTGATGTGTAGCAATTAAAGAGTAATTTACACAGTGCCACTTAGTAACAAGTATAATTATGTTCTGCTCAGGGCACGTATCAGATAGTAATTGCCTCCAGCTGAGATGGGGTTTGTAACCTACTAAAAGGGACTTTAATGAGATGACCAAACATGGATTTCAGCTAGAAAGTTTATGACTGACCAGAAGACCACAGCAGCTGCTTCTTGAAGAAAACTACAATAGCAATTTGATCTCTTTCCTATAAACAATTGCACTGATTTATGCACAGGTTTGTGTGAGGTACAGGAAAAGGGATGAGATTTTTAGGGCAGATGACAGGCTCACAGGATGTTAGGGGTTGAAAGGGACCCAAGGAGATCATTGAGTCCAACCCCCCTGCCAGAGCAGGACAATTCTATCTAACACAGATCATAGAGGAACACATCCAGACAGGCCTTGAAAGTCTCCAGAGAAGGAGACTCCACAATCTCTCTGAGAAGCCTATTCCAGTGCGCTGTGACCCTTACAGTAAAGAAGTTCCCCCTTGTGTTGAGGCAGAACCTCTTTTGCTGCAATTTACACCCGCTGCTCCTTGTCCTATCACAGGGAGCAGTGAGCAGAGCCTGTCCCCCCTCTCCTGGCAGCCTTCAGATACTTATAAACATTTATCAAATCCCCTCTAAGTCTTCTCTTTTCTAGACTAAAAAGTCCCAGGTCCCTCAGCCTCTCCTCATAAGCCATGCCCTCCCATCCCTCTTCAACTGGGGAGCCCAAAACTGAACTCCCCAGTTTAAGAGGGACGGGGATCTGCTGGAGAGGGTCCAGCGGAGGGCTACGAGGATGGTTAGGGGACTGAAGGGCATGGCTTGGAAGTTGTTCAATTCACAGGACTCAGAGCATGTTGTCAGTGCATCTTTCCTCAGATTCCACTGCTCTTTGGACTGTTCTCAGCTGGGAACTGGAACATGACAGGCTGTGGGAACACACTGCTGTAGCAGCATCACCAAAAGCCAGGAGAGAAGGCTGCTGTTTGGTTGCAGAGACACAACTTCAGAAAAAGCAGGACCTGGGCCACAGACAGAGATTTGAGAGTTACAGGAGATGACAAGAGCTTCTCCAAAGGGAATAAATCCAAGTGTACACTTTTCCCCAGAACCTACAGCTCATCTCCTCTGACATGAGGATGAGAGGTGCCATGACTCCAATTTTACCTACCCTGCCTGTTCTGTTTTCTAACTGGGAAAGGACTCTCCAACAAATTCATTGAACAGGTGACACGGCTCAGGGGTTTATCACATCTTATCATCCATCATGCCCCTATGCCAGGGCCCACTGCCATGGAAGAGAACTGGCACAAGAGGACTTGGGATTGTAACTCCTCCTCACAGCTCATATGAGCAGCATACCTGTCCAGGACAACCTGGAACTCTCCCATCTCTCACCTTGCTGAGTGATAGCTCCAGACAGATGGCCAGATAGGTGTCATCCTGCAGGGCAGACCTCACTAAACCAGAGAGGACAGCTATCCTTCAAGGCAGCTAGAAGTAGCAGTCTTCTGAGTAACTCTCTAAGGGTACAGTAGATACTGTTGCAAGATGAGAGATTTCACTTGGCACTTAAGTTTCACTTGTCCTTGCAAGTAACAGTCTTCTAAGGTTAGCCTGGAGTAAAGGATTCCTCTGTGATGATGACACTCGTTTTAGAAGGAGTCCAATGACAGCTGTCCTTAGATCAAGACTGGCACAGTGAGGGTGGATATAATATCCTCTGACCCTTTGTACACTGTTCCCATTATAAAAATAACTCCATGTGGGATTGTACTTCCAGGAAAAAGTCCTACTAACGCACACAGCTCAGACAGTGCCATCCCTCTGCTCAGTCTGTCTGAACATCCTATTCCTGCTTTTCACCATCGTCTGCTACCTCTGCCTCTCTCACCCACTGGATGCTCTATCTCACCCAGCTGCCCAAAGAGGGCTAACTGCTCTATCTTCCTGGATCATCTCCAGTTGGTCTCCCCTCCCACACCCCCTGACACAGCCACAACAGTTGTCCCTCAGCCCGCACGTCCCCAGCCGAGGCAAAGTCTTTTCCTCACACCACCTCAGCTTTTACACCGTGCTGGAATGTGTCCAGAGAAGGACGATGAAGCTGGTGAAAGGCCTGGGACACAAACCCTATGAGGAGAGGCTGAGGGAGCTGGGGGTGTGCAGCCTGGAGAAAAGGAGGCTCAGGACAGAGCTCATCGCTGTCTACAGCCCTGAAGGGAGGCTGTAGCCAGGTGGGGTTGGTCTCTTCTGCCAGATAACCAGCAACAGAACAAGGGGACACAGTCTCAAGTTGTGCCAGGGGAAGTATAGGCTGGATGCTAGGAGGAAGCTCTTGCCAGAGAGAGTGATTGGCATTGGAATGGGCTGCCCAGGAAGGTGGTGGAGGCACCATCCCTGGAGGTGTTGATGAAAAGCCTGGCTGAGGCACTTAGTGCCATGGTCTAGTTGACTGGACAGGGCTGGGTGATAGGTTGGTCTGGATGATCTTGGAGGTCTCTTCCAACCTGGTTGATTCTATGATTCCTGCTTGATCTGGGGAGAGCAGCATGGGAGACGCTAGACAAGCTCTGGGATGGATACGTTTACTTCTACAGACACATCCAGAGCAAGCACCCTGTTAAAAGTGTTAACAATGTGCTGAAAGGTGTCCTGGGCAATCCACAGAGCACCAGTAATTAAGGCATTGCATTGCACAAGCTCCACAGAAGGCATTTATAATTAACCTCTTTTTAAATCCTGCTGTATGATGCAAAATTGTCTGTTATTCTAGCAAGAGCCCTGGCGTACACATTAAGACATTTCAACCGAAACAAGGCAGAAGCCACTTAAAAGATAATTACAGGCAGGAGATATGAACTCCATTCTCCTCAACTTGAGACACAGCACTGAATAAAAATTGCCTTGACTCCCAGGCACTACTCCAAGGGTAAGCAGCATGTGAAACAGCCTCAGCCCACAGTGCAACTTGGCAAGGCCTTGAGCTGGAGAGACAAACCAAAACAACTTAAACCCCCAATTATCTAGGACTGATTGTATTTATAATTGGTTGGGGTTCTTTTCCAGGTTTACAGTTAAAGTTCAAGTTGTTCCTGCTTCAATCTCACCAACTAAAGTCATTACTTGCTCTGCCATGAGCCTCATCTTCGGATTTCCTAATGAGTTGAGGCAGAAGAGCTGAGTCTGCTGAGCACCAGCTTGAAGAATGGGTCAACGGGAGGCACAAGGCGTTCGCCTCCAGTGCTGGGGGACAAAAAAAATAGCTCCAGCCTGCAAAAGTTTTGCCTGTCTGTAAAGCTTAGGCAACCCACTGCAAGTTTCAAGGAGGAGTATCTGTGACCTGCAGGACACACAAAACAGAAAAATCCCTTTCCCTTGAGTGGATGTGGCAGTGAAGCTATCCCCACATCCAGCATAGCCTCCTGAGTGATTGCAGGAGGTAAGAGGATAAGCCAGAGCAGAGATCTGCAGTAGGTGACAAAACACACAGTACCTTCAGCTAAAGTACAAAGCAAGACTGTATCCCAGCAGGGCTTAGAGGCTGTATCAATACAGACTGCAAGGCATGTAGAGAAAGCCCCAGAGTAAACTGATAGCAGAAGCACTAACCTCTGAGATAAAAACCGAGCAGCATCCTTAGCAAACATCACACCACCAGCCACAGAGCATTTCATCCCAACCCTGGTTGCAGTTGTATAGGAAAAAAAATAATCAAGTTTCCAGCAATCCTGCCTCTTCTAATTCCTCCAGAAATACATATTTATTTTCCAAGTAAACTGCATGCCTGAGGCAGGCCAATATTCCACCACCCACAAGGATAAAGCTTGATGCTGCTCCAGAAAACAAAGGGGACTGTGCCCTCCTCAGGACTTGCTGTGCTCATTGCTGGGCACTTGATGATGCTTCTGTGATATTAGGAGTCTGTCTGGAGTACAAAACAGTCCAGCAGCCCCTTGAGTCATACAGGTTGTCTTCTTTTATGTCTTACAAAAGGTGGTTTCATTGGAACAGCTTAGGAATTAAATATAACATGTCTGATGCTAAAGTTGTTGACGATACAGGGTATAGGGAAAGGAGAAAATCAGGAAAGTGAGGCTCCCCTGGCTGTCACAGGACAGGGTTTCTCATCCTGTGCCACTGGTTTTCTTTATCATCTTTGAATTGATGCTCATTCCTCAGAGCTCTCCTCTCACTCTGAAAACATGCTGTAATTTGCTGTATTCCAGTCTACCAGGGGAAGAAAACAAATCCAAACCACCTGAAAACACCAGCAGTGGCACAGAGAGTAATAAAACCACCATAAATATTTCCTCAAAAGAAAGCTGTGTCACACTCCCAACACTGAAGACACAGAATCACAAAATTAATCAGGTTGAGAATCTGAGATCATCAAGTTCAAACTATCCCCCAACACTATCTGATGCCTCCACAACCCAGAGCAGAGGAGCATAACCTGACTGCAGAAGCATCTGCATGCACTTACAGAGCAAAGCTTTGCTGTTGTGCTTTCCATCCATCAAAGAATCCACAGCAGCTGTTGCTATCAGCATAGAGAAGTGAAGCAGCTTTCCCTGATTCACTCAGCAGAGCAGTGACAAAGCCGAACCATAATCCCAAATCCTAAATCCCAAGTACTAAGACATGTTGGACCTGGTGCCAGAGGGCCAGTGGACAAAGCCAGTATAGGATGTGCCCTCGCAGGGAAAGGAAGCAACATGGAGCAGTAAGAGTTTACTACTTCACTATCGTATCATTCCCTGCAGGTTCTAATATAAAATTAATCTCTGCCTGTCCAGATCAGCTAAATTAATCCTCTAGATAAATCAGGTCAGCAGTAGCCTAAATTAAAACAAAACTAAAAATCTGATTGAGTGTTGAAAGTTTCTGCCGTGGCTGATTACTGGATGAATTATTCATCCCAGTAGCAGATCTACATTGCTCAACAGAATTCCTGCAGTCTGGAAAGCAATTCACCAGAGCAGGGTAAACAGGCCAAATTCCCCCAAAACAGAGCAGCAAGCCCATGACCTGGCCTGCCATAAATCATCCCTCATGGGGCTGCATCCCTGCTGACCTGCCTGCTTTTGCCCTATTCAGCAAGCATAAAAGCACTTGCCTTTGAAAATCTGGCTTGCAGTTTGAAAAGCAGCTAAGAAATTCCACTGTGGTTTGGGTTTTTTTCATGCAACAGCCACTGTGAAAGTGATTCAAAACCTCTGCGTAGCTAGAGAAGAAAAATGAAGCAGTGAAATCTCATCTGCTCTGAAATATTTAGAAGCTGCTGCAAGGCTCTGGGGTGACCTCATTGCTGTCTACAACTACCTGAAGGGAGGTTGTAGCCAGGTGGGGTTGGTCTCTTCTCCCAGGCAACCAGCAACAGAACAAGGGGACACAGTCTCAAGGTGTACTGGGGGAGGTCTAAGCTGGATGTTAGGAGGAAGTTGTTGGCAGAGAGAGTGATTGGCATTGGAATGGGCTGCCCAGGCTGGTGCTGGAGTCAGCATCCTTGGAGGTGTTGATGAAAAGCCTGGCTGAGGCACTTAGTGCCATGGTGTAGTTGACTGGATAGGGCTGGGTGCTAGGTTGGACTCGATGATGTTGGAGATCTCTTCCAAGCTGGTTGATTCCATGATTCTATGAAATGATTTCCTATATGTAGTTACATGCACTTTAGCTGATCCTACAAGACAGTCAGTATCTCCTTATCTACTCATGGGCCAGCTTATGGGGTTTTTTTTTTGCCATATAGATGAATCAAAAGTAATTTAGATGGCTAGGGCTGTTTTCTTCTTCCAAAGAAATATGCCTCTATCACAGAGAACACTGAAAACATGCCCTAGTGTTTACTGAAAACATGCCCTAGTGTTTGAAAATGCTCTCTTTCTTGGTGGTCTTAGAGCTCAACAGCTTTTATTCTAAGTATTTAACTGTCCTCCAGGGCTTTAAACCCACAAGTTTTGAGAGACAAGTAAAGATGCTCTCAAAGATCTATTTAATTATTATTAGATGGAAGAATTATAGACACTGGGTGGGAGAGAAGCCCTTACAAAGACAGAAGTTGTTTTCTAGTTCTAGAAAGTAACAATTTGTGATGTTAGTCTGTTGCTGGGCTCTGCTGGTGATAGATTACACATATTTTCATGCAAGTTCAAACAGCACACAGCAAAACCAGCCACAAACTAGTCAAGATGCCAAAATGCATCTTAAATAACACACCAGAAAATGGACATAAGCTAGTTAGGATGTCAAAATACATTAAATGTTAAGCAGCCTGTGGTCTTCAGGATGTCAAGGTGAGGCAGGCTTGTTTGACAATGGCTTTGCATGAGAAAGTTCCAGGGGTTTATGCAATTCCTGAAACAGCCATGGTGCTGTGAAAGGAAAACAGCATTTGGTTAACAGTGATCATGATTTGTGGAACCATTTTACTAAACTCTCTCCAAGGTGGCTGTCTTGGAAAGGGTGCAAGTGATGTAAAAAATTCAGAGCTGCTATGCCTCAAAGGCAAAGAAGGCAAGTGCAATGCTGTGTGCAGCAGGGAGATGGCTTCAGTAGTGCTGGCTTAGGCAGGGGCTGCCCAGACTTCTCCTGGTGGGAACAAGGGATATAAGAAGGAAACATAGATTTAAAAAGAGGGAGAAAATTCCAAAAAGTGGTGGAATATAACACACTGATGGAATATAATTGGTGGAAAATAACATCCTGGGATTAAAAATCAAGCATCTCTGAGCTGAAAACTTTTAGGGCAAGGAAGGCAGAGGAGTGAGGTGGTGTCAGGTCCAGGACTCATGGACACACAGCATTGAGGAGTACAGCAGTGACCACCTCAGACTAGCACTTAAACCTCTCAGAGAAGTGACCTTCAGCTGGTTCTCAAGACATCCCTTACATCAAAGAAAATCCCTGTGAGTGTAAAGCCACAGCATGCCAAGAGTGGCACACAATAGGAAAGCCAACACCCAAGTGCCAGGTTTGGTAGGCAGTGCATAGCTGTCACTGTGTGTGCCAGCATCACCCTAGCAATTCTTGGTCATTTTGTAACTACAGATGAGTGGAATGGAGCATGACTAAGTTCTTGTTTGAAAGACAACTCAAAGGAAATCAGCACAGTCCAGCTTCAATTAACACTGGCATGTCAATCCTCCTAGGATGGGAGCTGGTGACTCTGGGAAGCCTCACTGCCACTTTATCCCCTAGGCCATCAGTAATGACCACAGCTGAGAAAACAGAAATTGAGTTTATACCACAGTGCTGATCTTTGCAAAAGTTGTGATGTAGACAAAGAGCTGAGGGAACAGTTTGTGCCCTCACCTGCTATTTCCAGCTCTTAGAGAGCTTTGGTGCTCAGCCCACGAGCACATACGAGGGCTATGGTGTCACTCGGAAGGACTCCTGTTACTGTAATTCCTCTCTGTTGAGAAGAGATGGAAAATTAAACTCCAATTTCCTGAAATGGTCCTCACTCTCCATACTTGCATGGTATCCATGGCATGTGGGCACCACACCAGCTCTAATGGGGTCAAGGATACAGACAGTCTGAATTTGAGAGCTCTTCCCTCCTGGTAAATCAATCCCGGCTTGACCTACTAGTGAAAGTCCTCAGGCACAAACACACAGAGCACCAAGGGAGTGGTGGTTGGCACAGACACGGAGCATCGTCTGCAGATCGCTTCCAACAGTCTGGGCACAGCAGCAGACAGCAGATGCTGTGCCCTCACTTTGTGTGTTTACTTCTGCCACACCTGGAATTTCTCAGCAAACCCAACAACAGTCAGAGGAGAAAAGCAGCAGACCAGGGGATCCCTCTGCTGGCCTCTGCTGCTTAAACTTGCCACGGTGTACTCCTCCACTGCCCTCTCCTGCTTAAATCAGCAGCCCTTTTGGAAGATCAGGCGGGTTCATTAAAAGCAGCAAACAGTTGCAGTATGCAGCCCTTTCTCCTGACTTAGCTTGGGTGCCAGGTGTGGAAAACTATGGTGTGCTTTATTCCTCAGCTCTGTTTTCACTCCTCATCTCTTGAGTGTAACACTCCCTGGAATTAAAGCTGGAAAAATGTCACTCCAAGTCTGTCTGAGAAGTGGGAGCAGGGGCAGCTCCCTTGTCTCAGGCATTATCAAGCCCCATGGGTTCAATGGAAGCTCAAATGGACCCAGCAGCAAGGGAAGTGACGAGGCTGAGACAGAACTACAGGACAAAACCAATTTTGAATGAAGAGAGAAAAAGAGCAAGATTAAAATGAAGAAAACAGGAGACAACAGAGAAGAAGACTGAGGACACAGTTACCAATACAAGGAAGAGAGAGTCCTAAAAAGTTTCCATAGACTAAGGGTCCAGTGTTTGGTGACCAGAACTCTCAAGGCATTTTGGGCAACCCTGCCGCAGAGGGGTTACAGCTCTCCCTGCCATACAGAACATTGTGCCCAGGTAGGAGTGAACCATCTGCTAAGAAGATAAAACCAAGAGAGGTGACAGTGAAAAGGTGTGAGAATTCCAGTCAATTTGGCAACTCTCGAAGTAGCTTCTCAGGCACACCCCTCTGAGAGTGCAGAAACAAACTGAAAAGAGTAAGCTAATCCCTAGTGTGCCTCTGTCGAGACCCCAAAGCTACAACAGGAACATTGTTGGTACATTTACAGCTCTGTTTTAATTTATGTTTACAACTAAATAATTCCACTAATCCCAAGGGGCCTCTAAAGATCACAGCTAAGTTGTCAAAGTTAGCCAAGTAGCTGCAGCTACTCCAGGTCATGGATGCAACTGGCTGCACAAGCAACTAGGAGCCAGTTCATCAGGCTGTCTGGTTTGTACGTGGATGAAGACATCTGAATTTGAATGCCTCTGTGTCCTCCCATGCCAAACAAACAAACTCAAGGTTTCCCAGAAGGATTCACTGCTATCTTTCATTCTCTTCAACATAAAGCTTAAGCAAAACACTTTTAAAATTGCTTCTATTGCCAGCCCCATCTTCAAGTGAAGCTCCTCACCTGCTACCCTGCATAATAAAAGGGCATCGTGCCCTTCTTCTGTCTCCAGACCCTCTGAAAAGCATTCTCTCTCACACGCTGCTTTTATGACCTGCCAAATAATTGAAAAACCTTCACCTCAGGCCCTTGTGCCCTCAACACAGAAGACCAGACATTTACAACAGATCACAACAGCTAGCACTGCAGTGACAGTAAGACTTGTGACACTTCACTGAATCTCAGTCAAAATCTTAAAAGTCCAAATCTTATCAAATCCTTGAGAGTCCTGCTTCAAGCATGCTACATCTGAGAGTCCTGCTCCAAGCTCCAGTCTGAGTCTCTTCTCACCCAAACATTGACCTTTCTGCTTGCTGTACTAACACAGGTCCCTCACACACTATTTCTTAGCCATCGCTCACACCTTTCCCAGCCCAGGCTCTTTGGGGTGGCAAGGTTTCAGATTTATTCATAAATGCAAATGCTATTTCTCAGTGTTGAGCAGGCTGAGTGCCCTGTTGGCATGGAAACAATTCAGATGTATTTATATGAATGGGCAATTTTACAAACTGCAAAAGAAACCACAACATTGTCACAGTCGAGGGCAAACTCTGCGACTAAACAAATCAAGTTCTTAAACCTCAGTAACAGCCACCAGGAGATAAACAGGCGTGCAGCAGCAGTGGGCAGGCACAATGGAATTAGGACCTCCCCAAACTGCTGAGAAAGGCACACCAGCCTTCTGCAGCTTGACATCCTTCAGGTCTCCTCTGCCATGGGCTCTCAAAGGACTCCAAAGCTGGAGCAGAGGTAATACAGGCCATCCTTAGGTGAGGGTGCTGAACACGCAGACCCTGCTGATGCTCTGGTCCCACACCTCCAGATACAACTCACTGCAGTTTGCACGGCCACTGCTATCCCTTCTATCCAGAACAAAGTAAACATGAAAGGGTTTAGCAGGCAGATCCAGAGATCACACTCCCAGTTCCCAGCTAACCCCGTTCAAAATCCCTCACGCTTTGAAAAGCTTCTCAGGAAGCAGGGAGGATGGGCTCAGGAGCCTGGCTGTAAGCAGATTTCTACTCAGTCTGCCAGCTGTTTTCTTTCTTTCTTAGGTATGTTTTATAGGGCAGTGGAATGATGAGACTCTTACTTCCTTCAGCTGTGATTTCAACAGCAGCTCTGCAAACACCATTTATAAAGCAGAATTTCAAAGCAACAGATTGCCAAGATTATCAGCTTTGGACAGCATTTGCCAAAGAACACATGCAGGCTTTGGAGATGGGGCTGTTCTAAGCAGCAAAACAACTTCCAGTTCTTCAGTAGGGAAAAAGAAATTAAATCCTGTAGAGATAATTCTGTTATTTGCATATCAGCTATGGATCTTTCAACATTCATTTCAAAGCTGCTCTTTAAAAAAAAAAACAAAACACCTCTTTTTGCTGTGAAAAGTTTGAACTGGTAGCACTCCAAACTGCACAAAGGGCAGGCTGTGTCTGCTCTGCCAGCCAGCACTAACCAAGATGGATCCAAGCTCAGGTTTTGCATGCATGCTCCTGCACTCTCTGCTCCCATTTACAAACCAGAAATTATTTTGTGGACTACTTCAAATTAAATACAAGTGTCAGAATTGCCTTAAATTATAGATAAGTGTCATCAGGTTTTAAATTGCTCATGGCTACTTCACCACAGTGCAGCAAAACTCATCATGTTCAAGAAAAGCCTGGATGGGGCATTCAGTGCCATGGTCTAGTTGTCTGGACAGGGCTGGGTGATAGGTTGGACTGGATGATCTTGGAGGTCTCTTCCAACCTGGTTGATTCTATGATATAAAATTAGAGGGCAGAAGTAATTATTCCATGGGCTTATGAACATACTATAAGGCATAAAACACACCAGATATGGGGTAAATTTGCCCTCTGAATTAGTCTCAGCCTCTCCCATACTACAGCACTGGCGCAATAAAAATCTCTAGCACGAACATAGAGAACGGTGGATTACCAAATACTGACTTGAGGAAAACCTTTCCTCTTTGAAATCAATGTGAGCTGAGCAGCCAGTAGCTTGTAGTGGTTTGGTCCTTGTCCCTACTGCAGAGTGTGATCAATCTCTTTTCCTGGAGCTTGTGGCTAACGTTGACCCATTTTCCACCTTAATTCTCTACAGCTGTTGTTTACCACTACATCAGACCTCAATGTACCAAGTGTCCTGAATTTGTGAGGGGAAAAATTGGAATGAACCAAAGGCTTTAATATACAGTAATAACAATTACCAAATCCTCATGGCTAAAAACGACCCTCTGGTGATGGGTTTGAACTACACCTCCTTGAGAGTCTGACAGCTTAGGTTTCTGAACCTGCATTGATGGCTTATTGCACATACCCAGAGACTTGTGCTACTTCTCAGCTGCTGACACACAGCAATCTCCCATCTCCAACATTTCTGAGGCTCTAGAGTTTTAAGGAAACAGGGTGTGCAAAGCTTTTCCAGGCAAGAGATTGTTACCTGCGGTGAAGGGGCAATGAAAGGAATCACAGCAGCTGCGCCAGAGCTCAGCTTGCCGCCTGAGACTGTGAACCATGATTCACGTGTGTTTAAAGGAAAGGGACAAAGACCTCACTCAGTGCTACTGAAGGTAAAGGAATTGAATTTATTTAGGTCTGTGGTAAATCTATTGAATTCTTCATCGAGCTGCAGGATAGACTTCTTTAGCACATGCCCAGTCTCTAGAGAGAGGTCTGGGACACCTCTCTGCTCCTTTGGGACACTGGCTCAAAGGCTGTTTGTAACGACTGTTCCCTGTGATCTTCAGCGCTGAACGATCCTTAAAGCTGCTGCCAGCTTTCATTTCATAGACCCAAACCACTCTGCTGCCGACAGCATAGCCCCTGTGCAGCGTGTAAATGTCTCTGCAGCTGCAAGGAGTGTCAAAAGATCCTTTTAGTAAATAGCACCAAGCCTAAGGATTTTGAAGGATCCAACAAGCAGATTTAACCCTCCTCTTCCTCCAACTATTTCATTCCTGCAGTGGAAGGCAGAATAATTACTGCACAGGGCTACACAGCAGAACTGGTTTGTGCTAATCTTCCTTTTCTGCCTGTCCAATACGTGATCTGAGACAGTCTAATTCATCTATGGTTCATCTATCTCAAACAGAGGAGTCCAATAATGCTCATTAAAGTGTTGATTCAGGGCATTTGTATAACAACAGAGTCGTGAGGCATCGTTGTGCTCAGGCAGTGCTTAATTAGACTGAGATGGTGACAGTGATTGTCCTAAGAGAATACATAGTTGGAGAGGAGGAGAAGGGAAGCTGATGCATGCCCAGTTCGAGAAGGGCAGCACCAAGGAGATGAAGCTCTTGAGTGCTCCCTTGTAATGACTGACCAAGATAGTCCCCATGCCCAAAGATCCTCCACTGCTGGCACACTACATTCATGTGCACAAATAACAAGCCAGATGCAATATGGAGTTACACTGCAGGCAGTTACATTGGAAGGGTTTTTTCCATGCTTGTTAAAAAGCAAGCAAACAGCCTCTTGCTCTGGTGGAACTCATTATCTCCCTTCCAGAGCTCCCTTATCTAACCTCTAAAACAAATACCTGGAGTGAGGCAGGGACAGCCCTACGGCAGGTCACAGCAGCTGGAAATAGCAATGCCACCCCACTGACTCCTAAGGCTGCTCCTCAGCAAGACCACAGAAAATGGAAGGTAAATAGTATCCTTGATCCCATCTCTGTGAGATTCCCAAGAGCTCTCCAACCTGTTCAAGCAGCCACTTCAGCTCCCAGGTGAGGACAGCCCCGGGGAATCCCTTTTTGTTATTCTGTCTCATAAAAATGCTTGGTAAAAGAAAAATATCTCAGCAAAGAGAAAAGAAAAACACCAACAAGTAAACAATGCAAATGGTGAAACAGCTGACCCATCTCAAATCCCAAGAAGGGGGGAATGCAGAGATTAAAAGGCTTTCCCATGAAGGCAGTACTTAAACCAGAACTGGCTTCCTTCCGAATCAGTTCACTTGCCTATCATTTTCAGAATACTACTTTGCATCTATTCCACTTGACAGACCAATTCTTCCTCTCAACCATATCCCTCAGGGAAGTCATAACCTCCTGTCTGCACTTTCCCTGACTGCTTCCCTGGGAGCAATATTAGCTGCAAATCCAGATTTATGGCTTGGCTAAGAGAAGAGAGCTGAAGAAAATAGAGATGGAACAGCTCGGTCAAACAAGCTATAGCTGTGATCAGTAGCAAAGTGCCAAGGGGAACACCAGGGGAGAGGAGAAACTGAATAGAATGATTGCTGCTCAGAAACACCTGCTGATGTATGGTGCTTTGGTAGCACTGCACAGAGATACAAAGACACATCCAGAGAGCCTCTAACCTGGACCAGCCCAAAGGCTCTAAGCATCACATTGCAATATGTCCCCCTAGGAAGAAACATGACAGCTTTGGGCATGTGACCCACATACTTCTGACAATCCCTGCAGCCCAGAGCAATGTTTAATCACTGCGACTCCAGAAGATGTAGTCTTGAGAAGCTTCATTGCTTTTGGTGTTTTCCCTAAGTCAGTAAGTCATTCTGGCTGGTCATCCCTTGGTGGGACTTTCTGCATTACAGCAAACCTCCTCTTTCCTTGCTACCACAAAATAGCAGTGATAGGTAAACCAGTCCCCCCCTCTGCACTGGCAGAACACACCAAAGCCCCTGCAGGCATGGCTCAGCAGAGCTTGTCTGAAAACATGAGCATATATATGAGAAAAAATATTCTCTTGTGGGCTTTACAGGTGAGTAAGGAAACCACACTGATATTTGTTTCCTACTGCTATCTTTTTCCCTCACCTCCATGCAGAAACCAGCGGTGTGATGGTTTGGGAGTTACCCGCCCCCCCCCACACACACAATGAAATCACCCAGACAAGACTCAGCCAGCTGGAAGTTAAGGAATGAAGCTGTATTTACAGCTTAGCACAATTTACAAGCATATATGTACACAATATTTACAGTTATATACAAGTTAAAAGTAATACAGAAACACAATACCCCTCCCAGAAAACTGGAGTCCAAAGGAGCCTTCTGACCCAAACCCTCTCCCCCTCTTTCCCTGCCTTCAGAAATAAGCAGGTCAACCCCTGTATATCTCATGTGATAAATCTGGAGAGATCTGAGGTGAGATGTCAAAAAAAAGATGACAAGGAGGTTAGAGGAAAAAAGATCAGAGTTAAGGAAGAGGCAACCACAGAGATCAGACCACCAGAAAGAAGGAACAGAACTGAGAGCTGAGAAGTGTGTGAGAAGTGAGTGTCTTATCTATATTTTGACTAGTTGCATTTCTCAGCAGAAAAAGGGAAGGATACAGGGAACTGTTTGGGGGTTTTCTTCTTTCTTTTCACACCTAAGGATTTAATTTCTCTCATTAAAATATTCCAATTATCCTCAAACCAGCACAAGCAGCATTTCCTACCAGCTCTATTCCTTTGGCCACTTCTCTTGACCATCATCATGAAAAGCACTTAATTCTCCTGGGAGTTTTACACACAGCCACACACACTCAGCACAGGGACATGTCTGTGCACAGGTGCTGGTGGTGCTTTGCCACCAAGGCACAACCTCAGACAGAGCCAACTGCCCACTTTCAAAATCCAACTTCTGACGTCAAAGAGCCTACAGAGAGCTGACCTTCAGCTGGGTGGGTGTGCATGACAGACACCCACTCCTGACTGTGCAGGAATGAAATGTAACCTTCTTTTAATCCAGGTATTCTCTTTCATTCTAGGATTCGGTGATCCACTCTATGATCCTCACTACACTATCACCTAGAAAGGTTGGGTCAGATGATCCTTAAGGTCCCTTCCAACCTGGAATTCTATGATTCTGTGATTTTTTTCCAATATTTTTCCTCTTCAGTTGCTGCCTTAATGGAGCTAAATCTCCGTTTCTAGACAAGCTAATACACCTTGGTTCTGGTTTCTTCCTGTGTGCTATGCAGGGCTGCTCTGCTTCAAGATTCAAGCTACAGCATACAGGTTTGGACCATAGTCACTGGAACTCACCTCAAGAAAGCTAGGTTGAACCAGGGGGAAATAAAATCTTAAGGTGATTGAAGTGTTCTGGGGAAGTTCTCATCTCCCCCTTTCTTGATTGGATGCAAAGCAAGTTTCAGATGCTGCAATGACATGGGATAAGTCCAAGCGGTCATGTCTGTTTGGACCCTGGATAAAATAAACCCAAGGGCTCTATGGTCAAGGATTTTGGCTGCCACATTTTGCAAGGCTAAGGCAAAAGAAAAACATTCATCATTTTCAAGCAGGAATGTCAGAATTCCTGTGGTGGAAGAGGCCAGAGGCGCACTGAATCTTGTTCAGCAGCAGGATTTAAACCTCATATCTTGCTTGTGCAAATGGTTGGCAAAGCTTCTCTGACCCCAGTTGACTTCTCTTGATTAACAGCCCATGTCACTTTTATTTTGGTTACTGTGAACACAGTTGCTACTCTGCACCCTGATGTAACATCACCAGGATCCAAGGAATCAAACCAGCCTGGAAAGCAGCATGCACAAAAACCCCACTAGTTGAAGACTTGGCAGATGAAGAATAGAAAAGGATGAAAAATACTGTAGGGGCACTTTGAAGGGTGAAGGATGAACGGTGTCATAATTCACGCCACAACCAAAGCTCCAGACAGTACAGAATTAGCTCACCACAAGCTCAAATTAAACCTTTTCTAACTACCTATGATGTGCCACAGGCTGGAGATGCTGGGAAAGCAGCAGCCCGTGAATGCCAGCTCCAGCATAGCACAGCATGGCCCTGGGTACTGGCAGCTGCAGTTTCTCTCTCAAAATAGTTCCTGGAGTAAGAGTTCCCAGACAACGTAGAGATAGCGCACAGATAAAATGTGACATTGGACCAGATCCCAGGTATCTTCCCATGGGATATTTATCATGTTGGGAAACTAATCACATCTGAAGTTAATTAATGGGTTTCCCCCAGGGAATAAAACTCCTCCCTTTCCTGTGCCACACAAGAATCCAAAAATAGGGCACAGACAGAGCTCTTTGTTTCAGTCTATTCTTTTGTAGAGAGTCTCTGAGGACATGGAGTTAAATGGTTGTCCTGAGGGGAACAGTCCAGCCACTATCCAGCAGTGTGGAGGGTAACATTGCTGGGGAAGCCTGTGCAGACCCAGAACTTCCCTCCACTGTGGGATACACCACTTCCACAGCTAGGACATGGGCAGAGCAGTCTTAGCCAACATGTGCCATCCCTGGGCTGAGACAGATGCAGCATCATGGGCATCAATCAGGGCACCACAGCTGCAAAGTACTGGAGGAAATGTAAAAGAAAACTGAGTGAATTGCAGTAACTCAAAACAGTTCAGAGGGAGAGGAGAGCTTGAGTCAAGCTAAACCATATTTGTGCTTTTGCAGAACAAGTTATTTAGAGGGCACTGAGACCAAAAACAACTAATAAAAGATAATTAGTCAAGAGACTGCAAAAATATAGCCACCTGTACCCACACTCTGATGAAGCACAGGTTTATGAACTATAATCTTCAACCAAGTTCTAGTGGTTTGGGCTCAGATCCAGTGTCTTGCATCCAAATTCTGATCCAATATGAATCAGAGGCCACCCACAGCAAAGCTGACCAACTCTCAGAACCATTGTGACACACTACCAGTCCAGGAGGAGAGCAGACAGAGTGTAACAAAGTGGTTTGGGGATTTCAGGTGAATTCTTTTAAATTCTTTAATTACAAGAGGAACTGATGGAGACAGAACCTAATTTTCACTGCAGCAGTTACAGTTCCAGCGAGCAGCTCAGCAAAGATGCCTCACAGGGATAGAGCCTGACAAGAAACATTTCTTGGACATTTTGCTTTATGATCCATCTTCTACCTACTTGTTGCTTTCTACACTTTCTGTTTTCTACTCCTTGCCTTGCTCTTCCTTTGTCTTTAAGTGACTATTCAGGTGTCTGTTTTGCAGCTCACATTGAACTAGGTTGTGTTGGCTTTGCAATAGCTTCCTGTATCACTGCTCTAAGTCAGTCCCACAGCAGACAGAAGAGCTTTGACCACAGGGATTCACAATGAAAATCTTCTCACATGAAAGCTGAGAGCTTGTGCCACTTTCTCTCCTACCCCAGGGATACCTTTCCCCTTTGTACATCTTCAACCTTTCAAACTGTGTTGCACTGGGATGGTCTTGGCACAGCACAACATTACAATGCTCATGATGTTGGAGCTGCATTTAGAAGCTCACCTCCAGCCTAGATTATGGACCACAGCCTCTCCACACCACCTACGCTATACCTACAAACCTCTTCCTTCCCAGGCTTTGGTCCCTACTTTGAAACAACAGAGTCAGATCTTTCCCTCCCAAGAAAACCAGACAGGACTTTGGCATGAGCCTTCAACCTTGCCTCATGCCTTCTCCCCGCAGGCACAGCTGGTAGGCAGATCCTTTTATTTTAGGCACACAGTCATTTTCTTTGGAGCCCAGGCTTATTTTTTCAAGAGTCCTTGCCCCATGAGTATGCATTTTTAGCATTTTCATTGCCCAAACATCATCTTGCCTCTTGGTCCACCTCGTACTTCCCAACTCAGGGCTCCTCTTCATCCATACTGTTAACACTGTACTTAGCAAATCTTGTCATCTTGACCTTAGGGAGACTCACTGTGACTCCCAGCACTTTGGCATACCTCACTGCACACAGGACGTGAGCCAGCACTACAAAGGTGTATTTAACCAAGTAACTGGAGCCACATCCCCAGCACAGTCAACATGGCATAACAGAGTATTTTCCTCGGTACCTGGCAGGCAAATTCACTGCAGTCATAGAGATCTGTCTTGCCTCACCTACTGTCAGTAACATCTGCTTAATGCAAAACCATAAGCATCATAGAATCAACCAGGTTGAAAGAGACCTCCAAGATCATCCAGTCCAACCTATCACCCAGCCCTATCCAATCATCTAGAACATAACACTAAGTGCCCCAATGTGACCCTGTGCATTTTCCATTCCTGCCCCTTTTGCCTCATTAACATCACACACTCACACAGACCTCAGATTTATTTTTTTCCTTGCAATATTTCATGTCTGACAGTGCATCAATAAGAGGCTGCATCATCTGAAGAACACAATCACTTCCACAGCCCTTTTCTTGGTAAATACTGCAAAGAAAGCACAAAGGAAATGTCTCAGTCTATTCCTGTCGACTGTTTTTTGCCCATAGATGTCCAAGTACTTTATAAGCCAGCAGTATGTAACAGTCAGCATGATTTTATGACTGGGGACAATAAAACAAAGAGGCAAAGTGATCTGCAGAATTTCAGAGTCTGAGAAGTCCACTCTTCTATATGCTGTGTGAAGTGGTTTCCTATTAAATGCTACAATAACTCAACTATAAAGCAAAGGACTCAAATCTCCTACTGCAAGAACACAGCTGGAGCCACCTTATGCCCTCCTCTCTACCTCTGGTGTGGCTTTTCCTGGTGACTCCCCAGTGTTCTGGCACTAGAGCTCCCCAATAAATCCACGTAGATTACACAGCTCAGATCCCATGCAAGTCCTGGAGGCTAGATGAACAGTAAACCCTGTAAAGCTACATCAGCATTTCAAAGACAATCCTGACCCTCCTCTTCACACATGATGCCCTTCTCCAAAATCTTCTCAGCCAAAGCTCATGCTGCCAACTCCTTCTTAGAATCATAGAATCAACCAGGTTTGAAGAGATCTCCAACATCATTCAGGCCAACCTATCACCCAGCCCTGTCCAATCAACTAGACCATAGCACTAAGTGCCTCAGCCAGGCTTTTCATCAACACCTCCAGGGACAGTGACTCCATCACCTCCCTGGGCAGCCCATTCCAATGCCAATCACTCTCTCTGGCAATAGCTTCCTCCTAACACCCAACCTAGACCTCCCCTGGCACAACTTGAGACTGTGTCCCCTTGTTTGGTTGCTGGTTTCCTGGGAGAAGAGACCAACCCCCACCTGGCTATGACCTCACTTCTGGGAGTTGTAGACAGCAATGAGGTCCCTCCTGAGCCTCCTTTTCTCCAGGCTAAACAACCCCAGCTCCCTCAGCTCCTCTTCATAGATCAATCTTGATCTGCTAGACCTCATCTCATTTGCTTCAGAATATGCTTCAGCCTCCTACGCTCATGAATCAGCTGCTTGTTACACATCCCCTCCTGAGCCCTTCGTTATTAATACCTATGCTTTTTTTTTTGTTGGCCTTGCAAGTTTCTGTTCCTCATTCTTTTGTTTTTTTTTTTTTTCGTTTCACTTCCCTAGATGTTGATATATTCCTCCTCCTCCTCCCATAGGACCCTACTGCAATCCACAGGGCTGGTGGTCAAAAAAACGTAGAGTATCCTTTTTCTTGCAGTTCTAGGGACACATCCCAATATCTGGGGGCATTTTTCCCTCTTAGGAAGTGAATGAATACAGAAAATCCAAACACATTGAGCTCTGCAAGGGAAGGAATGCATCAGAGTTCAGAAAACATTCAAGTGTATCTCTCTCCCCATGTTCCTAAGTGGACTGAATGGTTCTTAGTCATTCTGTGCTTACTGAAGGGCCCCACTGACCCACCAGAGAGTAATTATGCCAAGTCACCTTCATCTTTCACATTTATTGCGTTCAAAAAGATAACCAAACAAATTAGCAAAAAGCCAATTACAAGGGACAATAGCTGGAGACAGACAATTAAGTCAGTGACAAGCAAGGACTACAGAAACACAGAAGGACCAGGAGCTCTCCTGCCCAGTGGAGGTTTGAGAAATGGTGGGGAGCAGGGCTGAAGTGCCACCTCCCTTTGCCAGGGATGACAGGAGAGAGGCCGCCTGGGTATGCAGCCTGGGGACACCCTGTACTTTCTGGACACATGGAGGTGCATATGTGTGTATGGAGATGTGATATTATGCCAGTCTGGTCAAACTGGCCCAATTCCCTGCCACAGGGTTTTATGCCAGCTGAGATTGCAACAGTTTTCTGAATTTCCATGTAACCAGCTACTAAGAGGCACAAGTCCAAAGCAGATGAAATCAGCTAATTAAACTCATCACAGAGCAGCATCCCCAAGCTCTTGGTTCA
The DNA here is from genome assembly GCF_015220805.1 of Pogoniulus pusillus. Taxonomy (NCBI): domain Eukaryota; kingdom Metazoa; phylum Chordata; class Aves; order Piciformes; family Lybiidae; genus Pogoniulus; species Pogoniulus pusillus. Next base: position 8,919,533 of record NC_087274.1, on the reverse strand, counting down.
AACACCTGCTGTAAAGGTCTTTTCAGGAAATAGAGCTAATTCAAAACTTATCAACAACCTCCCTTTCTTCCATTATTTCTGCACAACAAGCTGTGCAGAGGTTAGGCTTTGCTGGAGGGAATCTAGCTCAGGTTATCTTTCTGATGATGATGCCCAGCTTAAAATTACTTCAGTAAAACACCCAAAACAATAACAAAAAGCAAAACCAACATCCACCTCAACCACATAGAAACCAAGATCACCACCACAACAGGTAAGCCATTCACATTTTGTGTGTGCATATGTACACATGAGAACATCAACTTGGCCATGAAACATCAGTCCTGAGTGGAGGATTGCATAGGCTCCAATTTGTACAACACATCCTACAGCAAGGAAAACTGGACTGCTGCAGAGCAGCAGAAGGAAGAGGAGTAGGCAGCATCTCAAACACACCAAGGTCAGAGGTTGTTGCACACCATGTACCTAAGAAGATCAAGTTTCCTGCAGCAGTTGTCAGTGATTTCTAAATTGCCAGTGAAGTGCAATAGTATTATCTCACCTCCCCAGTTAATGCTTCTCTGGTATCCCAGACCTGGACAGTAGTGCTTATTTGGAGAGCTGAGGATAGATGGCCAGCAAAGGCAGGGATGTCTTACAACAGAGGAAAACTGTCAGGCAGAAAATCAGAGAAAAGAAGTAAAAATCTGTTTGCTTCAGTTTTTAGATTCCATATTTTAATCAATTTAATATAAAGACAGATTTCTGCCCAGCTAAGCATATTTATTTCCTATAGTTGTCACTCCCTCCATCTCTCCCATTTTTTCAGCTCATTCCTGATGGAAAACTCCTTTCATGAGGAATAAATTTCTATCAGCATCACTGACAACTACCTGCAGTTTTTCCATGCAGGAGAAACAGTCATGCAGCACAACTGCTGCTTACAACACAGCCAACCTTTCAACAATGAGCAAATGTTTACTATATTATCCAATGTGTTTTCAATCTTATGGCTTTTTCAAACTGGCTCAGAGGGATTTGAGTGACTAAAAGGAATTCTCTACCTGCTATTCCTGCCTATTATGTGTTATGAAAACGTAGCAGAAGTCCTTCTGCTTCAGCACAGAGCCACAAAAATTAGTAAAGAAGTTGAACATCTTCCTTATGAGAAGAGCCTGAGGGAGCTGGGGCTTTTTAACTTGGAGAGGAGGAGACTAAAGGGTGACCTTGTTAATGTTTATCAGTACGTAAGGGGTGAGTGTCAGGAGGATGGAGCCAGGCTCTATTCCGTGATGCCCAGCGACAGAACAAGGAGCAATGGGTGGAAGTTGAGGCATAAGAGGTTCCATGTGAACCTGAGGAAGATTTTTTTTCCCTGTGAGGGTGACAGAGCACTGGAACAGGCTGCCCAGGGGGGGTTGTGGAGTCTCCCTCTCTGGGGATATTCAAGAACCATCTGGATGCATTCCTGTGTTATCTGCTCTAGGTGATCCTGCTGTGGCAGGGGGGCTGGACCAGATGATCTTTTGAAGTCCCTTCCAGCCCCTGACATTCTAGGATTCTATGATTATTTTCAATACCAGCATCAAACACTCCTTCAAACCAAGAAGTGAAGTTTTCTCTCTTTGCACTAATTTCCTCTTGCAAACCAAAGAGCTTCTAAATGTCACTGATGTTCATTACCTGTAGAAGCACCCCAAGCTCTTCTCTGCCAAGGCAAACTCCTTCACAAGGAGTCATGCCAGGATGAAACACATCCCCCACAACCCTGCCTGCCAGCTCACATAGCCTTGCTCAGAAGATTTCTTTGTACAGTCAGAACTGTTGATATCTGGGCCTTTGATTTCTGCCCTGTCGTGATTAATATCAAAGCACATTTTGCCTGCATTATAAAAGCATCCATTATGTTAGGCTCATTAATGCATTTCCTGACTCTTTTTGAATTAAATGGCTTATAAACTCAATTCTTTAATTTTTGCCTTAGTGGGGTTGATGGATCAGCACCATAAATGACTAAGAAAGAAACAAGCCACTGCAGCTCAGCCACAGCCATTATCAGACACAATAGTCCTCCTCTGCATGGATAGAAAGGGCAGTGAATGACTTTAATGCCTATGCCTTGCCTGGCTAACTAACCCCCATAACAGCAGTTTCCATCATTTCATTTTAAAAGGAAAGGAATTAATAAAACTCCAGTCTCAACATCAGTCCACCTTTCCACAGCCTGTCTGTCTCACAGCCTGGTGTGCCAATCATCATGAGATCCTGGGGTATTTTTCAAGAGACATTCACCAAATGCTATCCACAGATTAAACTCTTTGCTGTATTTTAGTTTCCTTCTAGTGATCAGGCCTACATGCACAACGTGGGTTCCCTTCCTTCACTTGCATCACTGGACACTTTTGAGCAGCTAAGCATCAACATTTCCCATACTCGCATAACCATAACATGTGTAAGCATTTTGAAGCTTTAGAGTTCAGGTAGTTCTGAGCAGTGCATCAATAACCTCCATCTCTCAATGGGGCTGCTTGTGGGTTTTGTGTAAAACTGGATTATACCTTTAGCATTTGCTAACCCAGGTCAGACAAAGGAAGTGTAGCAGTCAGGCTGAAGCAGCTCAGAACCTTTGACTCTGATATATCAGATGACAAATGAGATGCTGCTATTTCTGAAGCAACAGCTCTCCACGAGTGGTAGCTACCCCCACCACGAGGGACCACAAGCATCTGGGAACACAGAAGAGTTGCATTTCTCTATAGTCTGAATTGCCACTGCAAACCACAATTATTTCCACACAAAGAATTGGGAGGGACTCACGTTCAAATGAAAGAAAACAAAACCCACTCATCTCTTATCCCAGATGGTACCACAAACTCCCATCTGAACCACTTTGCAGTTCAGCAAACCACCCAGCAAAAGCTATTTAACAATTCAAACGTGCATGTGTCCAGCTGGTGGGAGAAAAGCTGTGCAAACCTCTCCCTTTCCATCCAGTGGCACCTGCTGGTTGTCAGCACATTACCAGGGCCAGCGCATCAGGGAACCATATGGCATGGGGAAGGTGCTGCTGGAATGATTCATACTGTAGTGGTAAAGTAGCAGGTGAGTCACGAGGGCTTGGTCATACAGAAGCTGCTGGACTCAAGACTACTGGATTCTTATTAGGCTGTGCAACATTTGCTCAGACTCCTTCAGACTCCTCCATTTTTACTTAGAAGAATTGATTCATCAACATTTAAGTAAATTAATATATTGGCAAGATGTCCCTAGACAGATCAGTCCTCAACAGAGGGTGGACTAATGGGGTCCTAAATCCTAATTTAGGACTCTAGATGTGACTTTCACGCAATATAATCATAAAATTCATGCCAGTCAAAAGGATATGAAGTTGTTTTCCACTGGAAACTGCAGTTCTTTCACAAATTATGTCAGACAACATTTTTAGGAGGAAATGATACCATTCTGGTTCCTCAAGCCCCACAAGGCAGCTGTAAAATAGCTGTGGTGCTGTGCCCTTAAGTCTTTAAAAGAGAACTAAATTCTGAAGCAGGAACTCTTCACTATTGTTATTTCTGCAGTGATGCAGCCCAAGTTGCTCAACTGCATCCTGTTTAAAACTCCAAAGAACCTGGCTGGTTGTCAGTGGCAGCATAACTGTGCAACTGCACAGAATCACAGAATTAACCAGGTTTAAAAAGACCTCCAGGATCATTGAGTCCAACCTATCACCTATCCAGGCTGCTTGACCTAAATGGCTGAGGTCTCCATGTGCTCCTACACAGAAATCTTGCAGTGGTCCAGGCTTCAGACAGAGAGCTAGCAAAGAGGGATGAACCTTCTATGCCTGGAACATCTGCAGGTAGATTCTCTAAATAGTGATGTGTCTCTATTCACAAAAGGGTTGGGAAGCTTCTGCCAAAAACATTATTTCCTATTTCCAGCTGTGCAGCTGAGCTCTTTCTCTCTGTACCCATAACTGCATCTATTGCTGTTACAGGACATTGTGCCAACATATCAGTACTTTTGGAGCTTGCATGAATTCATTCACTTAATGCATGCAGAATTTTTGCTCCACTGGTTTTCCCATTTCCTTAAACTGGTTGCTATTAAATCTTATAAATCATTTTGTTCCTGATCAGAGGAGTTTCCAGCAACATAATTACCTGTGAGAAGCGTATAAAGGCCATAGCTACAGTGCAATAATGAATTTATGAATTAGAGTTTGTTTTGCCCTTGAGTCTGAGCAATTAGCATCACACAACCTTATTAGCCAGCAGTGACGTGAGAGACTTCTCAGAAGTCACTTATTGTCAATGCAATCAATAGCTTACACTTGGGAGCCCATTGTGCACATCAAAAAGCAGTTTAGACCAGCTTGAGCAACAACCAGTCTGAGTAATAGGATGGCTTTGCTTAGCCTGGTTGCTAGGCTCTGGCAGTAGCATCAATTTAACACCCTCAAAGACCTGTGAGTAATGACAACCTGGGAAGTGCCATACAGCAGAGCTGCGAGCAAGGATGGCTTATCAGGGGCAGAGCTGAGCAGCCCATACTCCAGCACTTGTCATCTCTACACTTTAAGGTTCCTCTTTCTTTCCACAGACATCTTAATGAACCTGTCCAAAGTAATGCTGTCCCCTTTAACTTTGGCTGTCTCCACACTTCACAATTAGCACAGGAAGTGACAAATTGTATCATGGCAGCCTAATTCATGAGAGTTTACAGTGAGATCTGACAACACCTTGCTCTGTGCTTGTCTACAGCCACCAGTAAAGCTCTCTGACCAGCTCCCATCCAGTCTGTTACTCTTCATTTCTTTCACAGTCTGTCTATCTTCTAACACAAATACACAGCCTTCTTCTGGGACATTTATTGTGCTGCTGCTCATCTACTTTCTTGGAGATCTCTTCCAACCTGGTTGATTCTATGATTCTACTTTTCCTACTATGAAGGCAAAGAGGCAAACTGAGTAGAACACAACACAGATTCCAAGTCACACAGACTCCCATAAACCAAAGAGGATTTACTGCCCCAACAAAGGTGCTGAGTAACAGGAATTTAAACACACAGATTCATAGAATAGAATGTTCTGCCTGAATCCCCCTCCAGAATAGGATTGCATTGTCACAGGAGACAGAATTAAGTCAATGTCAGGATCATTTGAGAACAGTGGTTGCACAAGCTCAGCCAGAAAGTAAGACTAGCACAAAGAAGTCCTCCTGCCACCACAATTCTGCCTCAAGTTAAATGCCTACCCACCTGGCATAGCAAAGAAATTGTTCCTGTGTGAGGCTGATAGCACTGATAGTCAGGCACATGCCTCAGGCTGTAAAGACACAGATGTCAGGAGGGAGATGAAACCAGAGAGGTCAATTAGGCACTATAAAAGTTTCTGTGCACAGAAAGAAAAAGCCAGAAGAAACTGGGACATAGTCTCCAACAGTAGCAACACTGAAACTCTCCAAGAGTCTGAACATAGGAAGTTTATAAAAAACCACTGCAATGCCAGAATTAATTAGACCTTAAGAAGGAGCCATTAAAACAAGCACCTACCAATCTGGCTAGAAAGTAAGACAAAGAAATGGGCTTGATTCTTCACTGGAACACATCCCTTTTAGTAACAGGAGAGCAGATGACTGGGGAGCACATTGAGGTTTCCTAGCCTGGTCACATTCAACCTCTTGCTAGGACTACAAGAACAGAGTGCTAATATATATTGGAATCTAGATTCAAGCTCAGAGTTTGAATTAAACTTAGGGCTCTGCATATCATTGGTGATCAGGGTAGCACAAGACCTTGACGTATTTATGTACTCCCTAGGGTTACCCAGTCCCAGTAGTGATCAGCTCTGAACCTGTTTGGTTGCAAAAGCAGATAGGACTCAGCAGTCCTGAGAAAACAGTGTCTGCAGTGCTCTGGTGGGAGCTGCAGTCTTTGCCTGTGCTACGTTATGAAACTCCATTCTGATGAACAGCACAGATACAGAGACTGTTGCACAGAAAGGTGTAAGGGAATTAGTTGCTTTAAGACCAGAAATGCAACAGTTCTTCCTTCCCAAACCCCCCCTTTTTTTTCCATTTGCTGTTAAACAAATTATTTGACACATTCTTTGTCAAGACCAGCACCTTGACCTGGAAAATAAAAAAAAACCAAACAAAAAATCCCATCTATTGCCTGTTTCTCTGTGCAAAATTCCCAAAAGCCATAACCTTCCCATTGCAACATGATCCAAAACACACCTCCAACACCCAGCAGTATAATTTCCCAGGCTCAGCATGATAAAACAATTATTGTGATGGTTTCAGTGAGGCACACAAGCTTCATACAGTTATTTTACAGGGTAAAAAGTACTGAAACTTGAAAAAGTAGTGAAAACATTTTAAGTCTAAAGGTCAGCAAGACAAGTGAAGAAGGACATTTCCTGAGAGACCATTCTGTGGGGACGTACAAGATTCTCACTCTTACAGGAGTTTGAACTACTCCAAGGTAGTGAGTAGTCTCTTCACCCAGACAACCAGCAGTAGAACAAGGGGACACAGTCTCAAGTTGTACTAGGGGAAGTATAGGCTGGATGTTAGGAGGAAGTTGTTGGCAGAGAGAGTGATTGGCATTGGAATGGGCTGCCCAAGGAGGTGGTGGAGTCACCATCCCTAGAGGTGTTCAAGAAAGGACTGGATGAAGCACTTAGTGCCATGGTCTGATTGACTGGATAGGGCTGGGTGAGAGGTTGGACTGGATGATCTTGGAGGCATCTTCCTACCTGGTTGATTCTATGGAGATGCAAATTATACAGTCCTGAAAAACAATACATTCTGGGAGATGAATAAAGAAGCACAGAAGAAGAAAACAGAACTTTTGAGAGTGGAGTGGTGGGTTGCTGGAGCACTGAAGCTTTAATTAATGGCCTTAAATCCTGGCAGAACTGCAGAGAGAAAAAAATAGCTGTAGCACAGCAGCAGCACAGTCGTTTGCAAGTCTGCACTTCTGATTACCACACAATAGGTAGGGATAATTGCAAAGTTCCTACATCTATTATAACCTTGGGAAACTCTCACCTTGCTGTGCTGCTTCAAAGCACATTACTTACAGCACTGTCCTCTGCCAGCGCTACTAAAAAAACTGAAAAGCAAGTTTCATCTTCTAGCTTTGACCCTTTTTGTGACTAGTTATAGGTTTATCTTACGGCAAGGGTCAAGAGCAGTTCCCCAAAATTCTAGGAAAATAAGCACTGTTGGATAATTCATAAGTGAATGAGGATAAAGCACAGCTTTAAATATTTGGGGCTTTTTCCTCCTCAAATGGGCAATCAGCACAAGAACACATACAGCAAGGATATATCATGTGCTGGTAGAATGCTTTCAGAATCATTTCCAGGCCTTTTAGTGTAGAACTGGTGCCTGATTGAAGCTGATGCAAAACAGGACTCAGCAAACTTTTATCAGCTTCAGAGCTCCAGGGAGCTATAGCATGAAGTAGTCACCAATAAATATATTTATAATGACATCCAACATCTGCAATCTATGTCCAAAAGGTTCCTTATCTCCATCTGAACTCAACAAGAATTGCTTTTGCAGCACAGTGATTGATTCAGAGTTTTTTCTATTGGTTCTCCTTCATCTCACACCCGAAAGATTAGCAATGACCTATCAGGAAGTTCCAAAAGGGTTGCAGATCAAGTGGTGGATATTGCCACTGGAACTAGAATTCAGCTCTGCAAGAGCCCTAAGGCTGAAGGAATAAGGCTAAACTGATAAGTAAGGTATGAATTAAACAAGCAATCCTCCCCTCACCTCGCATCAAGCTTTTTTCACCTAAGACCAGCACAAAGTGTAGATAGGAAAAGTTTTATTAAAACACCTCATGGTCTCTTTAGGTTCAGGAAAAGTCTTTACCAAATACAGAACCCCTAACACATGCTTTAAAGGTTATTCTGTTTCTCTTTCATTCTTTCTAAGCAATACATAAAGCTTAGGGTTTATAAACAATTAATTCAATTGCCCTCATTGACTCTTTTGAGTAAAGGATTTGCAGTTGCAGCAAAAGAGGTTCCACCTCAACACAAGGGGGAACTTCCTCACTGCAAGGGTCACAGAGCACTGGAGCAGGCTTCCCAGAGAGGTTGTGGAGTCTAGTTCTATGGAGACTTTCAAGGCCTGTCTGGATGTGTTCCTCTGATCTGTGTTAGATAGCATTGTCCTGCTGTGGCAAGGGGTCCTTTCCAACCCCTAACATCCTGTGAGCCTGTGATTTGCTAAAAATTATTTTTATCTCTTAAATATTTTTTCCTGTCTGTTTTCTACCATCAGGAAGAAAAAAAAAAAACAACCCAGACAAACACTTTGGCTGTGTTGTTTTGACTTCTGAAATAAGGATTTCAGCTTAGCTTTCCAAATGTCTTTGTATGCAGGTTCACAGTCACGATGGTCTTTGTGAGGAAGGTTCTTTTATGTCTTCATGGCACTAGTTGGTTTTTTTTTCAACCACTTCTAGTCAAAAAGTGGGGGAAAAAATACATCTTTTAGTCCACTTTGTCATGCTTTTAGATTGTTGATGAATGTAGAATGCCACTTTCAGAGATCATTTCACAGTCCTCATTACCAAACACGTGCAGGGAAAGAAATAAATGCCACAAACCAAAAGGAACACTGAGCAAGTTTTTCCTCTGAGTTAGTTTCCAGCTTCTTGAACCAATAAAAGAAGCACTGACTTTTTAAGAAGTAGTACTTCTGAGCAGGTGCTTTGTGAGATAACTGCCCTACAACAGAAAGTAACAGACACCCCAAGGAGACAGAACTCCATTGTTAGAGTGAGATTAATATACCACAAATCTTCAATGCTTTTCATTCTTATGGAGTCATGACAGAGAAAGAAGAAGGATACACTTAAAGCAAGGTACTAAGGTCATCTGAGCCTGGTTGTCAATGCAATCGTGTCTCTTCGTTGCGGATATGGGCATCTTGCATTCAAGAACACTTCCATAATTTATAGAATCACAGAATCAATAAGGCTGGAAAAGACCTTTAAGATCAACAAGTCCAACTGTAGCCCAACTACCATGACCACTAAACTATGTCCCAAAGCACCACATCTGCACACTTCTTGAACACCACCAGGGATGGTGACTACCCCCCTGGGCAGCCTGTTCCAAAGCCTCACTACTCTCTCAGTAAAGATTTTTTTCCTAATATCCAGTATCAACTTCCCTTAGCACAACTTAAACCCATTTCCTCATCTCCAATCACTAACTACTTAGGAGAAGAGCCCAACACCAGCCTCGCTACAACCTCCTTTCAGGTAGTTGTAAAGAGCAGTAAGATCTCCCCCTTAGACTTCTCCAGACTGAACAACCCCAGCTCCCTCAGTTGCTCCTTGTATGACATACCCTCCAAACTCCTCAACAGCCTCATTAGAGAGGCCTAAAAACATTCACAGAATAAGGTTCTTTGTGCTTTTAGAAATAGATAGATTTAAGTTGTGCTTTTTGAGGCAGCTGAAGGAAGCTTGGAGTCTAAATGCCACAGGTACCAGCCTTACTAAAACAGGTTCCTTTGACATAACCTAGACTTCTTACAATAACAGATATCCATTCTGATCTTAGGAGCTTTCAAAGCATGCATCAGGGAAGAAAAGCCTGAAATGCTGAAAGGTAGACAAAGAAATCAGTTCTGTTTTTCAGAGTAAAACCAAAGTCTAAAACCAGGCTCCAGGCTCCTGAGTATGCATGGCAGGAGGAGTGCACACAGCCAGGATCATGCATTTTTCAGTGCTCTCAGGACTGGAAGCATACGACCCTGTCTAGCCAAGTCTAGGAGTTAGCAACTTGTATATATATTCAGACACTAGGGTTTTTTTCTCCCTCCACTTTTCACCCACACAAGATTCCCCACATAAGTTGGGTAATTATTGCCTAAAATGGCAATACATGCTCTGTAATTATCATTAGAGTCAATTAAAGCCTCTGTGCAGTAGACAGCTTTGAATTGCTGTTTATACACAAATCTCTGAACAAGCTGCAGGTAATCCAAGGAGAAATGTCAATCTTGTACCAGCAAGGGTCTGATAATTTGAGTTTTGTCATTACATATTTGTGATATATCTATACTTCTAACTTCCTCTGAAGGTCCAATTCTCCCCCTTGGCACACTCCGCTAAGTTATTGTCATGTCTCTGCAGCTCTTACTGCATTGATGTTTGGAAGATTCAAAAGCATTGAGCCAAAAAGGAGACAATATGTCACAAAAAATCTCATGTGCATAGGGCAGAAAGGCTTTTCTGGTTTTCAGACCACTGGCAATAGGTACTGGGCAAGACGCATGAACCCCCAGGAAGCCAGCCAGAATGAGACAGGCACAGAATCTGGTGAGTCACTGGTGCAGGGTTTCACAGACCCAGCTGAAAAGCTTCAAGGCTGGAATAATTAACCAGCACTTCCCCAACAGAAGAAAAGATTCAGCATACCCCAAGTCTTCTGCATCTTCCCATCTGATGGCTTCCGCTATCACTTTTGTGAGCCAAAAAAATTTCAGTACATTTCCAACTTTTGACTCAGAACTTCAAAATCTATTCCAGTCTCATAGGGGGAAAAAAATAGAAATACCTGTGATGCATCACTTGAGAGCACTTCCATATGTCTGCTCTGGGAATTCAGTCTTCCCTCTCTGTTTTCTATTTTCAGCTCCTTTCCTCCTATTATCCCCAGAGAGCACACTTAAGTGCTCAACAAAAAAACCTCCTTCAACGGCTCCTCAGGAGCATAGCTGTATCTAAATTAACCCTTCCTCTAATATGTGTTGATAAACTCTACACAGATACTGCCTCAACTTCCTCAAAATTCAAGCACAGAAGTACACAAGGAAGCCACACTACAGTGTAACCTACTGGGCCTGGAAGAGACAGAAGTGCAGATGACAACCTCATTGCTGTCACCCAGACCAAATGTTTCATTCAAGGCAGGTTTAACTAAATCCAGAGAAGATCTGGATTTAGATCTGTAAGACAGACATTATGAGATTAAGAACAGTAATACAGAGGGGTCTTGGCATGTATTTTAAATAACCTGTCACCTCATCCTGAGGCTTTCTGTAGCAGGGCACAAAACCAGAGCCCTGAAGTGCTCACAGAGGGGTTAAGCCAAAGGCTGCTTGAGGTGCTTGGCAGAAGCTGGAGCTCCAGGGTGTGGGAAAGCATCAGGAAGAGCTTTACCAATATGAAAAAGGGTGGTCAAAACATCCTGGCCAGAAAGGTCTGGCCCAGTCAGCCTAGGCAATTCCAAGGTACACTGGAAACAACAATACTTGTGGCTCACATGCTACAGCCGTAGAGGGAAGGGCACATGGGAGAAACTACAATGCTGAGTAAGATATGACAAATAATCCTGAGTAACTCTACTGATTGAAGGGCAGGCTATAGTCAACCTATCCTACTGGCCAGCAAAGCTCCTGAGATGCATAGATAGCAGAGCTGGTCAGCAGCTGTCCTGAAGGGCAGGCATCCCCGCTGTGGACCAGCAGCTCTTAGGCTGGTGAGACTGGTGCCACTCCCAGCTCAGCCACCTACGCTCTTGGTTTAGATGTGTTCAGAGTTCTGTGACGTGTGGCCAGTAGGTCCCAGAAGGCTGAACCAAGGAGAATCATGCTCCTCCCTTGTTTTGCAAGTTGTTACATTAACTACTCTCTCTACTGTCCATGGGCATTACTGGCTTTCATGGCTGCATGACCTCCTAGCGAGGGGAGCCTTCATCATCCTCAGCTCCCTCTACAGCTGATTGTCCTCTGTGGAGCCTTTCAAGGTCATTGCTGGCTCCACATGCTGTTTAGACAACACCACATTCCGGCCTCCTATTACAAGGATGGTACTTACAGGCTCTGTTTTCCTTAGTTTTATCACTTGAGAGCTCACAGAGCCTATTTCTTCCCAGGTCTTATCTCTGGTAACCTGCAACTACTGGTCTGTTGCCCTAAGTCCCACACCAAATCTTCTCTCTTACAAGCAGTAAACACACAAAGTTCACCCAGCTTTTTCATCTTGAGAAAAAAAAAAAAAAAAAAAGGAGAGAAAAACTTTGCAATAAGTCTTCTTCAGCCATTAAGAGAACAAAACATTCAGATGTTCCCTTTGCCTCTATTAATTTCCTCCTTGGCCACAAAACTGATTTTCCAAGGAGAAGCCCACAGTGAGTGACATATTAGTTTGTAAAAAGCACAGATGAAACATTAGCTGGACACAGGAAAGCACTCCTCCAGAGAGACCAAACCTCAGATGCTGCTGAAAACAAAATAGGATTTAACGAATAACAGATTTTAGGCCAGCAATAGGTAACCAGCAAGATCTGAAGAAACCTGGTCAGATCAAAGTCTTTAAACATGGTTTAGTGACCACCACATCTAGGCACAGTCACTGAAACCTGAAGGATGAATTCTATGTTAAAAGAAACCTTTTCTTCTTTTTTGCCTTGTGCCTTTAATCAGAGGCAGAAGAAGAAAAGCTGTCAAAAGCCCTCTGACAGGTGTGAAGAAGATAAGCTAGAGGCAGATTGCAAAGACAACAGTGTTTGGAGAAGAAGAGACTGGGGATTATCACCACAAATATGCACAAGCTCCATTCTGTATCGCAGAGTATGTCATTATTAATACTACTACTTATCCCTCTTGCAGCATTCTGAGCTTTCAAAGTGCTGTACAAACACTAATCACCAAGTTAAGGTGCCAAAGAATCCTTTCTATACCCTGCTGATTGCACAGAGTGAAAGCACAGTAAGTATAACACGTACCACAGCCAACACAGGCCTGAACAATCACTGTGGTTAATAATGTAACAAAGAAGATTCTGTTCTGAAAGGAAAGACATTAGTGTGCATCCATTAGGAAACCGTTCTTACCTAGTGCTGTGGAAGGGGCAGCAGATGCAGAAGAAGCAACAGATGCTGCTGGGAGGGAGATGGAGCATAAAGGTGAAATGGAAAGACCTACAGGAGATGAGGACAAATGCCCGCAAGCGGAGACCCTGGATAACGTCGCAGATGTTCTGGTGAACAAAAGGTGAACCTAGGGGAAAGATTTGAGAGCAAAAGTAATGTCATTACATCAGCCAAGAAGGAAGCATGGGATCTTAGCAATTTCACTTTATCAGGAACAGGGGAAATTCAAATAAGGGACTGGTAATTGCAAGGGCTGATCAGGACACAGGCTTGTTCCTTGCAATAGAAATGAGGAACAAATTACATTAATTTTAGGTAATAATGGGAAACTGTTGCCAAATTTGGTGAATACTCAAATCTGGTGAAAGCTCACATGAATTAATCCTGTCTAGTCCTTCAATACATCCGCAGAAAGCGCTGCTGGACAGCTCAAGTGCTCAACAGGATGCATAAAACGGCAAAGTGTGTAATTGTACAGAGTGAGCCTTCCTACAGCAACACAGAGAATAACCAGAATTTCCACTGCACAAATGGCAATTACTGCAGCTACTGAACACCTCTCAGGAAGGATTCCAGGATCCCACTCAGTCTCTTCAAGGTCACTCTGTAGTCAAGTACAGGTGCTCTGCATCAGGATGAGCTCTGCCCTAAGCACCCATTTGAAACCAGTGCAATTAGAAATGCCCCACCACCTAAACCATCTCTTCTACTAGGAGGATACCATAAAACCTGGGCTTCTGACTTCAGCTTTTAGTACAATACAAATAGAAAAGAAAAAACATTTATTGGCAGACAGAACTCTATTTCTGATGAGGGAAGGACACAGAGAACTACTGTTCTTCCCAAAACAGAAGCCATATGTGCCACTTCAAAGGCACAGAACAGAAGCTCAAGTGGGCTTCTCAGGCACATCCTATATGGCCCATTCACTTCCCTGCTAGATAATAGCTGTGTTGTCTCCAGGGCAACAGAGGAGGCAGACCTCAACAGTGTGTTAAATGAAATTATCTCATTAACATTAATTTCCTGGTTTACTGTTTCACTGCTTAACAGAGAAGATGCTACAGGCACCAGGGAGGGGAAAAAGATCCTCTGGCCCATTCTGAATCAGGAAATATGTCAAGCAGTAAAGAAGAGGTCCCAAACTTTTGTTTCCCAGCCTTTTATTATAGCATCTTGGTCTGCAGCGAGGAGAGATTATGCTTCCTACATGAGAAATGCAGAAAGCACAGTTCACCACAACACACCGAGATTTTCATAGCTCTTTAATCATTCTCTAAACATTTTTACCTTTAATACTCAGGTGAATTGAGTAAACTGACTTGTAAAAGCTATCAGAGATACAGGGTTCTTTAGAGTCACGGTCCCTGGAGGTGTTCAAGAAAAGCCTGGATGAGGCACTTAGTGCCATGGTCTAGTTGATTGGACAGGTCTGGGTGCTAGGTTGGCCTGGATGATCTTGGAGGTCTCTTCCAACCTGGTTGATTCTATGATTCTATATGTCCTATCTCAGGGACACCCAAACAAGAAACACATGGAGAAGTTTGTCATCTCTGGCTCCTTCTGAAAGTTTTGACCATCCCCCCCCCCACCCCCCCCCCCCCCCACCCCTTTTCAGCTGAATAAACTAAGCAGAATCCTAGGAAGAGGGAGAAGACCAAAACTGGTGGATGACTAGAGAAGTAACCCTTTGGAGAAGCTGAAATCTCACTTTTTGTCATCTGTCTAATATCAGGGCTTCAGTCACATCCCACAAATGTCCACAGCCAAAGAGTGGTATATCCAAGGCACCAAGTTTAAGTCTGGGTTGTCAAAAATCAGATTTCATGTTCTGATGAAGATTCTGCAGCTGACATTTTTCTCATTCACATTGCTGTCTGTATATGAAAGATTTGCTCCAAGGGTCCAAGTCCAACACGCATCAGTGGCGCTGGGAATGCTTACACAACTGCCAGCAGGATTTGATTACACTTCAACTCCTTTTCCCACATCACAGTTGAAAAGAACAACACAAGGCAGAACCAGCTTGTGCTGTGAGGGAAAGTCAAAGCAAATTCCACAGGCAGCTGCCTCTCCCGTTCACCCTGTAGGAAGCCTGGTAAAAGGCTGCTACATTTTACCAAATAAGTATTTCTTATTTTCCTGCATTCTCTCTTTTACTCAACTGTCAGATCATAATTGCTGCCTTCAGTAATATGCTGGCTGTAGTTTTCATTCTTAAATCTGATAATATTCCCTAAATCCCTTCTAATCAAGCAGCTGGCATCTACACATTTTGCTCTGTCTTCTCATGGATTGCAGAAATATACTTTATCCTTCCAAAATGTTAAACACTTCTTAGCAACAGACACTAAGAACACTGAATTCCTTCAGTGCGCCTGGATGTGTTTTGGATGTTAAAAACTCAAGGGAACAGCCATCAAAGTGAGATGATCATTTTGCTGTCAGAGTAGCCAATGGGAATTTGTGAAATTAGCCTCCAACTACTCTGTGCTACATAATCTCATAAGCAAAAAAAAATTAGGTTTCCTTACCACATAGAAATGGAGAGTAGATCTGAAATAAGAAGTGACCATCTGAAACCAGTGCTATCTGAAAGATGTAGTGAACCAACTCATTGCTGGAAACTGTTAAAAGAGACAGGTAGGGATGGCCAGTCAAGGCCATTTGATACCATGGCAGCACAATACCTTAATTTTCAGACTCCAGAGCATTTCAGAAAGACTCCAGGGAGTAACTGTGTTGTTGTGACACTCCATAAAACTGGAGTGGCATTGGAAGTCCCAAACAGGAGCTGGCTTGTACTGCTACCTCTCTGTATTGCAGGATGGGGCAGAAAGGACAGTTCATCCTAACCAAGCAGGAGTGGGAAACAGCAATTGCCACATGCAAGGACGAGCTCAAAACCCCATAGCTCCTGCCTGATCAGTTTTATGATGAGGGAAGGGAATCCAACAGCCTGTACCCATGGTGGCAGGAGCCACCATTGCTTCAGGAGCAAAGCTGTCCAGTGTGTGCATGTTCCAGAAGGCAAGACATCTATACACTGTGGGTGCTTCCACTCTGCCTGCTCCAATGTGTACTACATTAATGCCCCTGAAAGTTCAGAATGACACTGCAGACACCTAAAAAACCTCCACGCTGATTAAGATATGAACTGGGTACTGTCAGACTCTCATTCCTTCCTCTTCTAATCCAAACTACTTGCTACTAAAGTTATGTTGATCCATCAGGTGTTATCATAACACAAGAGAAATTCAAACCCCTCAACTAATATCGAAAGCTTCAGGATTGGTCTCTCTAACAGCATCCACTCTCAGGAAGAATATCAAAAAGCTGTAGCAGAGGCAAGCAGGGAAATTCTAATCTCCCACAATGAGGTGGACAAGGCAGTGAGCTGAAATAAGATAAGAGTCATAGCAACTCATTAAAAGGTAAACCTCTTAAATAGGAAAACACTTTGCAATACATTCCAGCTTTAAATAAGTGATTCACCAGCTCCAAACAGGAAAAAATCCACAGCAATTGTCACATTTTGCAGTAAACCTTAATGGGGCAGAAAAGAGGAAAGCACAAAGAATTTGGAAATGGCACATGAAATGGTTGCCTTCGCCCTCTAGAAATGCTCTTAGAAAATCCAGACAGTTGACTGCTCCTATGGCCCACCAAGGGTCAAAGCCTCCCAGACTCCAGGGCAACTTTCAGACTGATCTATTCCTCATTATTTCTCCCAATGCAAAAGCAGAAATCAAGGCCTACCTTTCAGTTATTAAACAGTCATTAATTGTACATACTGCTACCTTTTTGTTGCTTCCACTCCCATTGAAACCACTGACCTGAAGAAAGAATTTGTCTCTCCATCACAACCAATCAGTAAGTTACTGTGTCCAGTTCTGGGCTCCTCAATTCAAGAGAGATGTTGAGGTACTAGAATGTGTCCAGAGAAGGGAAACAAAGCTGTTGAGGGGCCTGGAGCACAGCCCTGTGAGGAGAGGCTGAGGGAGCTGGGGGTGTGCAGCCTGAAGAAGAGAAGACTCAGAGGTGACGTCATTGCTGTCTACAACTACCTGAAGGGAGATTGCAGCCAGGTGGGGTTGGTCTCTTTTGCCAGGCAGCCAGCAACAGAACAAGAGGACACAGCCTCAAGTTGTGCTGGGGGAAGTATAGGCTGGATGTCAGGAGGAAGTTGTTGGCAGAGAGAGTGATTGGCATTGGAATGGGTTGCCCAGGGAGGTGATGGACTCGCCACCCCTGGAGGTGTTGAGGAAAAGCCTGGCTAAGGCACTTGGTGCCATGGTCTAGTTGACTGGACAGGGCTGGGTGACAGGTTGGACTGGATGATCTTGGAGGTCCCTTCCAATCTGGCTGATTCAATGATTCGTGGTTTAAACAACCTCATTTTCGTTGTGTCATCCTTGGGAGCACTTTACAAGCAGTGGTAAAAAACTTATTCAGAAAGCCTCTCTTAGGACAAGGCTCCATGGCTTGCACCAGCCATGGTACTGGCGAGCTGTCAGCCACAGGCAGCTGCCTGCTTGCTTGCTTGTTAGGAACAGCAAATGCATGCAATGACAAGAGATCTGGAATACTACTGCAAGCTTGAAGATGTGGAGGATCCACCATACGATTGGGGCACTTTTGGTGCCTCCAGATCATGGGTACAATGTCAGGTCATTCTGTCTATCATGGTTTTGTTTAGTGACTGTATCTGTGCCACCAGAAATAGATACAGTCCCATGGAGTAAAAGTGATGGGAATCACATAAGCATGTGAAAAAGGAAGTCTGAAGGGAACTTGATGTGAACCTGTTGTTGGTGGTTGGATTTCATGTGGTCTGCAAGCTAGTTTGAATTTGGAGACCTCATGAGTTCATTAACCCTAAAGCAGCTTGCAATTTTTTACAAAGCTGTTTAACATTGGAGTTTCTGGCATCATTGCTGCATTCATGCTTAATCTGCAAAGGAGCTTTTTTCAGAGTCCTCCTTTTTACCCGCATGTTGTAATATTTTCCTCAACCTTTCATCCTTGAATTAGTATTAGGGTGTGGAGGATGCATTTTGTTTTTTCTTTTCATTCCTGTGGTAATGCTCTGTTGCATGGCTCCCTCCTGCAGATGTCATTAATGACAATAAAAAGTAACCACTTTCTTCCAGCTGAGATTTATCGCAGCAAAACTAATTCTGTTTACTCTCAGAATCAAGTTTCCTTAATCCCCTGGTGATGGTAGTTTACAGACACACCAAGTCCCAACCTGAGCACTGAAGGTTTGCCACAATACAGGTGGCTCTAAGCTTTATTGCAGCGATATCTGGCTCCATAATGATGAGTGCCCAAGGGCTCTCATTGTGCATTGAAGGAGGCTTGTTGACTTGAATAGGAGCTTCCTCCAGAGATGCTCTGGAAATAAAATCAACTAGGACTAGAAAACAAATGGGAATTTCTTCAAGCTCTTTGCTTTGTCAAATATTTTGATTTCCTTTATTCCTCTAAAGGCTCCGTTCTGGCTTTAATGAAGCTGTGGTTAACATGTATTATCTAGTCAGGTTAAAGCCCATGTTCCCAAAAGGATGTTTTAATCCATTAAGCCTCTCTGCCATCTAAACACTTCACTTTGCTTTTCAAACCTCCTCCTTAGCTCTGCCAGGTATTTTTGTTTGTTCTCCTGTTGGGTTAGGCCTTTAATCTCTTTTCATTCTATTTTCTAGATCTTTTCTAATGTGATTTTTTTCTTCTTTTCTTTTTTCCCCCTTTATCTTCCAATATGACTTTGATCTACAGCCCCTGGAGACTCCCTGCTAGGAGAACAAGGAGGATCTATTTGAAGCGCTACATTGTTCATTGCTGAGGCTGAATTGCTTGCTAATTAGAGAGCAGGTTTATTGTATGGCTGAATTATTGTATGGCTGGCAGGAGATAACCATAAAGGTGGTGAGTTTCTCTTTCACCTCTTATTCTGCAGCTCTGCAGTAGTCACTGCTTTGATTGCCACATGGTGCTTCCTCCTCTAACCCATGATGTGAAGGGCTCTGTGATCCCATTCAGAACTGGAGGAGCTCTGCTGGCTGATGAAAGTCCTTTTGTAATGACATGAGGGGTATTTAAATATAATCACACTGTCATTGTGCAATTCCTTACGTTGCAGTATAATCCATCTTTTCTGACTGGAATGTATATGCTTTTGGTCTGTCTTTGGCTGCTCAAATGCTTTCCTTGTGCTCCACAATAAAATGTTAATGGGACAAAACATGGGCAATACAAATCACATGGAAAAATAATTAGGTATGAGATGATGAAAGACAATTTGAGTTTGAGCCTGTTGAAACAGTGACTCCAACTTCAGTGGCACAGCAATGGGTGTGTATTTGAGGATGTCCAAAGGAAAGAACCTTTGGGATATGTTACAGAAAGACAGGAGTAGTAATTTATTTACGTAAGTAGCTCTTTTCCTGAGGTCTGGTAGCAGCAGCAGCAGCCTATGGCTGTATCTTCAGATTTGCGTAGGAGAGGAGGGAAAGAGAGAAAGGCTGATGTGAAAGGGAAGTAGTTTGGCTTTAGTGATAGGGAACCAACATCCATCTGACAGCAAGGGCTTGTGAAGACTTGAGAACCTGCCAAGCGTTTTTAACATCATCACATCACCCCTGCATGAGCTGGGAACTTCTTTACTGCCAGTACCCCCTATTGGGTGAGACGACAGAGCAATTGCAAACAGGAATCTTCTTAGCAAAGAGCTCTTAATCTTCTGTATATAATTCTGGCAGTCACAAATACAGTTCCTCTTAACATTATGGGCTAGTTATCACCAACTAAATTCTCATCTAAACGTACAGATCCGCTGCTCAGTCAAGGAATTTTCAGAGGTGGAGGGGAGAGGCAGTAAAAAATGAAAGTAAATACACATATACATACATATGTGTGTGCAGAGATGCACATGTGAACACAGAGTATTTCTGCTTTACACCTAACCATATGTGAGTAGTTTCACTAACCAAGACACAAGGGTTATCACTTGTGCTGTGAGAGGAGCAGTGCTTTTCCAGACTGACAGTCCCTCTGTGATTATGAAAGCTTCTCTCACACCTGCTTTTCACTGATAAGGGATAGGAGTAATAAATTCTGCTAAGATTGCTTTTCCCTGGCCAGGTAGTCATGTCAATGAAAGCCTTCAAGCTTCGATCTGCAATGCCACCTGTTGGGATATGTAGAGTGAGCAGCAGTAAAGAAAAGGGAAGAGGAAAACTGGGGTGGAATGATGATTTACAAACAATCCAGCCCTCTCTTTCTGCAGAAAGAATGAGATAAATTAGAGAAAGGTGTTACCTTCAGCAGCATAAGCTTCAAAAGCTACATAACTCTGGCTGGGGAAGAATCCAGACCTGCAGACTGGTTTCCCCTTGGTGCTGTGAAGCCCAGGTGGTATGTGCCCACCAGCACACATTGCTCCAACACATTTGGAAACAGATTTTATTTTCCTTTTGGTTTTGATTTAAATCCATAGAGCATCTGGACTATGTCCTGTTCTGGTCTGCAACACTTCCTGTAACTTCAGGGGCTGATGAGGAGAAAGGTGAGTGTGAGCCACCTCTAAAGGTGGAAAAGTACCTTTTGGTTTTACACTTGAATTTGTGTGTGTATTTCTGCAGATCCTCCTGGGTACCATTTATCTGAATGTCTTATTTGGCTGGTTGGCTTCCTGAGATGACTTTAAGAGCGGCTGCTTTACCAGAGTGTTCCTGTAGCCTGTCTGACCCTTTGATCCTCCTTTCTCTCACTCCGTGGAGATGACAATAAAAAGGGCAGGCTCGTGCTTTGTGTTTCCCTTCTACAGGGTTTTATAACAGCTGTCTTATACAGAAAGCTGTAAGAATGGAAAGCTATTGATGACTATGATAGGATAATTAATCTGGCCAGGCTTTAAAGGAATTTTTGCTTGGGAGTAAAATACACCCACGGACCATTTTCTTTGCCCTTTGTATTTTATTCATCTGGTAGATTGTTTTGTCTGTCTTTTGCCTAAAAGGTTCTTTTGGTAAAAGCTCAAACTTGCCAAGATAAAATATTCCCATTCTTCAGAACATTGAAGTGCAAAGTATTATGGCAAAACTTTTGGAAATGAATTTCTATTTAATAAAAAGTTCGAATGGGGGGGGGGGGGGATAAATTCCTAAGGCATCAAAAGATACTGGCAACTGACATCTGAGCTGATAGAAAGCAGCTCTGTGAGTGTAATACTTATTCATGATATGGCATGAAACCATCTCCTTCCAGATCACTATAGCTGTCTCTCTGAAACTTTGATTAGGAAAATAGCCCTGAGAAGCAATCAAAGAATAACATTTGGAGAAGAGAAGAAAAGAAAACAAAAGAAAGAAAAGGAATCTTATTAGTAATTCAGCTGAAATGTTTGCTTAGGAGGCTTCTGGTTGATTGCTTCCATGGCATACATTCTAGTTTTCTCCTGGACTTGATACAGAGTGCTAAGCAGCAGCTTCAGAGCAGCTGCTGCCCTCAAACACTGCATGTAATGGAGGTGTGGTGGAGCCTTTCTGAGGAGATGGGAAATGAAGCAGAGTCAGCAGCTAGAGATCATCAGATGGAGCTGTCTTTGGGGATAAGGCTCTAGTACCTGCCCTTACTGAACATGTTGATTACTCGATTTTACAGGGAATGATCACTTCTCTGCAACATGGCCTCAAGTATTCGAGCATGTTTGGACCTGACTATAACAGGGAGAGAAATCTGTGGAGTTATAAAAATGTTGCAGACCCCATTATAGTTTCTTCTGCTCCATATGTTGTACACTGTCACACTTATCCAGGAGAACAGGTGCTCAGTGGGGAGCCTAAACCTTTTACTAGCTGGTCAAGGTGGCTTACCTCTATCAGAAGAGCAGCAAGGTTGTAGGATGCTCAGCTGAGTTGTTGCCTGGCACAATACTTGGTTTTCCTGGACCCAGATGGTTGTTGTGGATTAATAAATACTCAGTCTGCAGCATTTCAGTAGTGTGTACTCCTGTAAATCTCCCAAGAAATAAAATCCAAGTTCCATGTATCCTTCTACCTACAGAATATGAAGAAAATAAGAATTTTAAAGCATATCTTGAATGCTTACAAACTTGGGCTACTACAGACCAAAGGCAAATACCAAACTAACAGTCTTTGTTGTCTTTATTCAGTCCTTCATATCCTTGACACCACATTTTGTTCAAAATTAAGATAACCACCAGACTGAGAAGCAGAAACAGTACCTGGGGAGAGGCTCCAAGAGGATCTACAGAACCAATGAAGGTATGAGAGAGACATAGAATCATGGAACAGCTTGGTTTGGAACCTGGCTGGAGAGCAACCAGGCAGAAAGGGACCTGGGGGTACTGGTAGATAGTAGCTGAACAGGAGCCAGCAGTGTGCCCAAGTGGCCAGGAGAGCCAATGGCATCCTGGCCTGGATCAGGAACAGTGTGGTTCTTACCTGGTACTCAACAATGGTCAGGTCACACCTTGAGTACTGTGTCCAGTTCTGGGCCCCTCAATTCAAGAGAGATGCTGAGATACTTAAACGTGTCCAGAGAAGGGCAACAAAGCTGGTGAGAGGCCTGGAGCACAGCCCTGTGAGGAGAGGCTGAGGGAGCTGGGGGTGTGCAGCCTGCAGAAGAGGAGGCTCAGGGCAGACCTCATTGCTGTCTACAACTACCTGAAGGGAGATTGCCGCCAAGTAGGGTTGGTCTCTTCTCCCAGGCAGCCAGCAACAGAACAAGGGGACACAGTCTGAAGTTGTGCCAGGGGAGGGCTGGGCTGGATGTTGTTAGGAAGTTGTTGGCAGAGAGAGCGATTGGCATTGGAATGGGCTGCCCAGGGAGGTGGTGGAGTCACTTCAAGCAAAGCCTGGATGAGGCACTTAGTGCCATGGTCTAGTTGATTGGACAGGGCTGGGTGCTAGGTTGGACTGGATGATCTTGGAGGTCTCTTCCAACCTGGTCGATTCTAAGAAAGGGACCTCCAAACCCAAAGATCATCCACTTCAACCCCATTGCAGTGAGCAGAGACATCCTCCATTAGATCAGGTTCCTCAGAGCCCCATCAAACCTGGCCTTGACTATCTCCAAGGATGAGGCTTCAACTATCCTCCCTGCTCCGTTGTCCCACTCCCTGAAGTTAAAGAACTTCGTTCTAACTTGAGCCACTCAGCAGAGCTCTGGGTCAGGCAACAGCTTTATGAATTGAGCTGAGTTTTTCTTCTTCATTCCTCATCCTTAAAAGCAGCTGGGTTAAGGATTCAAATCTGGTTCATCTCTGGGCTGGAAGGTGGTGCTTGCTGATCAAATCTAAACATAACAAATGCCAACAATCCTCTATTTTTATTCTGGATCCTCTCACCAATGAGAAATGTGTGTTCATGCTAGAAGGCTCGATATCTTGCTGTTCTGGTTCTTTAAGGCACAAAATTGCTCACAAGAATGGGGCTTCATTTTCCTGCTCGTTAGAGCAGGGCTCCTCAGGAACACCAGGCTGCTGGCAGCGCTTTATTTTGCTGTTACAAGAAGAGAAAGCAGTGCATCACTTATTCTGAGAGAACAAAACACTGTCACAGAAACTTTTTTGGCCACAAAGGCTGCCCAGAAAGCTGTCAAAAGCAACCTTTTGTTTCTTAATTTGCTCCAGGAAATGGGGGAGGGGAGAGTGGTGATCTTTCTGCTAATAAATAGACGAGCATCCGCCTCTCTGCAGCTGAGAAGTCCTTCCCATAGCCATGCACATCCCAGGGCAGGATGCTGATCCCTAGCCTGGCTTGATTAACATCAACTCAACACTGCGGGTGCCTCACGCTGTGATTAATTAGGCATAAGCAGGTTGGACTCCCGGTGCATACTTGAAGAGGGCATTAGCTGACATCAGCCGTGACAGTCTCAGCTGGGTCCCTGTCTCCTCTTCTGTTCTCAACAGCTCAGCTATTAATAATCAGAAGACGCAGTAATTGTTTAGAGCCCAATCAGCAGGAAAACTTCATTAGTTACCTAGATGCAGGCTGTGCTCTCTATAAAAGCCATGAGGAAAAAAAACTCCCCAGGGTTACTGAAGGAATATCTACATGTTCCCTCAGACACCTCTCCAAGTGGCCTTTCTGACCAAGCTGGCTGATTCATAGACATTAAGATCATTAACTCCTTCCCAGAAAAGCTTCCTATAAATAGATAGCACAGGAATTCAGGGTGATAATCTAAAGGTTTTTCCTGAGAGGCTGCAATAGGCACCTGTGGGCACCTGACTGCTTCTGCACAGGAGCAGGGGAGAGGAAAAGAAGGCTTTTACATGATGGTGCCTCCACAGGCATGTCATTAGCGAGTAAAGCCAGGAGGCTGCCTGTTTGCATGTCAGCAAAGATACAAAGGGCTTTGGATGCAGAGTCTCCAATCAAGGGGCTCCTTGCCTCAGCTTCCTTCATTTCTAAACCCAAGCTAAATATCATTTTCTGCATTTAGACAGTCTGCTAATAGCCATAACAGAAGAGGTCTTGAGGGGATGTCTCTCGTTGTTGCCTTGTGTTTGTGTGGCCATTTGAGCCAGATTTCTAGCTTAGACATACAACACATTCAGAACAGAGAAGCTCTGAGTGGAGAGGTGAACATTCTAGGGATAGGCCATATCATGGCAACAATGGATCAGTTAATATAATTTCACTGGAGCATCAAGAGCTTTATGTCTGGAAGCACAGCTTGGACCTTCCCCTTACTGCTTCAGCTGTGCCTGCTGCTATCTTCCCCTGCTGCTGCTTTTGCTGCTTCGCTGACGCTTGACCCCTTCCCCATCTTCCCAAAGGTTATTATATTTCTCTAGTAGTTTATTTCTCCTTACACTGTTATATTTCAACTACAAGAAACACAATTTCATTTTTCCCTGACTTTGAAAAAAAATAATAATCCGTGTTGTAGTGAGTTTATTCTACCTGGGGAGAGATCCACCCTAACCTGGGACTGTTTTTCTTTAGGGCCATCTCCTACTCTCACAAAAACTGCCCCTCTGTAACTAGACGAGCAAGATCGACAAGTCAAGCTCATCTTTGCAGCAGCTCTTGCTTTTCTGTGCATGAAAAGAGCATTTTCTGTTTCCCCTGCCTATCCCTGTTCTCCGAGCAGAGGGATGGGGTTATTCCTTTGGATCTGTTCACGTCATGTGGAGCTTGCAACCTCTCCTTCCTTGCTCCTGCCTCGACTCCTAAAGTTGCATTCCCTCATTCTTTGCCCCCACCTCACTCAGACACTGCCCTCATGCAGCAACTCCCTGTTAACCTCTTACTTCTGTTGCCAACAAAAGTGAAATGCTCTCACAGCTGTACTTGGCCTGTGCTCAGAAGCCGCAACAGCTGGATCCATTTCTACAGGAAGATGCCCAAGGTAGTGGGAGATCTGTGAGGGATGCTCCAGCTCCTTCCTCCAGCCACTTCAAAACTACACTGTTCTCCTGGACAGAGAACAACCCACACTCAAAGGGCACCTGATGGCCTGTTGGGACTGCTTGCCCCTCCGGAGTCCATCAGCAGACTCTGGCAGAGCTTTAAAAGCAACCGAAGGCCCTGCATAAGGAGACATGCCACTTCAGGCTCCTCAGCCTTTTATTACCCATCATCTGCTCAAGTAACTAAGCCACACTGGTCCCTTGAAGGGGTTTTAAAGCGTGGAAGTCTTTAACAAGAGAAACCAGGAAGCCAATTTGGATTTGGCTCTTTGGTTGGTTTCTCAAAGCGCAGTTGGAGGCCTCAGCACCTGAGATCCTGCAGAGACTGACCTCAGGCCTGGAATTCAGCACAACCACCCAGACCCAACCCTTACACCCAGCCCTCAGGCATGGAATTCAGCACAACACCCAGAGCAAACCCTTACACCCAGCCCTCAGGCATGGAATTCAGCACAACACCCAGACCAAACCCTTACACCCAGCCCTCAGGCCTGGAATTCAGCACAACACCCAGAGCAAACCCTTACAGACACCCAGCCCTCGGCCATGGGCTGTATCTTAAAGAGTAATAAAACATTAAGCATATCAAGGCAAATTCTCCATCTAGAACAACTCCTTTGGCTCCTAAGCTCTTGAGGTTTAGGCCTAGCTGGCAAAGCAGTACCACAGGGCTGCTCCCACGTACACTCTGGGTGGGTGGGCAGGAGAATGGGGAGGAAAAGGCAAAACCTGTGGGCTAAGATAAAGGTAGGTTAATAGAACACAGAATCAGTCAGGGTTGGAAGGGACAACAGGGATCATCTCGTTCCAAGTGCCCTGCCACGGGCAGGGACTCCTCACACTGGACCAGGCTGTCTATAGCCTTATCTGGCCTGGCCTTAAACGCTTCCAGGGATGGGGCTTTCACCACCTCCCTGGGCAACCTGTTCTGAGCTCTCACCACAACTTCTTCCTAACATCCAGTCTGAATCTACCCATTTCTAGCTTTGTTCTGCTCTCCCCAGTCCTATCACTACCTGACAGCCTAAAAAGTCCCTCCCCAGCTTTCTTGTAGGCCCCCTCCAAAGAGAGAAGAAATGAGAGTAAAAACAATTACACCAGCAAAATAAAAGATAAACCAACCATGTACAACACAACTGCTCACCAACTGGAGCCTGCCACCTGTCGAGGCCCAGCTGTGCCCTCACTTTTCCCAGCCCTCACTATAAACTGGGCATGAAGTCAGTATGGTATAGGCTGGTTCAGCCCAGCTCGTCTTGTTGTGCCAGCTTCTGGTCACAACTACCCCTAACCCGGCCCAACCCAGGGCAAAACCTGGCTCATTGTTTTCTCCAACTCCTGTTTTCACCCTTTACTGTCCCAAAATTTGGGCTAATTCTTCTCCCCAGCAGGTTGTCAAAAACTTCATTTCCTCTTGCAATCACTGCTCTAAGTTTTAATAACTCCCTCTGGGTTCCACATGAGAACAGGATCACAACAAATCCATCAAGCAAAGCACTCAGCACCACAGCAGCACCCTGCAAGGAACACAATCCACACAACAAGAGGTCCTGCATCCTGTCTCTAATGGCCAGCCATGAACTTCCAGCTGCTCGTTGCTGTCTACAACTACCTGAAGGGAGATTGTAGCCAGGTGGGGGTTGGCCTCTTCTCCCAGGCAACCAGCAATAGAACAAGGGGACACAGTCTCAAGTTGTGCCAGGGTAGGTATAGGCTGGATGTTAGGAGGAAGTTGCTGGCAGAGAGAGTGATTGGCATTGGAATGGGCTGCCCAGGGAGGTGGTGGATTCGCTGTCCCTGGAGGTGCTCAAGCAAAGCCTGGATGAGGCACTTAGTGCCACGGTCTAGATGACTGGATAGGGCTGGGGCATAGGTTGGACTGGATGATCTTGGAGGTCTCTTCCAACCTGGTTGATTCTATGATTCTAAGTGGAGACCATCAGCAATTAAACAGCAGCATCAGCAGGAAAATTAACAGATGAACATGGTCATTGATCTGCCACTCGGAGTTAGGAGCTAGCAGCGAAGTTGAAGGTGTTGGTAGCACTGTCCTCAATTTGTGTTGCAAACCAACTGCAAGTATCAGGTGGGAAATGGATTTAACTCTCATCTCATGGAAGAGAGAAGCCAAGCAGGGTAGAGTCCTTGGTCCCACCACATCCCTATCCTGCACATGTCATTAACAGCACGGCTCCAAGGACAGATGAAGCCAATGGGATGAGTGCCTGCCCACAATACTAACGGTCCCTTCTCAAGGAAGTGCTACCAATTTCCAGCCATGCAACAACTGCCTGTGATGGTTTGGGTGTTCCCTGCCCCCCCCCCCCCCCCCCCCACACACACACTTTAGAGATCACCCAGACTAGTCTCAGCCAGCTCTGGGAATATAAATGAAGCTATTTATTTACAGCTAGCACAATATACAAGCAGATAGTTACAGTATAGACAGAAACATACAAAAATATACAAGGTAAAAGGTAATACAGAAAACACAGCTCCCCTCCCAGAAACCTGAGTTCCCAGGAGGGGCTCTCAACCACCCCTCACCTTCCCCCTGTCCCTCTCAACCTTACCCCAGTCCTAAGGAAGAATAGAGGTTCAGCCAAGAGGTTATGAAGCAAAGGTGGGTTAGGCCAAATGGAAAGTGAGGTTAGGGAGATGCAGCTCAGTCAGAAGCTCAGCCAGAAAGTGAGACAAAATGGGGAGAGTGTTATCTAATGTTTTTGTTTCTCCTTCAGCAAGACTCTGAGGGGAGTAGACCTCACCATTGTTTTCCTTTCACAGGCTATGATCTAGTTTTTCTCACCAAAACATTCTAGCTTGCTTCAAACTAGCACACTGCCACACTGTTTCCCATGGGCTTTATCGTTCTGCATCTGTAAAGTCCTGACTAAGGAAGGACTGGCAAGAAGAATTTGTGTTTCCAGCAGGTTATCAAGTTACTCGGGTATGCAGGTGCCAACACTATTGCAGCACATTGGAATCTCTAGCTCTCCTGCTCAGTGCTACCCTGGCTGAGTTTTGTGTTTCTTTTGAGCTCAAGAGCAGAGTCTTGCCCAGGAAAAGGGTCTGACTTAACCAAAAACTGTCCAGTTGATCAGAGTAGATGGCAGCTGAGAGCTATAACAGTGAAAGCTCTTCCAGTGGTAAGGAGAAATACTCAACCAACTAAACACAAACAAACAAATCAAAAACAATGACCAAAACAAAAAAAAAAATCAACCAAACAACAGAAGACCCAGAAAGACTCCAAAATCTAAAAAAAGCCAGCCACCACACCACGCTTTTTTTTTTCTCCCACTTTTGTTCATTACTACTGCTTCAGAGTGAAATCCTATAATAATTCAATCCTTGTCTGTCTTTGACAGAAATTATATTTCTTTCCACCTTGTTCTGCCTGCTTAAAAAAAAGACAGGAAAGCAGCCAATGGACCTGGCATGCCCATTCCCTTCACCACTGGGACAGCTCTCTCTCATTGCATCATTTGTTTGTTTTGGGTGCATCACAGCCCCATGCAGATGTTGGTGTAAGGTTGATGGATGTAACATCACTGGAGACAAGGAATAAGCATGGGAAGGTCTCTTGCTCCTGAGTGTGCTGCTCCCCTGAGCATCCCACAAGCTGTCCCCTCCAAAAATACCATGGCACAAAGAACTCCTAAAAGCTCCAACAGGTTAAAAGGAGCTGGACCAAGTCATGACATCAAATTAGAACCTACTTCAAGATCCTGCTGCTTGGTTCTGTGGGAGATTTGTTTTGGGGAGACCTAGGTCAGGACATCCAAAAAGGTGCCTGGATGTAAAATAACAACTGATTTGTGGGCAGATTGTACCTGCCAAATTAAACACATCGAGCATATGCATGGCTGATGGAGATGGCAGATACTGTGAGGAGAAAGGCACAAGCCAGGAACTTAGTTTTGGTGACTTCTGCTCAGCTTTTGGCCAAATCACTTCAGCACTTTGCTCCTCAGTAAAATGCCTGCATGAAGCCACTGCCTCCTCACAGAGGGAACCCATTAGGGAAAATGCAACGATCATTCTGAGGCTGAATATGGCAGAGTTTGGAAGCATGTAATTATTTTTTAAAGGCATTCTTTTTTGAGGCTGAAATGGGATTTCAGAAATACTAGGATGGAAAAAGAAAAGAGCCCCTGTATGCCACTATTTGAGTCTGCTTCCCAGCTTGAGGGGATGCCAACATACCTCCCCAAAGGCACCACCCTGGCACACAGTGGTTTGTCTTTGCTATAGCAGGCTCTGCAAACGCTCGGTTAGGTCACGCTCCTCAAGCAGATTGCACAGACGCTGCAGGCTTTGTCTGCAAAAAAGGCTGGTGAAAGATGGAAATCCACGCAAAGACAACACATTGCCACGTAGACCTTTGTGCTGGAAGTGTTAACCCCAATGCTTTTAGAAGCAAATTAAACCCAAGAGCCTCAGTCCAAGGGAACGCCCTGGGGCTCAGGTGGTCACTCACAAACCACAAATAATCACCAGCACAGTCCAAGGAGAGCAGTCTGCAAAAGCAGCTTCTCCACAGGTCCCTGGCAGAACTGCTGGGGAAAAAGCTGGCAGAGCAGAATCGTTCCTGGCTCAGTCTTTGTCACTGCTGTCAGCCACCTTCAGCCTCAAGCACACAAAGGTCACTCAAGCACTATTTCATGAAGAAAGAGCAAAATGCCAAGCTGGGATGTGTTTACCTTGAGGATTTTGTGGGGTTTATTGTGAATCAGTACAGAATGGAATCCAAACTAAAATAGAGAAGATGCATCGAGCCCTGCTTCATAGAATCAACCAGGTTGGAAGAGACCTCCAAGATCATCCAGTCCAACCTAGCACCCAGCCCTAGCCAGTCAACCAGACCATGGCACTAAGTGCCTCAGCCAGGCTTTTCTTGAAGACCTCCAGGGACGGTGCCTCCACCACCTCCCTGGGCAGCCTATTCCAATGGGAAATCACTCTCTCTGGGAAGAACTTCTTCCTAATATCCAGCCTATACCTACCCTGGCACAGGCTTGATTGATGTGACCACCTCAGAATGTTTTGCATCAGCCTAAAAAGTAGCCTTCCTGTAAAATGAGTCTTTTTAATGAGGCAAGGACATTTTAGTGTTCTCATGTAATGCTTTTTATTTTGTCTTTCTTACCACTAAGAAATTCACTTCTGTTTAGAAGAAACAGCTGAGCTGCAGCCTTTGTCTAACCTTTATTACCCAATGTATCGGTTGCTATGCATTGGAGAGAGCCTTATTAACCAGCAGCAGCTCTGGAAGGCATGAGATGACAACAAATTTGGCCTTGCTCAACGTAAGTCACCTTTTACACATCTGGTCCACAGACACCTTTCCCAGATTCAAGCACAGCCAATTTCATTGGCTGCAAAAACAGTTCCCGATTCTTGCTGTCTCCACTCTGAGGCTGACCCTGCCTGTATGCATATCTGATGAGGAATGGAAGATCCTGTGGCAACCCTCCCTAATGCCTCTTGGCACAGGGAGTAAAGCAGTGAAGCAAATGATTGTCCCTCAGACTAGATACCCTGGTGTCAGAAAATTTAGTGTATTTTTAGATGAGAATGAGAAAAATTAAAGATTAGTGGCAAATACCTGAAGCACATTTCACAGCCTTCGTTTCAGGCTTCTCTAACACAACAAGAATGCCACTAAGGAATCAGTGCTTTGTTTCAAAGCACAATTAAGACATAAACTGCTCCCAGCTGCCTTATACGTCAGATGAACACTTTGTATTTTTGTATGTTGAAACCAACTCTATTTAAAAATCACCTTGCTAACTATTAATCAGGAAACAAACTGAATGAGAAGCAAAGCAGCATGCAAGAAACCTCTAAGCTTCCTGGAGCTTCCAGCCCCACAAGAGTACTGGGAAGGAAGATGCTGCTGCAAAGTTAAAAACAGGAAAGCATCTGCTGTAGGTGATCTTCCAGAAACACTCACTTGTGGTTTGTGAGCAGAGTCTGAGGAAGGGCTTGAGCACACCTCCCATTGCTGAGGACTCTGGGCAGACACAGCACAGAGAAGATTGTTCTTATTACAGGACCACGGCTACATTTGACAGGGGTATTACACCACAGCAACACTGGAAAGCAGAGAGGCCTTTTAAAAGTAGGTAGAACCATCCTTCATTACCACCCCAAAAATTCAAGGAATCACAGAAACATCCAGGTTGAAAAGCCCCTCAGGATCACCAAGTCCAACTTAGAACCCTACTCTACAAGATTCAACTTAAATCACATCCCTAAGCACCACATCCTAACGAACCCTAAACACATCCAGGGTTGGCAACTCCACCACCTCCCTGGGCAGCTCATTCCAGTGCCTGACCACTCTCTCCATGAAAAACTTTTTCCTAATGTCCAATCTAAACCTACCCAGCCTCAGTTTGAGACCATCCCCCCCTGTTCTGTCTCCAGTTACTTGTGAGAATAGTTCCGCTCCAGCCTCTCCACAACTTCCTTTCAGACAGTTGTAGACTGCAATGAGGTCTCCCTTCAGACTCCTGTTACTCAAACTCAACTGAAAACACAAAGCAGGAAAGAACATTTAGAGCTATACAAGCACTCCACCATACAGCTGCTGTACAGCAAGTGGGGGCTTCTTTGTTTTGAAACAGACATTTTTAGGGAGAGACAGGCATTGAAAGACATTTGAGAATTACCTTCAGACCTGAAAGTGATGCTGATCTGGGGTCAGATGTTGTAATTTTATGTTACTTATATGTGGTGATTATGAGTGTTACCTGACTGTCCCGTCCCCCCGCAGCCCGCCCAAAGAATTCACCCAGACTAAACTCAGCTGGCTGGAAGTTAAGGAATGAAGCTTTATATATTTACAGCTTAGCACAATTTACAAGCACATATATAGAGTATGTTACAGATATTTACTACTATATGCAGTAATACACAAGTTAAAAGTAGTATAGAAAAATTAAACTCCTCCCAGCAGAGTGCCCAGGAGGGGCTCCCAACCACCCTTCTGCCTTCATTGCACCCTCTCTCTTATTTCAGAATCTCTCTCATGTGCAACATGAGCTGGAAAGGTCAGCAAGGGGTGTTAGAAGCAGAATGAATAGTTGGGAAATGTGCAGGTTCAGGCAGAAGAGTTCATAGAATCAACCAGGTTGGAAGAGACCTCCAAGATTATCCAGTCCAACCTAGCACCCAGCCCTGTCCAATCAACTAGACCATAGCATTAAGTGCCTCATCCAGGCTTTTCATGAACACCTCCAGAGATGGTGACTCCACCACCTCCCTGGGCAGCCCATTCCAATGCCAATCACACTCTCTGGTAAGAACTTCCTCCTAACATCCAGCCTAGACCTCTCTGGCACAACTTGAGACTGTGTCCCCTTGTTCTGCTGCTGGTTGCCTGGCAGAAGTTAATATGGTAACAGCCAGGCAAAGACTATCTTATCTCTGCTTGTGTTCACGTTTTCATATGTCCCAGCAGAACAAATGGCTAAAATTGACATTACTATATTTTTCTTTTCACAGCCAGTGATCCAATTTCTCTCGCTAAAACATTCCAATTAGCCTCAAACCAGCACATTATTGCAACTCTTTCCAAATAGCTCCAATCACTACTTTTTTTTGGCTGCACTAGTAGTGGGGCATCTAGGATTGGTGCCAACAGAGGTAGTGGTGGCCATTAAAAACTTAAATTAGCTTGCAGAAATAAACCAGCATTGGCAGGAAAGAGAAACACACATCAAAGTTTGTTCAGCATTATTTACCTTTCCTATCCAAATGCCCATTGCACTAAGTCTCCACATGGTGCTTCCCCAACAGCTCTGTGGGTACAATGGCATGATGCTAGCACTACGCCTTGCCCAGAACAGATAAGGTCCCCTTGCAGCTTGTATTGACTCAAGCTGCAGAGGAGACATAGGAGATAAGCAGTTCTGAATTGAGAGGGCAGAGAGTGGAGCAAAAATTCCCAGAGGTCTCCAAATGGTCACAAATCAAAGCAGAGATGAATTACATCATCACCCACAGCAGAAAAGTGACTTTGAGAGAACCCAAAACTTAACCAAACCATTTATAGCAAAGTTGTTGGGATAGAAAAACTTCACAGCTGCTTCTCTGGCACTTGAGAGCACTTAAGAATGCTGAAATGCACCAGAGAGCCCCAGAAATCAGAGGAACTCCACAGTACGGACATGAAAACAACGTCTTTGAACATAGAATCAACCAGGTTGGAAGAGACCTCCAAGATCAGCCAGGCCAACCTAGCACCCAGCCCTATCCAATCAACTAGACCATGGCACTAAGTGCCTCATCCAGTCTCCTCTTGAACACCTCCAGGGACAGTGACTCCACCACCTCCCTGTGCAGCCCATTCCAATAGCAAACACAGAAAGCTCCTTCAAAGCTCAAGCAAATATGCACCAGAAGGGAAGCAATTTAGTGCAAACAGGAGAGAATGACCACAGTTTTGAGATTGTGAGGAGCTGGATCACAGCTACATGGAAAAGGGAAAAAGAGCAAAGGAAGGAGGTGGTTTCTGGCAAAGCACCAGCCCCTCCCTCCATGCCGACAGTCTCCAGTCCCGGACACGCTGAGACACAGGCAGATTGGAATTCCTCCTGGCTGCCCCACTCCAGCCTAAGCCACCCAGTTAAGAGGTTTTAAGGCCAGAAAGGTGGTGTTTTCATGGCAACCTAAGTACTAGGCCATAGCAGTCCTCCTGTTAAATCTTAGTGAAGGCAGCTGGAGAGGGTTTCCTCTCAGCTGGAGAGAGTTTCCTCTGCTGCTTTGTCAGTAAAACACCAGTATCTTATTTTCAGTTATAGAAGGGCTGCAGGAGATTTGCCTTTCTGCAAAGAAAAGACCCTGGTTTATCCAAAGCTGGAGGCAAGTCTGCAGAGTAATTGCTCTTTAGAGGTAGCACAAAGACATAAGAATGAGATGGCTAACAGAAGAATTAAAGTAACACTTACTCATTTGGTAATCCTAGTAATTACATTGCTCCTTAACTGTGAGCTTCCTTCTTCCAGCCTCAAGCTTATTCCTTCCAGCCACATCCTTCTGCCACCACAGAAGTCAACGTTGTTAACATGAAGACTAATGCAGGGCACATTTTAAGTGCAAATTCCTGGTCTTAGTTCCAGTGTTGATGATGATGGTGACAGTGAATTTACCCTGCACAGCAAATAGTCCATGGTAAGACAAGGGAACTTCAAGGTTCCAAATCAACTCTATGAATAAAACCTTCAGTAGTAGTACTCAAGGTTAGGTACAAGGAAATTGCACTCTGCTCATATAGTGCACATGGCCATAAAGAAGTGGTAACACCTACAGCTATTAGAACGCACTTGCTATTTTAGAACAGCTGCACAAACCATTGTTTGAACTAGTTCTATCCTAGTGGTTTTCCTTCCATGGAAATAAATTTGGCTCCAATGATGAGCCAAACAGTCTTCTAGATTGTTGCATTTCAAGGCTGTGTGAGCTGAGGGAGAAAGCAAGCCTTCTTCCTCACCCACTAAACCAGCTGCAGCCCTGCATATAACATATATATTTGTTATATATGCATATAACAGACCAGGGTAGAGTAGTGCTGGTTTTTACCCTACACAACAGAGATGACTTCAGTGGGCACAAGCCCAAAGGAAGAGGGCCCAGAGAGATGTCAGAAGGGCTGGCAGTTGTGAGGACAACTCAATGGCCTGTGACCTAGGTTGATTGGGGTATAGGTAAAGGCAACATAGAGCCACCTTGGATCCCAGAAATCCGTAATGTTCAAGTCATCTCAGCCAAGGAGTCCATTCTCCCACAGAAATACAGCAGCATACTTTGCAGGTCTGCACCACATCTAGCCTCTAGCACACTTGGCACACTCCACACTTTTTTAGGAAGTCAACCTTGACATTCAACAAACCATCACAATGTTCTCCCAAGTTCCTCACAGAGATTCATCTCCCCCTCTTCCCCAGGAGATTTCTTTCATTACACCATTTCTCCTGAGTTAACGATGACACTCAGTGGCCAGGATGATTCTCTGCAGTCTATACTCATGCCACAGCATCCAACAGCTCATTATGTTCTTTACACAGAGCAAACTTCACCTGTGAGTTTCAGGATCCTAAGGGAGGGCCCAAACTATCCAGAAACATCATGGCAGGATGAGATTAAGGTGGAAGAAAACCATAATCTTTTTTTCCGGCAACCTGGGGAATATTTTTCATCAATCCACATCCAGACTATACAAAAAGCAGGGCAGAGGAGGCAAAGGAGCTCTAGATCAAATTATCAAACACATGCACATGCAGAGGACATGGTCTAGTTGACTGGATGATAGGTTGGACTGGATGATCTTGGAGGTCTCTTCCAAACTGGTTGATTCTATGATTCTATTCTATGACACACAATCAAAGCAAAGGACACTGCTAACACTGGAATCCAAACCACAAATGAAGATTTAGCTATTCATAATGTAAAACTTTTGTTCTGATATCCTCTTCTGCCTCCAAGGATGGATACAAAACAACTGAATAAAGTACAGCTTGAAAGTCTACCTCTGGAGCTTTGTCCTGTGGCCTTCTTGACACAACAGAATTTTTTTCATGCACTTCAGTTCTGATGAATTGGAGCTTGACGGAGAACAGGAGGAGAATCAGAAGAAAACACTCTTTATTTATCATTTGTCCACGCACAATTTGAGTCCATTTCCAAACAGCAGTTATTGAGAAGGTTTGAAGGATTCCTGTACATCTCTCCAGCAACAGAAATCACGCTGGTATGATGCCTTTCAGCTTTGACCTAGACACAGCACTACCCTTCCAGTAAATTAAACGTTTTATTTACAGCATTCCTGTGCTGAAAAACAAGCAATTAGCTATCACACTTCCCCCACTGTAATACCAGACCTTTCCTAGAATCTCTCTCTCACAGTAGTTCTCTTCCCTAAAATACTGTGCTTATTATTTTTCATGGAACACTTTGACTTCTCTTTTTTCAATATATCCATTCTGGACTGCATCTTAAATAGATACACACACCAAAAAAAAAAAGCCTGGAATTATTCTTTCAAACCATTTTACAATGTAAAGCACACACAATTTACAGGGCTGACAGAATCTCAACCCATGTATTTTATTCCTTCTTACAATAACCGCTCTGCTCATATACGATTGCTCTTTGGACTAGAGTATTACCACATCACAAAAGAAAAACCTTTCCATACTGTTTATTTGTGAAGGGAATTGATTTAACTGTTACACAAGAGGTTGGATTTTCTCTTATCATTGTGGCATAGCTGTGCTTTCTATCACTCCAGAGAAAGCAGCACTTAGACCTGCCTTATTATTAAACATTATTACAGCTGCCAAGTTAGGCACTCAAAAGCCAGGAAAAGCAAGATCTCAAGGCTGGCTCCCAGCATGTATACATTATGATACTAACTTCATCATAAGATCTGCCTCTGAATTTTTTTATGCTTAGAACTGCACTCACTGAGCACAATTTACACACCCTCGATGTGTCCCTGGTGATGTCCACATCTCTCCATTGCCTACAAGCAGGTTCAGGGACTAACCTGACTGTACTGTGAATGTCCACCACAGACTACTGCTGAAGGAACATCAGCAAATAAGACACTAGGATCCCAAACAGAGCACTCAACATAAGGATCATATCACTGAAAGCTGGTTGGGAATGCCATCATTTAAGCAACTGTCCCAGCATTGCATCAGAAGCCAATACACTTTGGAGGGGAACTGAACCAGCATAGGAGCTCCAATGCAACAGAACACCCTTGAGTCACTATGCAGGGACACCCAGTGTGCCATCCAGCCCATGACAGGAGCTACAAACCACTCAAATACAGTTAAGGACAGAATTTCAGGGGCATTAATGGCTGAGGTTGAAGAAATCTCATCAAGGTTGCACATACTCAGAATAAATTCAGGCAGCTCAGCACTGATAGGCAGACCATATGCCCTCACAGTCATTGAGCCTTTCTTGGGGCTAAAGGTAATTTTAATTAGCTTCAGCTCTTTAACACGAATAGCAGCCTAGAAAATAGACTCCTTAATCCTTGCCCTTTCTCCTCATTTACCATTCTAAGGATGGAAAGGCAAATTAAAATGCTGCAGTGTAAAAAGGCATGAGAGGCATAGAAGGTTCTACCTCTCATAAAATGTTAATCAGACTCACTGACAAAAGAAAAATATTTCTGGTTATTTCACAGGCTTTAAATTGACTCTGACTGCCAAACGAAGGAAACTCAATTTTGCAAATCTCCAACACGTTCACACAAATCTCTGCCAGGTCAATCAACTAGGACAGTTGGCAAAGTGAGCCCAAGTGTGACTTCTGCCCAGAGCATTCAGCTTCCCTAGCAAGACTCCTGCAGGATTTACACCAGTCAGGAATTTGGCTTAGGAAGGAACTGAGCTTTTAACAAAGATTGAGTACTGGAGATGCCTCACACAGAAGCCTCCTGCCTCAGATGCACAGGAAATATTAGAGCCGAGCAGGACACTTGATTTACATGGCAAGTGATGAGCCTTCAACTGCATGGGCCAGGAGGATTCTCAGAGGGCTGAAGCACCTCTTCTGTGAGGACAGACTGAAAGAGTTGGAGCTGGTCAGTCTGGTAGAAAAGGAGGTCCGAGGTGACCATCTTGTGGCCTTCCAGTTCAAGGAGACTGGATGAGGCACTTAGTGCCATGGTCTAGTTGATTGGACAGGGCTGGGTGCTAGGTTGGCCTGGATGATGTTGGAGGTCACTTCCAACCTGGCAGATTCTATGATTTTGCAACTGTTCAGCCTTTGATCTCCATCTACTCAATTTTCTCTCTACATCCCACAACTCTACACTAAGACATGTTATCAAAATTACACAGCCCATGTCTTTACCATCAGTTGGCAAGGGACGAGCAAGGGGCACCCACTCTGCCTCATGCACGTATCCCTGCTCTTGACTCTGAGGGCCAAGTCCAGCAGCACCTGCAGACAGCAGCAAGCCCAAACCAGCTCCATGCTTACAAACCTACATCAGTCATTTGACGAAGGATCTCCAAGGGCTAAATGTCACAATGAAAAATTTGTTATTCATCCAAAAGCAAAACAGATCAAGCTCACTCAAGCCAGGACACCTCAGCCTTGAATTCCCTCCAGGCAAGATCAGCAGCAAATAACATAGTATCATGCTTTATAAATGTCACACAACAGGGCCAAAACTGCTTCTGCCTTCACTAATGATAAGGAACAGGGGACTGTTATGCTCATCTGCCTTGGCTTCCCACGTTACCCAAGCCAGGGGGTCACTCTAGGTTGAAATTGTCAGGAATCATCCCTTTACTAGCTTGAAAAGCACATTTTTCCAAGCTGTTTGCCTTTGGAAAATAGTGGTTTGCTCATTCTCTTTTGCATCCCTCTGCAGAGTTTCAAAAAACAGCATCTAAAACTAATTTTCAAAAAACTGATGGGAGAGAGAAGCAAGAATCTCTCCTATGAGGACAGACTGAGGGAGTTGGGGCTGTTCAGTCTGGAGAAGAGGAGGCTCCCAGGTGACCTTCTTGTGGCCTTCTAGGATCTGAAGGGGGGGCTACAAAAAAGCTGGGGAGGGACTTGTTAGGCTCTCAGGGAGTGATAGGACTAGGGGGAATGGAGCAAAGCTGGAGGTGGGGAGATTCAGACTGTATGTGAGGAGGAAGTTGTTCGGCATAAGAGTGGTGAGAGCCTGGAGTGGGTTGCCCAGAGAAGTGATTGAGGCCCCGTCCCTGGAGGTGTTTAAGGCCAGGCTGGATGAGGCTCTGGCCAGCCTGATCTAAGGTAGGGTGTCCCTGCCCATGGGAGAGGGGTTGGAACTAGATGATCGTTGTGGTCCCCTCCAAACCTGCCTGATCCTATGATTCTAGGTGTAATAGGAAGCGTAGATCTGAAAAGGGAAACCTGCAGTGTCTCTGGGTAAGCAGGCACAGACCAAGAACAAGCCAGGGTGGACCTTCTTTAATCCATCATGTGAAGGTTCAGCCCACTTCCACCTACTGGAAGAGAATCCAGAAAGAGAAAAAAGGATTTTTCTCCCAGCTC
The DNA here is from genome assembly GCF_015220805.1 of Pogoniulus pusillus. Lineage (NCBI taxonomy): Eukaryota > Metazoa > Chordata > Aves > Piciformes > Lybiidae > Pogoniulus > Pogoniulus pusillus. Next base: position 8,880,132 of record NC_087274.1, on the reverse strand, counting down.
CAGGGGTTTTTCCTACCAGAAGTGCAGAAACCATTGGACTTCTTTTTTCTCCAGTCTCCCCAGTAAGATATTTTAAGTTTAATTTCATTATGCCTTTAAATAACAGCTCCACAGGGTTTAGCTACTACAGCCTTATGCAAACTGGACATGAGTGGAAAGCAAGATACTCTGCATGCTATTGCCCTGCACAGCATGAGAACCTTGTATAGTTCTGTTACATTCATATATACGCACACAGTCACACTCCTCAAAACCTCTACATACTAAAGGACCCACAAAAAGGATAGTTTCCTATTAAGATAAGCAATGGAGGTTCAGAGTTCACAGAATCACAGAGGCTTAGGGGCCAGAAAGGATCTTGAAAGCTCATCCAGTCCAACCCCTCTGGCCAGAGCAGGATCATCTATCCCAGATTACATAGGAACACATCCAGGCAGATCTTGAACCTCTCCAGAGAAGACTCCACAACACCCCTGGACATTCTGTTCCAGTGTTCTGTCACCCTCACAGTGAAGAAATTCCTCCTCATGTTTACATGGAGCTTCCTATGTCTCAACTTCTACCGATTGCTCCTTGAGCTGTCATTGGGCATCATGGAGCAGAGCCTGGGTCCATCTTCTTGGCACTCATCCATTACATCTTTATAAACATGAATGAGGTCACCTCTCAGTCTCCTCCTCTCCAAGCTAAAGAGCCCCAGCTCCCTCATGCTCTCCTCAAAAGGAAGATGTTCAACTCCCTTAACCATTTTTGTGGCTCTGCACTGGACCCTCTCAAGCAGTTCCCGGAGGTCCTTTTTAGAATCAGAATCATAGAATCAACCAGGTGAGAAGAGATCTCCAAGATCCAACCTATTACCCAGCCCTGTCCAATCAACCAGACCATGGCACTAAGTTCCCCACCCAGTCTTTTCTTCAACACCTCTAGGGACAGTGACCCCACCACCTCCCTGAGCAGCCCATTCCAATGGCAAATCACTCTCTCTGCTAAGAATTTCCTCCTAACATCCAGCCTAGACTTCCCTTGGCACAACTTGAACTGAGAGGCCCAGAACTGGACACAGTATTACAAATGCAGTCTCACCAGGACAGAGTAGAGGCAAAGGAGAACCTCCCTCAACCTACTAACCACAGCCCTCCTAATAGACCTCAGAGTTGCACGTGCAGAATTTTATAACCAGTGCTATTTCTTCCTTGTGTTTAAAAAGTGGTGTGTGTTTTTAAATGAAAACCACAGGGAAACTGTCAAATGGCCTTTCCATATATTTCTTTTTCTTTCCCTTAGGGTCAGAAACCAATCCCAATGACATCCTTTATATTTATAAACGCATCTGACTCATTCAAGAGCCTTTGTTGAAGTGGTAGATTTCTTTCCTGTAATTTAATAGCTGAATGAGTTTATCAGGGAAGAGAGGGGAAAAAAAGAAGAAGAAATAAAGCCAACAAACCACTGTCATTGATATTCACAACGAGAAACTGGAGAGATTTTACAAAACCTACTTGCATTTGACATTTCTCCCAGCTCTAAGCAGCGAGTTCTCATTCCATGGGACTGTTTGTTCCTGGAAAATGCAGCTCCAGCTCAATTTCATACATCAGTTTGTCTAGAACAAACATTTTGTACCTACAAACAACATCTTAATTGACTAAATGAAAAAACCAGACCATTTGCTCCACATAACTAATGGCTTTGTGTTTTCTAGCTCCCCTGCCATGGTTTCCAACCATATACATTAGATAAGAATAAATCCTTGAACGCATCAATAAATCCTGCATGCCAAAAGTCTGCAGTCAGAGTTTTTATGCCTGGATCTCTACCCAGGTAGCCATGAAACCTGACATTTTTTCTGGCATGAAAAGAGAGTGTCTAGACAGATGCATGCTGTGAATCAGATTGCTGTCACTTGACTCCTGGGACTCCCCAAACTGAGTTATGATCTATTGCAGATCTTTGACTTCTTGCATATTCCTTAACTCTTTAATATCTTTCTCATGCAAGCCAGGGCATGAAGCTTATTGCTGTATTAATACTTCAAATATCTTTAGTGCTCCAGGCAAGCCTCTTGAAATTTGCTTTAATTCAAAGTTTTCAGAGACTGTGAATAACTTCCCAATGATAAGGGCAAAATTGCCTCTCTCACCATACCAGAAACTGTAAGTAATTCTTATTCATAGGATGGTAGTGGCTGGAAGAGACCTCCAGAGATCAAGTCCAATCCCTCTGTCAGAACCAAACCACCACCTAATGCAGGTCACACAGGAATGCATCCAGATCGGTCTTGAAAGTCTCCAGAGAAGAAGATTCCACAACCTCTCTGGGGAGCCTGTTCCAGTGCTCCATGGCCTTTACAGTAAAGAAATTCCTTCTCATCTCCCAGCAAAAGTCAAGGATGTTTAAATTAACTTTTGTTGTTGTTAGGGATTACCATTGTTATTAAGCAGTAAAACCAATTACCTTTCAACAGCCTGGAAAATAAGGTTTGGATTTCTAGTGCAAGAGAAATCTTTACTCCCAAAGATGCCATTCTCGGTCCTGACCTGGTTTCATCACACTGAAACAAGGGGTGGAGCATTTCTACTATGCACTTTTAAGAGAAGTTCCAAACAATAAGGCATGTGAACTGAACACTCCCATCCAAAATGGGATACAAGCACCTCATTCCACAGGGCATCATGTAGCTGAGCCCCAAAGTTAGCAACAGCTCCTGCAACTGGGATCCCTCTCAGTTTTAGTCTAAAACTGCTCAAGGTGAGAAGAAAGTCTTTCCACAATCTGAGCTATGTAACTGTTTTCTCACAAGAAATTCCACTAAACCTGGATTTCTTTGCACACAAGTGTTTTCTGTCCCTTGTCTGGCATTTTTCAGACAATGCTGTGATTCTCAGTTGGACTGGGACTGATCAAGAAGAGCTTTCCAGTAAAGCCATGCAAACTTCCTCCATCACCACCACCTGCCTCTCCCTGACCTATGCAGGATTCCAGCTGAGACACAGAAAACTACTCCCAGAGGTCTCAACCCCCATTACCACATTGCTAAGAAGATGAACTCACACCAGTGATGGAAACTGTCCTTGGGCCATCTAACAGCAGCTGGAGATGGCTTAAAAGAACCAGACCAGGGACAGAGTCACTTGTGAAGAATTTCTGCTTCTTCCCAAAACATTGCAGCTTGGTTTTATCTTTGCAACACCCTCCCAGTGTTCAGATTAATAATGCAAGATGAACACAGAACCTTCTTTTTCCTGACACTCTCAGCTCACTTTTTAACACACACACACACACACACACACACACGTAAAGCACACTCTAGCCACTCTCCCATCCTCTCTGGAATGTCCAACTCCCATATAATTTACTGACCACTTCAGAGCACAGCCTCCAAGACCCTAGCTCCAAAGCTGCCAAATCCACAGAGGACTGCGGTGTCCAAACCAGCAGATATTTTGGCAGAGGACAGATCTACATGTGATGTATCCAGAACAAAAGCAAAAGCTCTTTTTGGAGTGGAACAGGAGGTATTTTTCTGAAGTGCAAACTATTTAATATTGCAACAGCCGCTAAACTCATTAAACCAGCTCAGACAACGAGCACATCATTAGCATAATTCCCTTTAAAGCACTTGCCTCTTAAGAGGACCAACACAGCACAATCATCAGAACGTTCTCCTGGCAGTTGGCAGCCTTATTTGTGGTGAGGGTGAGAAGTGAATCGAAGCTTCCTCATTTTTCTTTGATTGAGGTCTCCATTAGAAAATCAATGGCTTTATTCACGTTGCCACAAGAGAGCAATGTCCCAGTTTTTCTCCTGAGAACCACAGAAACTTTACTGGACTTCAAAAGCTCCTTCCTTATGAACCAACACCAGTATGAACTCTGTCTTGTTCAGAGGAGATTCATGTTTCTTAAGACTTGTGAGTGCTTTGCAAACGCAGTGAGAAACACTAGCATGGCTTCTACAGAATGCAAGTGTAGCACCTGAGAAGAGATGATGTCTTGTCACATCTCACCAACCTATGTGCCTGCAGGAAAGCAGAATACTCCCTCAAGAGCAGCATACAAAGGAGATGAATGGCAAATCCCCTAGTATAGAGCACTGAGTAGAAGATCCAGGAAGCCACCCTCTGCTGCAGCTGCCTGGCATCCCACCCAACCCCTGAGGGATGAAAATGCTGTGAAGGTGATGAGAGAAACAAATCTCTCCTGACAGCAGGCTACAGCCACCCAAATCTGAAAATGACTGTGAGAGAACAGGCTGGTGGTCAGATATTCAGTACCAGCTGAACCTTGCACTCATTGCTGAGCTAGAAAAGATGCTAAGTAGCACTTCTCCCATTAAAGATCATGTGCTCTCATATTTTAAAGCTGACAGGTGAAGGATTTAGGTAGGTTAACATCACATCAATGGAATAAGTGGTTTTCCACACACTAATACCTTGCCCAACTATTCACCATTTCCTGCAATTCATTAACTGCAGAACATCAAATGAAACCTCAAGGCAGAAGGTTTTAAACAAAAGCATGGAAATACTTTATACCCACAGCTGTGCAATTAAACTGGGGGCAGTCCCAGCCAGCACAACGAGGCCAAAAGCCAGTAAGGAGCCAACACTGCCTGTGCCCACATCTCCCACTTTCTGATGATCACTGTACACAGGCATTTTTATCTTTCTTACTTCCTGAGGATGCAGACAAGGAGATCATTATCAGCTTGACACGATGCACAATTACTGATCAGAACACTTTGATAGTCTACATTCTGGTTCTTTTCCTTCTGGGCTGCAAGTTTGGATAGCTTCAGACAGGGAAAGAGAAAACTGTGATAACAAGGGATCTGTCCTGGGTGTGCTGCCTGCTGCCTCTGCCAGCAGCCTGGGAGCATCTGCTGCCAGAAGATTAGAGAATTAAAAAACAATGATTTTAAGCAAATGAAAGATGGTGACACCCTCAGACACATCAGTGCTGGTGAGCGCAGAGGGTACTGGCTCACGGTGTAGAGCTCTCTGCAGACCCTCAAAATAATCAACATGGGCTTTTACCCATGAAAACGTGCATGGGTAGTTCTCTGCAAGACTCAGAAGGAGCTAGGGCCTGGACAGGATCATATTTCTCAGCAACTGGCACCCTCTTTTGCTGACAGGGAGAAACATAAATCAGTGCTAACGTTTTGTTTCTGAAACACAGCTTCTTTTGTCATCACATTTTGACTCACCAGCACACAGTATCAGCCTGGAGCTGGCAGCTTTAATTTCCTGCTAGTGCAAACGCATGGCTCCCTTCCAAGCCCACAACTTGTCTGCCATTGTAACACATGAAGTGTCAGAAGCTTACATTTCAATTAAATAATCAGCTCAGAGGCTTGTTTTCAAGAGCCAGCTACAATGAGCTAAGCTCTTTCATTTATCACACCGAAAGGTGAAATCCAACAGCCGGTTTTACAAACTCCTTTTTATTTATTAACCTTCCTACTTATTGTATCATTTCACTCAGATACGAGTCAAGAACTGGCTGGAGGGCCAGGCCCAGAGAGTAGTGGTGAATGGAGCCACATCCAGTTGGCAGCTGGCACTAGTGGTGTCCCCCAGGGATCAGTGCTGGGCCCAGTCCTGTTCAATATCTTTACTGATGATTTGAACCAGGCGATTGAGTCCAGCGTCAGCAAGCTTGCAGATGACACCAAATTAGTAGCAGGTGTTGATCTGTTGGAGGGTAGGAGAGCCCTGCAGAGGGACCTGGCCAGGCTGGATGGGTGGGCAGAAGCCAATGGGATGAGATTTAACAAGGCCCAGTGCAGGGTTCTGCACTTTGGCCACAACAACCTCAAGCAGTGCTACAGGCTGGGGACAGAGTGGCTGGAGAGCAGCCAGGCAGAAGGGGACCTGGGGTTACTGGTAGAGAGTAGCTGAACAGGAGCCAGCAGTGTGCAGGTGGCCAAGAGAGCCAATGGCATCCTGGCCTGGATCAGGAACAGTGTGGCCAGCAGGACAAGGGAGGTTATTCTGCCCCTGTACTCAGCACTGGTCAGGCCACACCTTGAGTGCTGTGTCCAGTTCTGGGCTCCTCAATTCAAGAGAGATGTTGAGGTGCTGGAATGTGTCCAGAGAAGGGTGATGAAGCTGGTGAGTGGCCTGGAGCACAGCCCTGTGAGGAGAGGCTGAGGGAGCTGGGGGTGTGCAGCCTGCAGAAGAGGAGGCTCAGGGCAGACCTCATTGCTGCCTACAACTACCTGAAGGGAGGCTGGAGCCAGGTAGGAGTTGGTCTCTTCTCCCAGGCAGCCAGCAACAGAACAAGGAGATGCAATCTCAAGTTGTGCCAGGGGAGGTCTAGACTGGATGTTAGGAGGAAGTTGTTGGCAGAGAGAGTGATTGGCATTGGAATGGGCTGCCCAGGGATGTGGTGGAGTCACTGTCCCTGGAGGCGTTCAAGCAAAGCCTGGATGAGGCACTTAGTGCCATGGTCTAATTGACTGGACAGGCTCCAAGATCATCCAGTCCAACCTATCACCCACTCCTATCCAATCAACTAGACCATGGCAATAAGTGCTCAAGTTGCTTTTGTATTTGCAGATATTATCTACTGCTTTTTTGCATGACAATCAGGTGCAATCTGCAAGGAGAGGTGGTCAGGACCAGCTTTCACCCAGCACTGGCTGCTGCTTGGTGGGCTGCATCAGTCAGGAGCTTATCCTTCCTCTGTTCTCCCTTCTGCAGAATCAGCAGCACATTGCCAGCCATTGGATAGCATCTGCCTTGAGATATGCATTGCCTTTTGGAGACTTCATAGGCTGCAATCAAAAATGGGTTGGCTTGAAGCTTTTTGCACCACCTAGAAATCTGAAGTTTGTAACCAGGCCCCCAGAAAGCTTTCTGTTGTGGTAAAGCAAACATCTCCCTCTTAGTCCTGCTCAGGGATTTTTCTTGCTTTTAAATTGCTAGGCATGGATTGCAGGAGGAAGCATAAGACCTGTGCAGAAGAGGCTCTTTGGTTCTGATTTTGTACATCATGCAACACTTCACCATCTTTGTTTGTGACAAGGTCTCTAGATTGAATGGCAAGGCTGGGACAAGACGTTAAAGATACTCTCATAACCACACTTCAGGCTCTTGTCTGGCCTTGAGCAACATAGCCCTGGGAGAAAACCTCCTATTTTGTCTCTGTATTGTTTTCTGCAAACCAAATAGCATCACTGCAGAAGAGGAAATATTCATGCTCAGGAATAAAAGGGCAGTGAGTGTGTCAAGGTGAAGGACCTTCCACACTGCCGTGCCACCCACAACTCCTCTGTGCCTATCACTGCTTGGAAACATCATCCCAGCAACCCAGAAAGCACAAAAAAGTGAAAGCAGCAGTTATTGGTTTTGCTAATGATCTGCATAAAACTGGAAAGGTCTGGAAGCCTGAGGGGTTTTAAACAGACCATACAGTGGAGAGCCAGGAGCACAAGCAGCTGTGATAGGATTACCTCTTCACTTACCAAGGAAACAAAGATTTTTCTTCACCCTTTTTCTTTCCTCCTGAAGACCTCCATAAGAGTTCAAGAAGTTAAAGATGTAAATATTTTGTGCTCAAAGAAGGATGAAGTTTAAATTTAATCAGTAAAGGACTTGATCTTTACTGTAGATTGATTCTACCTATCGATTTTCAACAGCTAAAATCTGTTTCACTGGAGATCTGCATGCAGCCCAATTAAACCAGTGTCTCCTTCCATTAATTAGCACAGCTCACAGGGATGGAAGAACACCACTGGGAAGGATCTGCAAGTTGCAGACCTGGACTTGTTCTGCTGAGTTTGTAGAGCTGCCAGAGACTGATCCTTGTGAGAAGCAACATGGACAATGCTTTGTACATACATTAAATAACCCTATGTTGTATTCAGCTATTCTGCTGTTCACAAATGCTAAGGACAAGTGCTTAAGTGTCACTTCATCTGCTACCACTAATTCACCTCCAGAATCATTTCCCATCTTCTGATAGATCCCACCACCTTTCTTATCACAGTCACAGCAAACAGAGCAGATCTGCACTCACACAGGAACAGCCTGCAGACAGGTCATGGAGCACTGTGTCACACTGATGCGGTAGTGCTGTTAAGCAATGGCTGCTAGAAGATTCCTGAATTTGGGAAAGGAGTTTGTGCCCCAGAAGGGATGACAACCATTCCCTGGAGGATGAAAACGACACGGAGAGTGCTGGAGGAATCTCTACCCAGACCATCAAGAGAGAAGAGCTGTTCCCTTAAGACTAATGGTTATCATTTCTTTTCCTTGCTAATCCTTCTCTCCTAATAACATTTTGGCTTTTACAGGGTTGTCTGGCCCTGAAAGAAGAAGCCTTGTTGGAGAGAACTCTGGGATTTAGTAGTCTAATTTAATAAGTTAGGGGCAATTTCCATGTGCTTTTCCAGCAGAGGGATATTAAAACACCGCTAACTCTGTAATAAACACAAGCTGCTATCAGCTCAGGTTGGATTTGGTCTTTGGTATGGACTCCAGAAGAGATGAGACTTTACTCCCTTAACAATTCACCTCCCTCTCTTGTTTTCAACACAAAACAACAAAGAGTAATTTTAGAGGTGGTTGTTGTTTGGGCTTTTCTTTTCTTTACTTCCAAAGCAATATTCTTTCTCAAAGTAGCTTAGAGTGTCAAAGGACGTCACAACTCACAAGGATGGTTTCAGAACTTTTGCCACACACTTTCTAATGCCACTTGGAGCCAGTGGTCTGGAAACCTGCTATGACAGAGACTGGCTCCTGAGACTACAGGTCTAAAATTCTCCAATTCAGACCACCACAGATCTGTACTACCTACAACTGCAAACCACAGCTGAACTGGCTAGAGGTAGTTTGACACAAAATCTTTGCAGCTGTTACCTAACTTCCATTACTTCTTTAATGCAATGATTTAAAAAAAAAATACATGAATGTTTCACAGTTTAACCTTTCTAGAGCCTTACTGTGATCTTCTACATCCTACAGTATGACACCAAGCTAGGAGCAGGTGATGATCTGTTGGAGGGTAGGAGAGCCCTGCAGAGGGACCTGGCCAGGTTGGATGGGTGGGCAGAGGCCAATGGGATGAGATTTAACAAGACCAAGTGCAGGGTTCTGCACTTTGGCCACAACAACCTCAAGCAGTGCTACAGGCTGGGGACAGAGTGGCTGGAGAGCAGCCAGGCAGAAGGGGACCTGGGGTTACTGGTAGAGAGTAGCTGAACATGAGCCAGCAGTGTGCAGGTGGCCAAGAGAGCCAATTGCATCCTGGCCTAGATCAGGAACAGTGTGGCCAGCAGGACAAGGGAGGTTATTCTGCCCCTGTACTCAGCACTGGTCAGGCCACACCTTGAGTGCTGTGTCCAGTTCTGGGCTCCTCAATTCAAGAGAGATGTTGAGGTGCTGGAATGTGTCCAGAGAAGGGCAACAAAGCTGGGGAGGGGCCTGAAGCACAGCCCTGTGAGGAGAGGCTGAGGGAGCTGGGGGTGTGCAGCCTGGAGAAGAGGAGGCTCAGGGCAGACCTCATTGCTGTCTACAACTATGTGAAGGGAGGCTGTAGCCAGGTGGGGTTGGGCTCTTCTCCCAGGTAACCAGCAACAGAACAAGGGGACACAGTCTCAATTTGTGCTGGGGGAGGTCTAGGCTGGATGTTAGGAGGAAGTTCTTCACAAAGAGAGTGATTGGCATTGGAATGGGCTGCCCAGGGAGGTGGTGGAGTTGCTGTCCCTGGAGGTGTTGAGGAAATGCCTGGATGAGGCACTTAGTGCCATGGTCTAGTTGACTGGATAGGGCTGGGTGCTATTTTGGCCTGGATGATCTTGGAGGTCTCTTCCAACCTGGTTGCTTCTATGATATGATTGTTTCATAACTTAGCTAAAAAGAATATTATGATAATTAACTTTAGAAAAAAAATAAGAACTTAACCAATTATCTGCAGTTGCTTTATCCCATAAAAATCTTAGCTGTATCACAGAAACATTTATACACTGACACTACTAAACAGTGGTTGACTTTTTACTTGGCCAGACATTTTTCCATCAGAAAGATGTGGGTTTAGTAAAGTAAATATTTTTATATGGAAATACCATTTGAAAGGATACTGAAACTAGATTTTTAATAAATTAACCTTCACAGAATACTGAACAAACTTCTGTTTTTAATCTGAGAACATAAGCACTCCCCTGGGCAAATGGGAAGAAACTTAAAAGGTGAAAGGAAACAAAACCCAGAGAAAGAAAATGGAAAAGTGAATATTTGCATTGCCAAAGCAGCACTGGGAATTTATAGCAAGCAGGCTTTTGTTTGGGAACTGCTCTAGGAAGCACAGAAGGTGGAGGCAGTTGGTCCAAGTTTACACATGAAGTCAGAGGCTCAAACCCCAGGAAGGGTCCTCTCTGGCAAGAGCCACTAGAAGGAACCAGCTTCAGAACAGCAAAGGTCTGGAGCCAAAAGTAGTTTCTCTTACGCTGCTCAGGGCTGTTTCATAGCAAAAGTTGTAGCAGTGGATTCTGTTGTAGTAGTGGTTACCACACACACTCCCCCAGCTGTGCAAATTGAGATTATTTTAAGCCCCAAAATGAAATGCAAGGGGACAAAGCACCCTTTAATCCTCACAGACTCCCTAAATGCTCTGAGGTAACAGTACAGAAAATATTCAGACCTGGGCTGCAGTTAACTTTTGACTCATTTCTTTGAGGGTTCATTTATACCACAATGGGCTTGTGATTAATGAAGAGCCAAGCCTTTGGCTCCACACTGGGCTGCACTTCTAAGACTGTTCACAAGAACAGGCTGCTTCAAAGCAGGGATGAACTTTGAAAAGCACCAGAATGCAACATGTCTCCAGGGGCTGCCCTTGTTTATCACCTCTCATGGGCTCCAGAATGTATTTACTCAGTCAACAAGAGAATGTTACAAGAAATAACCTTTTTCTTGCAGCTCTGACATCTCTGTGGCATCTGTAACCCAAGTCCCAGTCCTCCCTTGTTCCTAGAATAAAGCCCTAAGAAGGGCAAGACAGATGTGTTGTCAAATACACCTTACCCAGTATTTAAATTCAGCCTCAGAAGCTCAAAGTTCCTCCCAGCAAGAACAGAATCACAGAATTAACCAGGTTGGAAAAGACCTCCAAGATCATCAAGTCCAACCTATCACCTAACCCTTTTAATTAACTAAACCACTGCATTAAGTGCTTCATCCAGCCTCCTCTTAAACACCTCCACCACCTCCCTGGGCATCCCACTTCAATGCCAATCTCTCTTTCCATGCTGAACTTCTTCCTAACATCCAACCTAAACCTGCCCTGGTGCAGCTTGAGACTGTGTCCCCTTGTTCTGTCACTGAGTGCATGGCAGCAGAGCCCAACCCCACCTGGCTACAGCCTCCTTTCAGGTAGTTGTAGACAGCAATGAGGTCTGCCCTGAGCCTCCTCTTCTCCAGGCTGCACACCCCCAGCTCCCTCAGCCTCTCCTCATAGGGTTTATGTTCCAGGCCCCTCACCAGCTTTGTTGCCCTTCTCTGGACACCTTCCAGCACCTCAACATCTCTCTTGAATTGAGGAGCCCAGAACTGGACACAGCACTCAAGGTGTGGCCTGACCAGTGCTGAATACAGGGGAAGAATAACCTCCCTTGTCCTGCTGGCCACACTGTTCCTGATCCAGGCCAGGATGCCATTGGCTCTCTTGGCCACCTGGGCACTCTGCTGGCTCCTGTTCAGCTACTATCTACCAGCACCCCCAGGTCCCTTTCTTCCTGGCTGCTCTCCAGACACTCTGCCCCCAGCCTGTAGCACTGCTTGGGGTTGTTGTGGCCAAAGTGCAGACCCTGGCACTTGGCCTTGTTAAGCAGACTGACTAGAACAAAGCAGCCAGACTGCCTCAGTTTGTAAGCCAGGCAATGAGAAGTTCATTCTTGCTTGCTCAGAGTGAACAAGTAACAGCAGTCAAGCACAACTGCTGAAATCTGATTGCTCTTTCCCAAGTAGACCCACACCAGCTTCTACATGGTGATGATTCTTCCATTCATCCCACACAGCAGTGCTGGGAATCTTGATACTTCTCCCAGGAATGACTGCTCCAAAAGAGCATGCTACACTGAAAGGAGAGCATCTTTTTCCTCTTCTTCTTAGGAGTCCTTCTGGCTCATCCCTTCCAAGACAAAGTTTCAACAAACCCAAGAGCATCTGCTATTGCAATAGCTCATTTCTTAGCCCTGTGCTCAGGTCCATGGTGAGGGTTTCATTACAAACTGTCTCCTGGTCTTGCTGCTCAGGTTTCAAGAATTTCAATGGAGATGTGTAAATGGAGGCGAAGGGAGAGAAAACTACATAAAGAGAGTTATCTGCGCTACTATTCCCTTTCATTCAGAGATGCTTTGCAAGTGAAAATGAATTTCAATGTCAGTTAGACATCAAAATCCAGCCACCCACTACCAGGCTGCCTAGCACAAATTTGGCTATGTTTTTTCCTTTGCCAAACTGTTCCTGCAGCAGGCCCACTCCTTGGCAGAAAGGCTGCTGCTATTCTGGCTGCAGAACACATTTCAGGGGAACACTTTATTCCACTGTGTCACATTTAGTCTCAGCAAACTCTTCCTTCCTGCTCATGCCACTGATCTGGGAAAGCCACCAACACCAGAGCGGCTCCAGCCTGGGTCCTGACTCACCCAGCAGCCACCAACACCACAGCAGCTCCAGCCTCGGTCCTGGCTCACCCAACAGCCACCAACACCACAGCAGCTCCAGCCTCGGCCCTGGCTCACTCAGCAGCCACCAACACCAGAGCGGCTCCAGCCTGGGTCCTGGCTCACCCAGCAGCCACCAACACCACAGCAGCTCCAGCCTCGGTCCTGGCTCACTCAGCAGCCACCAACACCACAGCAGCTCCAGCCTCGGTCCTGACTCATCCAACAGCCACCAACACCACAGCAGCTCCAGCCCGGGTCCTGACTCACCCAGCAGCCACCAACACCACAGCAGCTCCAGCCTGGGTCCTGACTCACCCAGCAGCCACCAACACCACAGCAGCTCCAGCCTCGGTCCTGGCTCACCCAACAGCCACCAACACCACAGCAGCTCCAGCCTCGGCCCTGGCTCACTCAGCAGCCACCAACACCAGAGCGGCTCCAGCCTGGGTCCTGGCTCACCCAGCAGCCACCAACACCACAGCAGCTCCAGCCTCGGTCCTGGCTCACTCAGCAGCCACCAACACCACAGCAGCTCCAGCCTCGGTCCTGACTCATCCAACAGCCACCAACACCACAGCAGCTCCAGCCCGGGTCCTGACTCACCCAGCAGCCACCAACACCACAGCAGCTCCAGCCTGGGTCCTGACTCACCCAGCAGCCACCAACACCACAGCAGCTCCAGCCTGGGTCCTGACTCACTCAGCAGCCACCAACACCACAGCAGATCCAGCCTGGGTCATGACTCACCCAGCAGCCACCAACACCACAGCAGCTCCAGCCTGGGTCCTGACTCACTCAGCAGCCACCAGCACCACAGCAGCTCCAGCCTGGGTCCTGGCTCACCCAGCAGCCACCAACACCACAGCAGCTCCAGCCCGGGTCCTGACTCACCCAGCAGCCACCAACACCACAGCGGCTCCAGCCTGGGTCCTGACTCACCCAGCAGCCACCAACACCACAGCAGCTCCAGCCTGGGTCCTGACTCACTCAGCAGCCACCAGCACCACAGCAGCTCCAGCCTGGGTCCTGACTCACCCAGCAGCCACCAACACCACAGCAGCTCCAGCCCGGGTCCTGACTCACCCAGCAGCCACCAACACCACAGCAGCTCCAGCCTGGGTCCTGACTCACTCAGCAGCCACCAACACCACAGCAGCTCCAGCCTGGGTCCTGACTCACCCAGCAGCCACCAACACCACAGCAGCTCCAGCCTGGGTCCAACTTCACAACACCATGCCATCTTTTGTTGAGGCATGAAAAATGCTGGGTTCATTTCGTACAGAGTGACAGAAGCTGCATTCAGAGGCTGATCTCCAGCCCACCCTTGGGTTTCTCCACAGCAGTGACAAAGACATATATTTTTCTTCTGCCTCAGCTTGCCCTGTTCAAGCCACACAATAAAATCATTATCAAAGAGGCTGCTGGACAAAACTAATGCCCCTCCTTGCCCCAAGTCTGAAGACATCTGTAAAAACCTACTCTTCTCTTCTTGTCCAAGTTATCACCATGGTTTTAAACTACTTAAAGGTAGATTTCGATTGGAGGTTAGGAAGTTCTTTGCTATGAGGGTGGTGGAACACTGCAACAGATTGCCCAAGGAGGTGGTGGAGACCCCAGTCCTGGAGACATTCAAGGTCAGGCTTGACTGGGCTCTGAGCAACCTCATCTAGTTGGAGATGTCCCTGCTTATTTTAAGATCCCTTCCAACTCCCCCAATGCATTCTGTGATTCCATTCCATGGTCTGATCCAGCGAGACACAGTGACTAAAAAATACAGTGGGAGGCATTTTGAACCCAGACTTCTGAAAGGGACAGAATCAGGATTCTGTTGTTTGGGGTTTTTTTTTTCTTTAATTTGTGAGAAATAGCCATTAATTCCACACAGGAGTCAGTGAAATTGCTAAAGCAAAGCCAGAAGGCAAAAGCTTAGCACCTAAATGCTGGCACTAGGATGCAGGCTTCTAAAAGGTCTAGCAGAAATGCACAGTCAAGTACTCTGTTCCCAAACTCAGAGCTCTCTAACAAGACAAAAACTTGAACTGCAATGAAAGAAGCAGATGTGCATTGCCACAGAAAATGGAATAACACAGCTCCTAACATTCTCACTGCTTGTATCTAACTTTGCCTTAAAATCATTACCCTTTTTATAGCTTGCTTTGTGGCTGAGCAATTTCTGTTCCACACAATGTTCTCCTGAATAGCAAAGCACTCTCCAGTGAATTTAGCCTAATGAAAGAAGTCTATGATGACTTTTAATATCACCCATTTAGCCTTCAAAAAGCATAAGTACATTCCCCATACTCACTCAAAAACTTGCTTCAAGTTTCTTCTCTCTGCTGAGTTTAATCCCAAGCCAGCTCCATTAGCCTTAACTTCAGTGGGTTGATACTGTGCTGCTTTGGTCTTCTGGGAATAGATTTGAGAGCCACTAACAGCTTAGGCCATGGGACAGTCGTTAACTCAGGATTACTACCAGATGGGTTAACAGACCGACATCAACTCTTCTGACACAGCTACCCAGAGAGTGTCTTTAAGTAATCTGCAGTGATTAATAGGTGGTAGGAGCTGGCAGGACCTGACACAAGCACAATCCAGAATTGTGCTTCCATGGGCAAGAGAAAGATGCTGCTGTCAGGGAGAGACCTGCCTGCCTGGCACATGCAGAATCATAACTCTTGCACTACATCAGCACAGCATTTCCTGAGGCTGGCAGAATGCAAACAGCCAGCCTAGCATCTCCAAGCTGCCAGCTTACTGAGGATGCAGAATTATATCTGACTTCTGCTTTACCACCCCCAGCATTTCTGCATTTGTATGGCTTAGGTGAACACCACTTGTCGCTGCTCCTGCAGCTGCCATGCAGGCTGGGTTTTGTGTGTACTGAGCTTTTAGTAAAATGGCATTTTCACTTGTTGATACACAGCAATAAATCATGCTGTTAGGAATGGCAAGTTTGCTGTTCTCTGTTGTGAGACAACAGGATCAGCAGAGCAAGTAACACCAAACTAGCCTCCATATTCCTAAATATTAGGGGGAAAAGGAGAGAAAGGCAGCAACTTTAAAGGAAGCACACAGCCATTCTGCCACTCAGATGTCTTCACCTGAAAAATTATAATAATCACTAGCACTCTCTTACCTTGCTGATGAAGTCTCAAGTAAGCTTCAGGCCTAAATTGTCCTATAAATGCAGCATGGCTTGAGCTCAGACAAGCACCTCTGGAAAACACTCTGAGAAGTGCTCGAATTTAGTTTCACTGCCTACAGCTGAAGATTATTTGGGTTGATTGGTTTCTGAATGAAACCAAATGAGCTGAAATCTTACATTTAAGGTGTCACGTGGAGCTGAAATTAAAGGTAAAGACCTTCCAAATCAGTGAGTCTGATTTCTAGCAGCAAGGATGAACAAAGTCATCAGAAGAATGGGAAGTAAAAGTCTTAACTACCCTATGCTGGAACCCTTAAATGGTGCAACAGGTAACTAGAGAAGCTCCAGGCATTTAAAAAAGTGATAGTTTAGCAAAGAATCAATATACCCTTTTCTAATAAGGCCAGTTCTGAGATGTGTTGAGTTTGGAGGCACTTCTACATCTCTTCATCAAGGCTTTAGTAATTCCTGAAACTACATGACAGAGGTGGTACAGAAATACCTGTTCATACAACAGAGGCTGCACGAAATCTCTTAGCCCTGTCACTGCCCAACTTGTGACTTAGGAACTCATAGCATGTGTGTAAAACTTGTCCACCTAAACAAACAAACAACAAACAAAATGGAGAGAATGACCATGCACCACAGGGGCCCCCAGACCTGCTGTCTGCAGGGTCCAGTACCTGCCACCCCGAGCCAGGGAAGCTCTGGTCAAATACCAGGGTTAAGCACATCTCTGAACGCAGCCGTCAGCTGTCACCCTCCTGCATCACCCAGCCAAGGGAAACAGAGCAGGCTCCACTCCAGAGGGTTTCACAGTTGTTTAGGGACAAATGCTAAAGCCAGGGATTCTGGAGTCCTGGATCAGAAGCCAGACACTGGGAGGTGAACGTGCCTCAGGACGTAGACTCTTTTTGGGAGCTGTCGGGTTAGACACTAATGCTACTCCAGATCTCATTACCCCATTCCTAACTGCACAGCACATCAGTTCTTAATCACCTTGATCTCTTTGGGTCCCTTCCAACCCCTGACATCCTGTGGCCTTCCTCAGTTCTCCTGCTCTTCCTTCATTTGCCCTGGTCCCTAGCATCTCAGCTGGTTTCAACCTCCTTTCTGTGGGGGATGACAAAGGAGCACCAAGAGCCTGACACCATGGATGCTCCAGGGAGCAAGGTGAGGTGATTTGGGGAAATTTCCAGCTTAGTGTCTCAGCCCCAGTCCTATACTGGCCTCAATGCAAGAAAAACCCTCCTGGTGTGCACGACAGAGATGTCTGGCACAGTGTTGCCCACCACGAGCAAGTGGGCACAGAGAGTCCTGGCTGCAACATAGTGTCCTGGCTGAATCATGCCCAGCCAGAGCAGCTCTTTAATTAGCCCTGCTTGGCTGCAGTCTTTGCTTCCTTTCCCTTTGCTCATCATCAGTTTACAGTACGCAACAGCCAGCATGTTCATCTAATTTAGCTTGGATTTTCCACCCCCAGGCCCATAACACAACTCTCAACTTACAGCACAGAACTCACATCAGAGACAGTGCACAAAACTCTGCTTCCCTCTCTGGCAACGCAAACTTTGAATGTTTCTTCAATCAGAAGCTTCAAATGCTCTCAGGTCTGTGTGGACTTGGATTCTTCACCACTGAGTTTCTGAAGCCTGCAGACAAAGCCCTGTAAGATATCCTGCCAGAGTCATAAAGCTCCAAACTATACAAAGAAAGATGGTTTCCAGCAGCCTATGGGGATGGCCCAGCTGGATTAAAGCACAAGCAAAGCCCTCTGCCTTGCAGGGTAAAATTCAATGAATCTGCCCATTTTCTGATGGTTGAAATTTGAGCCAGCCCAGTGTGAGCAGCTGGAAGCATTAATGTGCAATAATGTAAAAGCAGTCAACTACATTACAATGTCTGTCACTCTGGAGCTGTGTAAAATGAACGAGGAAAGCATTAAATCTGCTCCAAATAATTGGCACAATGTGTTTGTGTAGGACTAGGGCTGCATATTAAAGCACACCTGATTTGTTCTCCATAAGCAATGAGTATTTACTATGTCTGCAATAGCTGCCTGGATTCAAGACTCTTTTTTTTTTATGATTAATTGGTATTTAATTAGCATGCATTACCATTCCAGTTATATACATCCTAGTTGTGAATGCAAATATATCATTCTAATAACCACATAACTGGCGATGCTTTTAGCTATGCTAATCCATAATGCGGTGCAGGCAGCTTCCCTTACCAGAGAAAAACAGCATGGAACACACAGAGTAACATTTTACAAGTGCTTAAATCCTCTTTTCCAAAGAGACTTGGGTCTGAAACAAGAATTTTTAGGCTTTCTAGTGCAAAATGTAGAGACCACTGCCATTCTCAAAGCCCACTGTACAACCCCACACGAGTTTTTGTTCCTGCTGGTTGGCACATGCAAGGCTACATGAGACCACCAGACAGCTAATGGGTTGGTTGGTGACATACTTCAAACTGATCCCATGAAGATCTAAGGAGGGATTCCTCATCTGAGTACTCCTCTCACTGGTGGCCAGGTGAGCATGTGCAGCCCAGGGCAGGTCAGACCATCCATCCCCCCCAGCTCAAATGCTTCCTTAGGCAGTTTGACATTCATAGAATCAACCAGGTTGAAAGAGACCTCCAAGATCATCCAGGCCAACCTAGCACCCAGCCCTGTCCAGTCAACTAGACCATGGCACTAAGTGCCCCATCCAGGCTTTGCTTCAACATCTCCAAAGATGGTGACTCCACCACCTCCCTGGGCAGCCCATTCCAATGCCAATCACTCTCTCTGCCAGCAACTTCCTAACAACATCCAGCCTAGACCTCTCCTAGCACAAATTGAGACTGTGTCCCCTTGTTCTGTTGCTGGTTACCTGGGAGAAGAGACCAATCCCACCTGGCTACAGCCTCCCTCCAGGTAGTTGTAGACAGCAATGAGGTCTGCCCTGAGCCTCCTCTTCTCCAGGCTGCACACCCCCAGCTCCATCGGCCTCTCCTCATAGGGTTTATGTTCCAGGCCTCTCACCAGCTTTGTGGCACTTCCCTGGACATGTTCCAGTATTCTTCTCACTCCCCTCCAGGTACTCAAAACTAAGACATAGGGTCCCTGCACGAGATCTAGCTTTGACAGAAGACAACAAGGAGGTCCACAGCTAACTACTAGCATGAGCAGAAGGAACTACCAGAAGTCAGGACTTGTCACTAAAAAGATCATTGTAATAATGTTCAGCTCCTTCCCTTTCCTGTCATCAGCAGCTCCTTTTTCAGCCACTTTCTGCAGTACATACAGAAACCTCCACCCATGTGCAGGCTGTCTAGTGAGCCTGAGCACCGAACAAGTAGCTGGGATGCTGGAAGGTTGTGCTCCAGGTTTATTTTACAGCTTGGACCCTCAAAATTAAATCCCTAAACTGCCTAAATCACAGTGATTTTCAATCAAATGCTTGCTTTCATCATCTTAATATCTAAGAAAACTCTCTAAACCCCACCCTGAATCCCAGTGCTTATGTCAGATGCCCTCCTACCTTCTTTCAAAGCCAATAGGGAGGCATTTCTGAACAGGTCAGGGAGAAGAAGGGGATAGAGAGCTCTTGGGGAAGTGAAGAACAACACAGCTCCTGCTATTGTCCCACTGCGGAAAGATGCTCCAGGCCACAGCTCGGCAGCCTGGATCTTGCAAGAGAAAAGTTGATTATCCCCTATCAGAGAATACCTATCTTTTACTGATCTCCCACCCAAGCTGTCTGGGGAACAATATAAGGCTCTTTTTCAGCAGCCCAATCTCCCCTGATGCTGACAGGTAAAACTGCTCGTGTCTCTGCACAGCTTCCCTCTGAGCACTGAGGAAGGCAGGGAAATCCCAGCCTCTTTTCTGCACTGCAGCAAAAAAATAAACAAAAATCCACCCCCTAATAGGTGGCTGTGAAGAGAAATCCCCAGGTCTAAGTCTTTATTGCAACACCACCTCCCATCCTTCCTTTCCCAAGTCTCACACCTCACAAATGCATGCTTCTGGCCCAAACCTTGCCAGATCAGAGGCATTTCTATTCCCGCCTGTAGCTCAGGGCACACAAACTCTCCTGCAACTCTTTATAGGACTGAGCATCAATCCTGATTCCAAGTCCAGGTGCAGCTCTTTGTGGCTCTGGTTAGAAGCCTACAAACCCAAGTTTAGGCCAAAGACATGCAGCTTCCTTCCCTTCAGCCTCTCCACTGTGGGGTGTGAGCCTGTAGCTGGGTGAGAGGAAGAGGATGCTGGAGCCCCTGGCTCAGTGCACCCCCAGAGCATCCTACAGCTGCAGCTAAGGGGATGAAAAGGCTGCATCGGTCAGTCTGACTGACGCCACCCCAAGATGCTTCATTTTCTCTGAGCTCAGTGATTCCCCACTCAGAGCTTCCTCTCCCCCAGAGTGGTGCTCCTGCAGCCCTGTATCCAAGTCTCTCTGCTTCCCACCAGCAGGAACAAAAAGCCTGAAGCTATTCAGCTGCACTCACTAGGCTCTCCCTGCACAGACCCTGCCTCTGAGGGTGATGTTTATCTTTCATTTCTCCTGTTGAGCCCAGTGTAGGAAAATCCTACTGAAGATAAATCCCTGCTTTTTTAAATGTCAAATCTTAATGGAAGCAGTTTTCAGTCAAAGATTTGCTGATCACTCGTGGCGAATAATGAAGCCTCTGCTTTACAAACAATTGCACTTGTATCACCTGGGCTCTCGTTTTGTCATGCCTTACTCTTTATCTTGTAGAGGTTACTGAGGCAGTTTCCATCAGGGACCGCTCAAAAGAACCATTTGATTGTGCTTGTTCAATGCAGCCACACACTTCTGCATCATCACTGCCAGAGCTGCCCTGACAGGCGTCACTACATCAGTGCCTGACCATCACGAGCAGCAGCAAATGTACCCAGGTGGGCACGACAGAAGGTAGAAGAGCTCTTTATGACTCCCACACTAGCACCCTACCAGTCACCCAGATGGGACAAAAGGGATTTCACCCTATTTCAGCCTGGCTGCCATGAGTGCAACCAACTCTGCAAGTACTACCTACCCTTAGAGATATGCTCTTCACGTCAAAGCAGCTGCCTGCAGAAGCATCCATCAACAAAGTGTCTCTTCTGGAGATGCCCGAACAACAGCAGTGCCCAGGACTACAAACCCCACCCTTCAGCAATCCTAGGTACACTTTATATTTACATTAAGCATTAACACTGCACATTTTGAGAGCAAACAGATAGGGTCGGAGTGGCTGGAGAGCAGCCAGACAGAGAGGGATCTGGGGGTGCTGATTGATACCTGCCTGAACATGAGCCAGCAGTGTGCCCAGGTGGCCAAGAGAGCCAGTGGCATCCTGGCCTGCATCAGGAATGGTGTGGTCAGCAGGAGCAGGGAGGTCATTCTGCCCCTGTACTCTGCACTGGTTAGACCACACCTTGAGTGCTGTGTTCAGTTCTGGGCCCCCCAGTTTAGGAGGGACATTGAGATGCTTGAGCGTGTCCAGAGAAGGGCGACGAGGCTGGGGAGAGGCCTTGAGCACAGCCCTACGAGGAGAGGCTGAGGGAGCTGGGATTGGTTAGCCTGGAGAAGAGGAGGCTCAGGGGTGACCTTATTGCTGTCTACAACTACCTGAAGGGTGGTTGTGGCCAGGGGGAGGTTGCTTTCTTCTCTCAGGTGGCCAGCGCCAGAACAAGAGGACACAGCCTCAGGCTATGCCAAGGGAAATTTAGGCTGGAGGTGAGGAGAAAGTTCTTCACTGAGAGAGTCATTGGACACTGGAATGGGCTGCCCGGGGAGGTGGTGGAGTCGCCGTCCCTGGAGCTGTTCAAGGCAGGATTGGACGTGGCACTTGGTGCCATGGTCTAGCCTTGAGCTCTGTGGTAAAGGGTTGGACTTGATGATCTGTGAGGTCTCTTCCAACCCTGATGATACTGTGATACTGTGAATGATTGCAGATAGCTAAAGCAAAGGCACAGATTCCCATCAGGAAGCAAGGAACAAGGAACACTTCTATGGCTGTGAAGCTCTGTGGAGCCAGGAACGTGCCCACTGCAGTGGGAGCTGATCATATGGCAGAGCAGATTACGATGTTCTCTTTGCCATGTGTCATGCACTTCAGAGCTTTTGTGCTCTGCCAGGAGACAAAAAAACCTCATGCTGCTAGTGGGGGGAAACAAAATATTCCATTTCCTAGACAAAATGCAGAGGCCCAAGCTCTGGGCTGTCTTCAGTACTAAAAGTATTAGTGTTTTTACATAAATATGCTGGTCTAGGCCCAGGCTGGTTAGTGAAGAATTGTAAATGCACCTGGCTGCCCACAGCCTGCAGGGGCAAACTGTGCTCCTAGCGCTCAGCTCTTAAGCCTCTGAGTTTCTGAACTCTGATTTTCTGATTGACTACAAGCTGCCATGAAATTAAAAAACGGGTCCAAACCCCTCCTCTGATATATAAACAGATCCCTGTGGTTTCTTTATTACTGCTCCTGGATCTCCTCATTAGCTGTAGCCAGCATGGTGACACACAGGAGAGTCCCTGGGGAACAAACCTCTCCAGGTCGGAGGGGCCAAGGATCTGGCAGCAGCTGGAGGCGCACAGCCATGGCATCGTGCAGCTCACCTAGGCATGGTATCAACAAACCCCTCTGCCCAGGGAGCTTGGCTAGCAGCCCATGGGGGCTCAGACAACAACATCACTGCAGCAGCCCTGGGTGGAAAAACGACCGTGGCAAAGCTGTTTGGAAGGTAATTTCAGGACTGGAAGTAGAGCACATGGAGCAAATCCTTTGCTGTGTTTGGTCAAGGCTTTTCAAATCAAGTTTAACACAGACCTAAAGAGAGAGACAAAGTCTGATCCAAAGGCAATGGAAAAACTGGAACAAAGAGAACTTCAGTGCTCTCTCTCACTAAAGCCTATGTAAGTACCCACCCAGCTGGAGTTTTCACTGGCTGAATTCCCCTTTCAGCAGCAACATCTGACAGTGATAGACTCTGACACGTACCCTCAAATAATTAAGCCAGAGAAGCATTAGAATAAAAATATAACAAATGGTTCTCAGCTTCCCCAGAGGCAGTAAAATCTGGAGGTAAATGTCAGTTTATGGATAAAATTGGCAGCAATGAGTCCCTGCCTGGTGTTGCTGGGCTGCTGCAGTCTTCTTTTCTGCATAACACCTGTACCAAGAGCCTCTCTGAGGAGTTTGGGAAGAATAAGCCTCCTAGAAGGAGGTAGATAATGAGGAGGAAAATGACTAAGCAAGGCAAGCAGGTGTGAGTCACACTCAGCTATCACCTTCACCCGAGAGTTGTGCCAGGAGGCAAAGCACTACCTGAGAGATCTCAGTGCTGCTCTGCAATGCTCTGAGCGTGGTTACTGCTGGAAGAGGTTTAAATGATCCACCTTAAAAAGGATGCTGTGCTGCCAGCCTCCAAGGCAGAATCACTGCTCAGTTCAAACATCCCCAAGGCTGGACCCAGCTCTGCTCTGAACCTCTGCTTCGAGGAAAGAGTGCGAGTTCTTGTTTGGATTTTAAACACCAGCTTCATTCAAAGCCCGTGGAAATCCAGGGGAAAGCTCCTGCCGACTCAAGTGAGCTTTGACCTCAACCACGAGGCTTGACTGGGAAGTGTTTCTTTGGCAACAGGAGCTTCCTTGGGCTTGCACCCTTTTCTCACATCTGTCAAGAGTTTTCATGTAATTCTTATAAAACCAAGATGAAAATCACTCCTCCAAGGCAGATGGGATTTTCCTTCTGCACCATGCAGGGTGCCACATCCTGGCAGCAGCTGCCTGCTCCCCGTCAGCTCCTCCTGCAGCTGCTTGTATGAAATGCAGATTATTCACCTGAAAGTCGTTTCTCTGTGGGGACAGAGGAACATTATAGAAGCCAGGAAACAGAAAAGAGTTTCCAATATCCGAAGCCCCTGACTAACAGAAGGTTTGGTTGTAGAGATGAAAGCATCTGCATGTAAGTATCTAAACGGTGAAGGTCATGAGGCTCCTCTCAGTGGTGATCACAGTATCACGAAGGTTGGAAGAGACCTCACAGATCATCAAGTCCAACCCTTTACCACAGTGCCCAAGGCTAGACCATGGCACCAAGTGCCACATCCAACCCTGCCTTGAACTGCCCCAGGGACGACGACTCCACCACCTCCCCAGGCAGCCCATTCAACACAGGAGGTTTTATATGAACTTAGGAGAAACTTCCTTATTTTGAGGGTGGTAAAACACTGGAACAGGCTGCCCAGAAAGGCTGTGGAGTCTCTTTCTCTGAGACTTTACAAACCTGCCTGGACACGTTCCTGTGCAACCTGATCTAGGCAAACGTGTGTTAGCAGGAGGGTTGGAGTAGATGATCTCCAGAGGTGCCTCTCAAAGCCTACCGTTCTGTGACTCTACGCTGAAAGTCTTGCATTTTCCTCCAGGTAGAGTTTAGACCTTAGAAAGAGCTGATCTTTATTTGAGGGAGAATTCTCAAACCCTGTCTTTTTTTCCACCAGCAGAACGGGGTACCTAAAGTGACTGAACACCTCCCTACCTTACAAAACAAAATCAGCTACCAAAAGCAATACTGAACCGAGCCTGCAACTTTCAGAGCTTCTCCAGTTACAGAAAGGTAACTCAGAATGCCTAATCAAAGCTGCTGCTGTCCCTGGCAGTGCCCTGCGCTCTGCAGGTCAGTGCTCTGCCGGCTCCTGGGCACCACCACTGCAGTGCAGAGGGCTGTGCAGATGCTGTGTTGTGCAATAACAGAACAACGTCTCTGGAAGCCAGTACTGCCTTCTTTGTACTTGCATGCACGGTGAAGAAGAATGATTCATTTTTTTTAGAGTACAACTCTGTCTTTTAGGTAGGAGGAGAAAGAGTTCAAATCGAAGTGTAACAGTGGTTTGAGTTTCCACAGGAAATTACTTGGGGTTATTAACATCTTTTTTTTTTTTCCATTGTAAAATGATCTCTTCTCAAATGCTCTAATGCAAGGAGATGCTGAAAACCCTGCCAGAGCCCTTACTGCTGAAAGTCTCTATAATAGCCACAATTTATACTCTATCTCTGCTGCAGAAACCAAGGACAAAGCCTTTGATCTCTGTCTTTTCTCCTGGCCCACTGTAGTTGCTGCCAGATATAATCTTCAGTACTGAAGTTCTCAGGCTTATTGCAGCACTCTGCAGAAGCTTTGATGGCTTTGGATGTACAGGAGGTGAGGAGCAGATCTTCTGGACATCTATCATGCAGTTGCTTGCAATTATATGGAAATGGACTCAGCAGCCCTGATGATGCCTTCCTACAGAAAGCTTGCAATGTGCCTCCTAAAACACCTCCAAGCAGCCAGATTCTCTGCGGGTGCAAATCCATGAGGCATGTCAGACCTTACGCTGCCTGTGACTCTGCTCTGCACGTGTGGCAGCAGAAATGGGAGAGCAATGCACCTGCTCATGGGTGCTGTGATTGAGAGGTACAAAAGCAAGTCCCTCCTGTCTTCTTCATATCTGAGAGGGCTTTTAAAAACCTACTTAATTACATTCCTGAGATAATGCTTCCTGAAACCTGTTACACAGGCTTCTTTAGAGATCTTGGAAAGGGTTCAGATTCTCTCCAGCAACTCCTCTAGTGCTAGGACACTTGTCTCAAACATCTGAGTAGTGAGAGAGAGCTCCAACTTTAAAGTACAGCTGTAAATTTAAGAACATACTCATCTGTGTGAGATGGAGTTAAGCATAAACATTAATCAAGAACCTTCAGAAGCAGTAATCCAGTTGGCTTTTACCCAATAGCTTTGCAGATCAGGAGTGACCTCGTGGAGATCATGAGGTTGTGCTGTACATGGACCATGGATTTAACTAATCTTTTGCACCCAACTGCCAATTATGGGACAATTCTTTCAAAGAAAGATGAAGATCTCTTCATGTCACTGCAGAGTGTAAACATTGTTCCAGCAGGATTCAATTGCCAAGCTGCAGAGATTATCTGCTGGTGTGTTAGTGACTCAAGAGAAGGCTCTGCATAGTGTAGGGACCACTGAGTGAAGCAATGTGGCTGCATCAGTCTCTGGGTATCCCATAGGATATTATGCTGCAGTTTCTTTCTCTCCTTGTCATCCACTTCCACTGCAACTTTACATTCCATCTACAGGCTCTGAACTAGCAGATGCTAACTTTGAGCCTCTAAGTTTAGGATTAAGAAATGAATGTATGGTTCTCATCTGACAACATGTGTTTGGGACCCTACAAATCTCACCTCTGGGCTTCTCCAGAGCCCTCTCAATCTCTGCCTTTCCCAGGTGCGTGCTGTATTAAGACCTCTCTAAACCTGGCAGAAACTAAAATACTTTCCCAGTGCTTTGCCAAGTGATCATTTAAGTCTTTTCACTTCCTGCTGAGTAAGAATCTGATGAAAAGACCATTAGCCATGTGATGACAGGCCACAAAAGCATCACAAAGAAACAGCAATGCTCATCTGACCAGGCAGAACCAGTACAACTAAGAGCAATCCCATCCAAAGGCTGGAGCTGTGCACCACAGTATTGGTAGGCTCACAGCTGAGGGGTCTTAAGAATCGTAGAATCAACCAGGTAAGAAGGACACAGAGGCAACATTTCATTCTTGCCTTACCTTGAAATGCAGAAGTTCATCCTAAATAATAAAATTCCACCCAGAAGGCACTTCAGGAGGACAATCACTTGCAGGGACAGTCCCTTATAGGGAGCCTCTGCTTCCAAACACTCATCACCTCCATTTGCCTGGCCAGAACTTAATTTTGAAGCCTGTCACAGCTGAAAGGAGCAACAAGAGCTGCCTCTCCATCTGCCAAGACAACAGCTTTCAGCTGCCCACCATATATACTCTGACCTTCACAACCCAACAAAGGAGCACCAGCTATTCATGGAGCAGCCAAGGGATCTATACAAAACCACACTGGGCTACTTAGTCAGAGGCTGCGATAGAGGCTGCCATTATCTACTTTCTAATAAGCAGACAATTTTGTTAGGAAATACTAAAATTAGGCACTGAGCACCTGGGGGGGAAAAATCCCTTTGAAAAAAGGCAATATAATGGAAGTTGGAGCTATCTTTTCAAGTGGCTGGGGATGTTTCTGTGCGTTAGCACAAACGCCTCCAGAGAGGAAATTTTGCACATGAAGTACATTATTAATCCTGTTCATATCAATACTTTTTAGGATATTACAAGGAAAAAAAAAAAACAACACATGGGGATTAACAGATTTGGAAGTTCATAAAAGGCAATCTGACTCAGTTTTGTGTGCAATCTCCCCCCGAGGACCTATTCCAACAGTAATTCTGCACTGAGCTCTCTATTTGTGTTTGATTAAAATACATCTTCTAAAAAGGCACTTGCAAGCCCTTACTTAGACATCTGGAGAAATGGAATACTCCCCACTTCTTCTGGTAGTTTGTCACCCACACTGCTGAAAAATGTGCCTTCTGCACGCAGACAAACGGGAAACATCGGCACTCCCAACTCCTGCATCACCCCCTTTGTAATTCTGATTGATCGTGATTGTCAGGTGCTCCGAGCCCAATTCCACCGGGAACTGCGTGCTCCAGCAAGGCTTGTGGGGGTGCAAAGTGCCTGCGTGCACTGCAAGAGCAGTGAAGGGGAGAAGTGCCTCTTGCTCGCAGAGCAGGCTTTGCAGAATGACTTCAGGATGGAAAAGTGTTCTGAGTTTAACAAGAGCAAGTTCCCATGGCTACATGTGAGTATTCTACATGTTTAGGAAAATAAGTGTCTCACAGACTCACTAATGCTCAACTTGCTCAATTAAACACTCTTCTGCTGGGTGAAAAAAAAAGGGGGAAGTGGAAATTAGATATTTATTAGACAGATTAAGTCATTCTCTGTTTTAAAGAATGTATCACCCTGCTTATCTCTACCAGCTGGTGTGAGCACCCAAAGCAAACCAGGTAACATGGCAGACACCGAAATCTCTTTTCTGTTCTCTTTCAGCCCTCTGTCCCGGCCAGTGACGGCAGCAAACAGAACAGCACAGAGTGCAGCTTCAAAACAAAGAGGAGACAGGACTGCGAAAGCTGCGTGCAGCCCAGTTCTCAGGGACGATCTATCTATGCCAAATCCGGAGCTTTCTTGAAGTCCGTGGCAGTCAATCCCCTTCACTGCCATGCAGGCAGGATTTGGCCCCAGTAAAGCATCCGCCTGCATTCCCAGCTGCTGGGTCCAGCTGCCACGGAGGAATGCAGGGCTGCCGAGGGCGCTGGCATGGGACCGAGCCCCAGCCTCCAGTGAGGAGAAATTTCCATCTCAGCACCTGCATTTAAAATTTGTCAGTGCAGTGGCTGGATGCGATAAAGAAATCCCTGCCAGTAATGCAGTTTAGTCTTCTTCCTCACCAGCATTCAGGTCATGTTTGAGCCAGCTACTTTGCTGAATGTTACTGTATTCAGCACCTGGAGACCTTCGGAAGGAGACACAGAGCTGGGTGGGGAAGCAGAGTTACACACGTCTCGGTTAACTTTGCAGCAGATCACATCCCGGCATTCAATACAAAATCTGTACAGGGCTGAATCCCGCTCCTGCAAGGCAACAAGTGTTTCACCACTTTGTAGCATGCCACTGGGAATTAGATGACACTTTGTACAAAAGCACTGTGAGGAGGGATTAAAACAAGCAAACACATAGCGGTCATCTCAGCACTCTGGGTGCAAGCAGAAATGTTCGAAGGCATAAAAGCCCGTTAATTCCTATAGGAAATCAATAGGAGCTGGGGAAATGCAGCACTCCTGCGCCACTGGAAAGCTGTCCTTTGGCTATGGATTGCCCTGATCTCTGCTTTCACTAAAATAAGATGGAGAGGGAAGGTGCTTATTGGTTTTGCAGCTGTCCCCAGATCTGCTATCTAGCTGGAAAGAGTAAAATTGAGAACTACCAGCTATTTCCCCGGGGAAGACAGACTCTTTCAGCCCCAGGTTTGCACCCACCTCCATCTAAGCCTATCTCCGGATGCATCTGAAACACCGTGTGCTGAGCACCACCCGGGCTGGCTCTGGCTCTGCAGCCCACAGAGATTGCCTTGACTGATGACTGGAAGCGAAGCAACGACTCCTATCGCCGGCGAAGCCAGCCCGGACAGCAGCCCCGCAGCAGCAGCGCGGCCGGAAAAACTTTTCGGGAAGCGCCCGCAGCTTCCATCTGCCTGCGCGGTTCGGTTCCCGGGGGGACAGGGAGCGCTCCGCGTGTGGTACCAGCTCGGAGAGCCCGTCCCAACCCGGGTCCCCCCCGGGACTGAGCGCGGCTCGGCGGCGGACCCCTGCCGCCTCCACCCGCTGGCTCCAGACCCCTCCGCGCCGTCTCCGGCTGCCGCGGGGGCCCCGCTCGGAGCCGCCCCCTCTGGGACGGCACCTGCCAGCTCCACTCAGCTCCGCGCTGCCGGTTCGCACCGGGGCAGCAGCGGCAGCTAGGGGGGTCCCCGCAGTCCCTCCGAAAGCGGAGTGGGAGAGCCCCGGCTGGGCGGGGGGGGCAGCCACAGCCCTCCCCCCGAGGGCAGCCCCGGCGGGCAGCCCGGTACCGCCCTGCATCCCGCGGGGGGCGGAGCGGGCGCCGGTGGGGCCGGGAGCTGCGGGGCCGGGTGCGAGGCTGCGGGGCCGCCGCCGCCGCCCATGGAGCCCAACGGGACGGCGGCGGCGGGGGGCAACGCTTCGGCGACGGCGGGCGGCGGCGGTTCCCCCGGGAGCGGGCCCTTACTCATCCCCTCGGCCTTCGGGACGGTGCTATCGGTGATGTACGTGGCCGGGGTGGCGGGTAACGTGTACACGCTGGTGGTGATGTGCCACTCGGCGCGCTGCGCCGCCCCCATGTACAGCTCCATCGTCAGCCTGGCCCTGGCCGACCTGCTCTACCTCTCCACCATCCCCTTCATCGTCTGCACCTACCTGGCCCAGGACTGGTACTTCGGCGACCTGGGTTGCCGCATCCTGCTCAGCCTGGACCTGCTCACCATGCACGCCAGCATCTTCACCCTCACCCTCATGTGCACCGAGCGCTACCTGGCCGTCACCCGGCCGCTGGACACCCTGAAGCGGTCGCGAGGCTACCGTAAGGTCACGGCGGGCGCCGTCTGGTCGGTCTCGCTGCTGCTGACTCTGCCCATGATGCTGATGGTCACCCTGACCGAGGGGAGCAAGGCAGAGGGCAAGGTGAAGAGGATATGTGCGCCCACCTGGAGCATGGACGCCTACCGGACCTACCTGACAGTGCTCTTCAGCACCAGCATCATGGCCCCGGGGATCATCATCGGCTTCCTCTACACGCGCCTGGCCAGGACCTACCTGGAGTCCCAGAGGAACCCCCCGCACAAGGAGAAGAGCAAGAGGTCCCCCCGGCAGAAGGTCCTCATTATGATTTTCAGTATTGTGTTGGTCTTCTGGGCCTGCTTCCTGCCATTTTGGATCTGGCAGCTGGTCCGACTCTACAGCAACTCCCTGCAGCTCACCACCCAAACCCAAAAGTGCATTAACTACCTGGTGACCTGCCTGACCTACAGCAACAGCTGCATCAACCCCTTCCTCTACACCCTGCTCACCAAAAACTACCGGGAGTACCTGCGCAACAGGCACCGCAACTTCTACAGGTTCACCTCCTCCTTTCGCAAGAGGGGCTCCAACCTGCAGTGCTCCTGGGGACGGTCCATGTCCTCCAGCAACCAGTACGACTACAGCTCGGAAGCCCTGGGCATGGCCACGCTGAAGGACAAGTGAGGAAGAGGAGGTGCTCTGGAGACACCAGGACCAGGAGCGTTTGGCCAAGGTAGGGCTTTGGAACCCCCTAGCCCTGAAGGGTCCAAAAAATGCATTTCAGGTGGTCCCTCTGTGAACCCAAGCACTAAGAGATACATCTCAATTTCCATCTGTCTTAGAGCTGTCAGGGAGATCCTGCTGGGAGCCAGCAGCCATTCAGGGCAAATTCCTTAACGGTTTGGGTGTAGAAGGTGAGGTGGATGTTTCGTTCAGTTCTGACACAAACTGTTACAATGCTTTGCTGAGTTTTGCCCAGCTCCAGTTCTGCACCATCTCTCCTGTGTGGTTTCTCAGTGCTACCTTCGGGCGACAGCTGAGTCAGATCTGCAAAAGTCTGAAACTGTCCTGGTACTGCTTAATTTAGCTGCAGGCCCTGGGTTTGTCCTATGTACTACTGTTGTCTGATTCTGGAGTGTGTAAAGAGACCTTTAAGCCCCTTTTCCCATTTCCTGTGCATTGTAGAGCACTACAGTTTTGTCAGGCTTAAAGTCTCTGCTTTAAAGTTCATTGCAGCAGCACTTCAACTCCAAGCATTGAAAAGCCACAAGGTAAGCTGTCAAAAACCCACAGCTTTATCCAAGAAAAGCTTGCACTTTTTATAGGTTTCTGCCTAAGGTCATCTGAATTTGCCACTTTGGTTTTTTCTAAGTTGGTCCCTTTCTCAGCAGTTAACAAGGCTTGGAATACTGAGAATGTACCTTGGAAAGAAAAAATCTCTTAGAATCAGTCAAAGACCTGAGGCTCTGAGGAAAATGACTCCTGTATCATGAGGCTCATCATTAAGGGGACAGAATTATTCATGACATTTGATCAAATGCATTTTGCCTCAGTGTGTTCTGCTCATTTTCTCCCCACTTGGTGCCTCATAGTAAACCTTTGCCATAGGTACTAGAGATGCCTGCGAGCATCTAAACAAGTGTAAAACTTCAGTTTGCACAATAAATAATGATTAAAAAGTGGACCATCATTAGGTTTCCCCTTGCATGGTCTCTTCACCCAGCTCAGGGTGGGGTATTTACCAAGGGAGAGGGGGATGGGGATGAAACTGGGTCCAGTATTCCTTTTTCCTGTTCTGGAACAGATTCTGAGGAGAAGTAAAGCACAATACCAGTTGCATAAACTGTTGTCAGCAGCTAGTGGTGCCCAGGCACTTCTGAAACAGCAGGCAGGTGCTTAAGGAACAGTCATATCCACTTTCTTATGGCATACTCCAGACACATCCATTTGAGAGGAGTCCCACTACAGCCCTGCTCTCTCACTGGGATCCTTTAAGGCACCAATATTTGGGTACATTTGTGCTAAAGCAGGCACACGAAGTGCCAACACCATATCCAGGGACTTGGAGAAGAGAACACAGCACAGCCACGTGCTGGATTATATTCACTCAACTAACAGCAGGAAAAGAACCCTTTCAGGTAACACGTTGGATAAAGCCCAGGGAAGCATACTGCTGTGCTGGGAATTGAGCATTCTTCCTAGGGACGCTGTTGTTGGGGTGCTTTTCTGGGAGGAGGAAATAAGTAACTCACCTTAGAATTGCTCATACTGCTTTTAAGCTTGAGACAGTCTTCAAAACACTGCTGCCCACTGTTGTGTTCCATTACTGTGTAAACTGCCAAGCTGGGCAGCATAAATAGACCTGATGGTGCTGATTTCCTTATGAGACAGAGGCACTAACTCACTCTCCATGCTGGGAACTGACAGGCAGAGTGGCCTTCCACAGCTTTTAGGAACAACTTCTCAGGGACATTGCATTTTTCAGTTAGGAATTCTGAAGTCATTTTCACTTTTTCTTTGCTTCCCATTTCTGAGGCTGGAATATCAGAGAGAAGGCTCAGCTGAAAAGGCAGCGTGGGAAGGCTGGAGCAAGTGCGTCCTCTACGAGGTGTGCTGTGCCATCCTGCTGTTGGGCACAAGCCATTTGCCCATCTCTGAGAAAAAAAACCACACAACTATTTCCTTATGGTTATAGAAAGAAAAACCCACCCCGATCTGGGTCCTCTCCTGATGTGTCTCAGTTTCCATTGCTTAGCCTCAGGAGAAGCTCCTTGGAAGGCCACTTACGGTGGCTGCTATAGGATGGATGATTACTGCCACAAGTACATAGCTGCACAAGTGTCAATAAAAAAGGGCTTGGGGAATGTTGTGGAGACAGGGAAGTAATGTGGCCGAGTCAGGAATATATATAAAAATAGAATTACTTTATTTTCCTGAAACCCTGCCCCCAAAACTATACACAGGAATTAATTTAGCTCAATTAACAGGCTCAGGTAATTGAGAACACCTTACAAAGGACACTGTAGATAAATTTGGCTGTTTTGTAAGTCAGGAAAGGGAAAAGGCTGAGCTATGCACGCAGCTCTCACAGAGGGAGAGGAATTTCAGGGTATCCAGGACTCCAGGATAGGGAATCAAACTTTTACTTAAAAAACCAAACCCCAAAGTTAAACATCTAAAGCCAGTCAGTGCAAAAACTATTAACAAGAAGGAAAAGCTGAAAAAGAGTTGTGCCTAGAAAAAAAAAAGGGATGCAAATGCAGAGCGGCTGAGGTCTACACTCGTAACCTAATGTGGGGATCGGCAAACAGAAGGGTTTGATTTGAGCTCCACTTCCTTCCCAAGGTATTCCATCAGTCCCCAGAAGGGATGCTGCTCAGCCACAGGGGATGTTCCTTCTGTGCCACATCATCAGAGCTCCGTCAAAGGGCTGAGGAAGGAGCGTCCTGGTGAAATGTGAGCTCCTGCATAGTTGTCACTCACAACCAGGTTGTGCTTCAGCCTGGTCCCACCCCAGCACTTCTCCTCTCTCCCAGTGTAAGGTTACTCAAAGGAGAGAACCAGCAGATTTGGTGACAGGCACAAAGCACATCCCTGGGGCAGAGGAGTGCCTGTTTAAGACAAAGCTGGCCAGCAAGCAGAAGATGCTGCTGTGCCTGATGAATGATGGCTCCTCAGCAGCGCAGGAAGCATCGCATGGTGTAGACCTGCACAAGGACAAGTCCTCTGGGGCCTCTCATACTGGTAGGGATCAGGGCTCAGTTTCACAGGTGAATTACATATACAATATCCCTCTCCTTGTCCCATCAGACCAGTTAAACTGACAGAAGCCAGAAGGTCTGACCTGCCTCATAAATATCCCTCAAGAGCAGATGTTTCAGCTGAGTTCCTTGTGTCTGTAATTGGGTAATCCTGGACTCTTCTGGGTGTGCTCATGTTTTGGAAATGAGGAGACAGACTTCATGAATCTCCCTTTAGCAACAAAAACAAATCAATTTGATCATTAGCTTTTGAAGGGGGTTGCTGCTGCCTGTCTGTAGCATAGAGTTCTCTCCAGAGTTCTGTTCTAACCTTTAAGTTGCCTGTAACTTTGGGTAGCTTTGTCTGCAGCTGACCCAGGGTGTTTTGGGAAGGGTGCTGGTTTGGGTTTGGTAGGATCTCAGTATTTGTAAGCACATCTCCCTGCAGACTGTAAAGCAGCTGAGCTGTTTCCTATGTGACATGAGAAAGGTATCACCTATCCTCAGCATTCAAAAGGACGTAAGGAGTCCCCAGATCATGAGATTAAAACCCAGACCTTTTCTTCACAACCAGAGATGCTGCAAAAGTGAATGAACCATAGAATCACAGAATGTCAGCAGCTGGAAGGGGCCTAAAAGCTCATCCAGGCCAACTCCCCTGCAGAGCAGTAGGCTCACCTAGAGCAGATCACGCATCCAGACAGCTCTTGACTGTCTCCAGAGAGACTCCACAATCCCCCGGGCAGCCTGTTCCAGTGTTCTGTCACATTTGTGGTGAAAAAAATTCCTCCTCAGGTTCACATGGAACCTCCTATGCCTCAACTTCCACCCACTGCCCCTTGTCCTGTCACTAGGCATCGCTGAGAAGAGGCTGGCTCTATCCTCCTAGTAATGAAACTGAGAGAAACACACCAAGTCCAGCTAAGAGGGCTTTGCAAACTCTGCCTGTCTTGTGAACCTGAAGCATCTCAGGTTAGGGCTGAAATAACAACAGGAAAGCCAGTTGGACCTGAAGGGAGGCTGTAGCCAGGTGGGGTTGGTCTCTTCTCCCAGGTAACCAGCAACAGAACAAGGGGACACAGTCTCAAGTTGTGCCAGGGGAGGTCTAGGCTGGATGTTAGGAGGAAGTTCTTCATGGACAGTGATTTATTTGCCATTGGAGTGGGCTGCCCAAGGAGGTGGTGGAGTCACCATCCCTGGAGGTGTTCAAGAAAAGCCTGGATGAGGCACTTGGTGCCATGGTCTAGTTGATTGGCCAGGGCTGGGGGATAGGTTGAACTGGATGATCTTGGAGGTCTCTTCCAACCTGGTTGATTTCTATGATTCTCTAAGCCAAATGTGGAGAGTTCCTCAAAAACTCTTTTCCATTGGCTATTCTACCTTCCAAGAAGGCAAGCTGTGCATACCCTGGGATCATTTATCATACTCAGATCATTGTAATCCTGTGGTTCTTAGTGCATACGTGTGTGTGAGGGTAATTACAAGTGAAATTTTGCCCCAGGTTTAGTGACACAGCCAAGTTTTCAGCTAAGTGGGGAATGATAATTTTAGGGCATCGTGTTTCTTGTTTGACCAGAGGTTGTCACTGCAAAACTCCCTACAAGTTTTACAGAAAAGAAAATAGTTTCATCACTAGGATGTCTTTTCCAGACTGTGAGAAAAAAAATGCAGCTTCACCCTTAGTGCTCTTTCCTGCCTTAATCTAAGGTAGGTTCAGCTGCAGCAGCGGCAGTTTTCCACTTTCATTTGAAAAGAGAAAGTGCCAGTCCTTTGTGGAACAGGTGAGAATGGTTGTTGTCACCAGACACAGGAGAATCCAGCTGAACCTTACAGAATTTCTGCAGACTTTCCTCTCAGTCATACATTTTTGCTACCTTTCTCCTCGCTTTTTCCAACCAAATTTGCAATCAATACTCCAAAGCCCCACGTTACGATTTAATTATGAGGGAGAGCAAGTCATGAATAATTTAGCTTCCATTTTAGCAGTCATTCTGGGGGCTTAGTGTGTGACTGAATGCCAGGGAAGCCAGCAGAATCGAAGTGATTTTCTGGGCACATGGTACAAAACGCACAGCTTGCTGCCCAGCTGCACTCACCAAGGAGAACAGGCAGGGTGACTAAGTTCAGAATCTATTCCCCCATCAGCATGATGAGAGGAGAAGGTAAGGCATAATCCTCCTCACCCAGCCCAACCCTCATATCCCATGGGAACAGGTAGTGCAACCCCTTAAAACCCATCTTCACCAGGAGATTTGGCTGGTGGGGGATGCTCAGCTCAGCTCCTGGCACTGCATTTCTGAGTCCCTCAGGGGCAGCAGCAATCTTCCAGCTTGAGGTCTCAGAAGAAAGTTTGCTTTTTGTTATGTTAGGCTTTAAAAGGTAGCAGCTGCACAAAATTAGGGCACAACCTGCCTATATGAGAGCACTTAAATTCTTTAAAGCAGAATGTTACTACAACATCCAGGGGGAAAAGCCTGTTGTAAAGAGGGAGCTGCCTTTGAAGTGCTAACTTCCCTCTCCTGCATTTCTTCCTATGCTAAACCCAGACTGACTCTATTCCTGTCACATCCTCACTGCCAGCACCCACAGAAACACCCAGAGCCGAGTGACTAACTAGACCTGAGCCCAGCTGGGCTTTTTTTTTGCCTTGTAATAGTGTTTGCTGCTGTTAGTTTCAGCTTCCAGGGAAAGGGAGAGATGTGCAGTTAGAGGAAGTAGATCAGTTTGTCTCCAAAGCTGGAGCTTCACAGCATAGAAGTACACTTTAAAGTTATTATTATCATGATACAAAGTATTGTTTTACCCTTGTTTGGGAATATATCTAAACCAAAGCAGAAAGAGACAAAATACCATGGGGTTGGATGGCCCAGGATGAGTTTTGTGAAAGCAGACAGAGGAACTCACTTGGCTAAACCTCTGTGAGGCAGCAAGCTTGTGTCGGGCACCCAACACTGAAAGGCATCATGGAGGTATGTTAAAACCTTACTTGGGGCATATATGTAACAGGGTCTTTTTTGATTAGAAATCTTTCTGCACAGGAATCCAGCTTTCTGCCCACACCAAGTTTCCAGAGTGGTGAACATCACCTTTGGGAGGGACAAACCACATGTTAGCAGGTTCTGCATGGTCAGAACTGAGCTTTGTGATCTGTGGGCCCAACTAGAGTCATCTTATCATAGAATCAGTCATAGAATCAACCAGGTTGGAAGAGACCTCCAAGATCATCCAGGCCAACCTAGCACCCAGCCCTAGCCAGTCAACCAGACCATGGCACTAAGTGCCTCATCCAGGCTTTGCTTCAACACCTCCAGGGATGGTGCCTCCATCCTGCTCCCTGGGCAGCCCATTCCAATGCCAATCACTCTCTCTGCTAACAACTTCCTCCTAACATCCAGCCTAGACCTCCCCTGGCACAGCTTAAGACTGTCCCCTTCTTCTGTTGCTGGTTGCCTGGCAGAAGAGACCAACCCCACCTGGCTACAGCCTCCCTTCAGGTAGTTGTAGACAGCAATGAGGTCTGCCCTGAGTCTCCTCTTCTGCAGGCTGCACACCCCAAGCTCCCTCAGCCTCTCCTCACAGAGCTGTGATCCAGGCCCCTCACCAGCTTTGTTGCCCTTCTCTGGACATGTTCCAGTACCTCAATATCTCTCTTGAACTAAGGAATCCAGAACTGGACAGAGTATTCAAGCTGTGGCCTGACCAGTGTTGAGTACAGGGGCAGAATAACCTCCCTTGTCCTGCTGGCCACACTGTTCCTGATGCAGGCCAGGATGCCATTGGCTCTCTTGGCCCCCTGGGCACACTGCTGCCTCATCTTCAGCTCCTCTCTACCAGCACCCCCAGGTCCCTTTCTGTCTGGCTGCTCTCCAGCCACTCTGTCCCTAGCCTGTAGTGCTGCTTGGGGTTGTTGTGGCCAGAGCGTAGAACCCAGAGAAGAAGTTCCCAAAGGGAGATACCAAAGCAAAACTGCTGCACCATTTTAAAAAAGGGAGCATTTTTTAAAGAGAAGAGGGAGAAACAAACCCTTAAAAATTCTTCTGCCACTGGAGCTCTGCTTTTCTGCTTCTCTCCATTTACAACTTCAATTCAACTTCAGTTTAAGTGAAACATTTTTATAGCAGCAGAGATGTCTCTACAGTGAAAAACGATGTGAGGAGCTAAGAAGCATTCATTGAATTTATTAGAGAAGGGTGAACACTAATATCGTGGATGATCCCACCCAAACCCCTCCATCCAGATATCTGGAGGGAAAGTAGTAACTAAATTTGGGCAACATCAAGCCAGGCAGCAGTATTTTGCTGTGCTTGGTAGAGGATGCAGCTCTGAAACCAAAGGGTTGCTGGAGAAGTAAAATCTGAAGAGTTTGCTTCACCTTGTTTAGGACCAGTGTCTCACTGAGGTGTCCTTAGCCTTTCCTTGTGCATTCCTGTTAGGATCTTGAACCCAGCTCCTGAATTTCTAACTAAAACCAAACATGATTTCATCCAAACAAAGCAAGGGAGATTCCTGAAGCTAAATGTGGTGTGTCCATAAACACAGCCTTTTGGAGACACTTTGCGCTTCATATACCTGCTGCTGCAAACCTCACCAGGGATGAAATTCACCAGGGATGAAATTCACCAGGGATGAAATTCACCAGGGATGAAATCCACAACACTTCTGCACCTTCTGGGGGCTTTTCTTCGAGTATCACCCTGACATTTGACAACCACAAGGCTGGCTTTTGAAAGGAGCCTCCCAGGAAGAAGCCCTACAGAGCAATCACTTCTCAAGTGACACTGAACTTACCTTTCAAGAATCTGGAAAGATGGAGAAGGTAACTCAGCTGTGATGTGGTAATGCTAAAGGGGTGAGATTGCAGCACTCCTGAAGGCACACAGAGTGAGAGGACACCTAAACCTTCAGGGACACTCAGGCCCTGCCAGATGAGCTGTGCACAGCAGTTGGCAGTACCAGCTGCCTCTGGGGAGCATAGGCTGCCAGCCAGCTGCCAGCATTACATGCCTCCAGGCCCCAGTAACCTCACAGATTTCAACTGAGTTTCTGCTTTTTCCTCATAACAGATTCTTTCTTTCTTTCATTTAACACCATAGAAGGGAGTATCTTACAGGAATGGCATTATTATCAAACCAGCTGGAGTCCTGGTTGCCTCCTGCCATCTCATTTTGAGAGCAGCTTTCTGCCCCCCCCCCCCCCGGCAAGTACTCAGATCAAGGAGCCATGCCAGGGCAACACGGGGAGCCTGCAGCACCTGCCTGCATCATGCCTCACCACAGCAGTGGTTATCTGATCCCACTCAAGTGCATAGATTTCTTTTCCTTCACATCCTCTGCTTGTGGGGACTCGCAGACCATTCATCCTAAAAGCACTGTTGCTGTTGGTAAGTATCCCAGGCAGACCTAGAGCAAGGCAGATGTTAAAATCCAGAGATTTATGAGGGGTTCAGTGTCTGCCTATGAAGGCAGCACCCACCACCAGAACTGGAGAAAGCTTACC
This sequence comes from Pogoniulus pusillus, assembly GCF_015220805.1. Taxonomy (NCBI): domain Eukaryota; kingdom Metazoa; phylum Chordata; class Aves; order Piciformes; family Lybiidae; genus Pogoniulus; species Pogoniulus pusillus. The sequence goes on along the minus strand of NC_087274.1, from coordinate 8,841,036 downwards.
TGGGGGAGGTCAGAAGTCACAGTACCACAGTATTATCAGGGTTGGAAGAGACCTCACAGATCATCAAGTCCAACCCTTTACCACAGAGCTCAAGGCTAGACCATGGCACCAAGTGCCACATCCAATCCTGCCTAGAACAGCTCCAGGGACGGCGACTCCACCACCTCCCCGGGCAGCCCATTCCAGTGTCCAATGACTCTCTCAGTGAAGAACTTTCTCCTCACCTCCAGCCTAAATCTCCCCTGGCGTACCTTGAGGCTGTGTCCTCTCATTCTGGTGCCTGGCTTCTCCTAAACAACCTCCACTGGGTTGCACAGTGACCTCAGGGAAGTTGTTCTTCCTGTGTCACTGTAGCAGAAATCGATAATCTTTATGAATCACAACTATTAATTTCTCTATGAATATCAATTTTATTATTAATATTCAAAACTTGGGAAAATTCCCTGAGTTTCTTTGGATTTTCAGTCGACAGGAAGCAATTGCACAGAATTGAACAGTTTAAAGAATAAGAACTTGGAAAACAGTAATGCAAGAACAGGAAAAATTCTAGCTATGCCTACAGGGTCTTGGCATCCATAGAATCATCAGAGAATCACAGAATCAACCAGCTTGGAAGAGACCTCCACGATCAGCCAGTCCAACCTAGCACCCAGCCCTAGCCAGTCAACAAGACCATGGCACTAAGAGCCTCATCCAGAATCAATGGGAAAATAGAATCAACCAACCAGGTTGGAAGAGACCTCCAAGATCATCCAGTCCAACCTAGCACCCAGCCCTATCCAATCAACTAGACCATGGCACTGAGTGCCTCATCCAGGCTTTTCTTGAAGACCCCCAGGGACGGTGCCTCCACCACCTCCCTGGGCAGCCCATTCCAATGCCAATCACTCTCTCTGTGAAGAACTTCTTCCTAATATCCAGCCTATACCTACCCTGGCACAACTTGAGACTGTGTCCCCTTGTTCTATTGCTGGTTACCTGGGAGAAGAGGCCACCCCCCACCTGGCTACAATGCCCCTTCAGGTAGTTGTAGACAGTAATAAGATCACCCCTGAGCCTCCTCTTCTCCAGGCTTTGCTTGAGCACCATTCACTGCAGCAGATGTACTCACCACTCTTTGGTCCCCGCGTAAGTGTCCTGGATGAAACACTCTTTCAAACTCCCAATGGTTCGGGGGCAGAATACAAATAAGTCAGGCAGAGGAGGAAGGAGATGCTGCTAGGCCACTAGTGTGAGCTGCAACAGGTGGCTGCCTTTAACGAGTCACAAATGAGGAGAGGCTCTGTGCAGACAAAGGTGCAGAAAGGCTAAATACAGAAAGGCAGGGTACAGAAAGGCAAATACAGAAAGGCAAATGTAGAAAGGCACAGTTTTTAAATCATCCCCCTTTATACACTTGATTTTGAAATGAAACTGGCCAATAGGCACTAGCACCATTGCTCCAGACAACAATTCAAAGCTTCGTGCCTCCTTTGACTAAGCAGGCACGGTGAGGGCAGCACAAAGCACCTGACAGTGGTGCTAAGCCCCTAGCCCTCAAGGCTTTGCTCATCTACTGGCACAAAACACCTGACAGTGGTGCTAAGACCCCTAGCCCTCAAGGCTTTCCTCATCTACTGGCACAAAACACCTGACAGTGGTGCTAACCCCCTAGCCCTCAAGGCTTTCCTCATCTACTGGCACAAAACACCTGACAGTGGTGCTAAGACCCCTAGCCCTCAAGGCTTTCCTCATCTACTGGCACAAAACACCTGACAGTGGTGCTAACCCCCTAGCCCTCAAGGCTTTGCTCATCTACTGGCACAAAACACCTGACAGTGGTGCTAAGACCCCTAGCCCTCAAGGCTTTCCTCATCTACTGGCACAAAACACCTGACAGTGGTGCTAACCCCCTAGCCCTCAAGGCTTTGCTCAGCTACTCATTCCCAGACCCCAGCACAACAGAAGGAGAGCCACGGTTAAACCTGCCTGGCAGGATTTATGCCCTACCAGGACAGTCACTGGTCACTAACTGCCTAGAAATCAGCAAAACCATTTCCATCACCCGTTTTGAGAGGTCAGTGATGTGCACAAAATGTTTTGCAACCCTTGGATGAGAGGTGCTAGACGGGGAAGGGAAAAGCTCTCCTTGAAGAGAGAAATTTAGGTTTGGGTTAGCTGTTAACAGTTGAACAGAGGAAACATTTGTCTACCAGAATAACTCCTCTGGTTTTGAGTAATGGCAGTCAGTCATCGAAGATGATCACAGTGCCCCCAGCAATGGCAGCTGTGCCCAGTTGGCTTCCCTGCCAACATGGTTGAAATGAGTCTCCTGATAAAAACATCATTTCAGTGCTCTCTAGAGCCCCTCCTCAGGTGAGAAACAATAGCAGGAGATGTAGTGGGGAAGTAAAGTCTTTCTTCTTTACCTTGTGGCAGCCTCTTCCTCACACCACGTATTAGGAGCCCTGGCATGAGTGGGGGGGGTCAGTGAGGTCATTGGAACAGAACATCCCCCCCAGGCACAGCCTGTTCCTCAGCCTGCTTTGGATCGTGATGTAGAAGAGGCTGAACAGAGATAATTATCCCAATGCTCATTACCCATTTGCCAAACACAGCAGAGCTTCTCTGTCATTTTGTTGTTGGCATCAGTTTTAGAATGACTAAATCTGTCGAGGAACCTCTGCCTGCCTGAGGCACAGCACCAATCACTCCCAACAGCAGAAGCAGATAAAATCCCAACCCAGTAACTTTGCCTGGCTGCTTTCAGTTGTTTGTTTGAATACAAAGGCACTGAGTTTATTACTGCAAACAGCTCTCCCACTGCAAAGCACCACCTGCATCTTTGCAGCAGCTTCTCCTAGGCAGGATGAGAAAGTGAAGCTCCACAGCCTGCAGCACTCAGTGTTGAGGGGAGGAAACTTCTTGCAGGTCTGGCTTAAATGTTGGGGACCACAGTGGAGGGATGGGCACAGAGCTGGAGCACTACTTGGGCTTTTACCAATACTTGTATAAGTGCATATTTTCTCTACCAGGCATTGTGTGCCCTGAGTATTAAGCTCTGGTATCCATCAGAAACATCCTTGAAGAAGTCTTTGGTTTAGTCCAATAAATGACAAAAAAAAAAAAAAAAAAAGAGAGAAACAAACAAAAAACCCTTTAAATCTGTAACTTCATGGTCTTGGATTCATAGAATCATAGAATCAACCAGGTTGGAAGAGACCTCCAAGATCATCCAGTCCAACCTAGCACCCAGCCCTATCCAATCAACTAGACCATGGCACTGAGTGCCTCATCCAGGCTTTTCTTGAACACCCCCAGGGACGGTGCCTCCACCACCTCCCTGGGCAGCCCATTCCAATGCCAATCACTCTCTCTGTGAAGAACTTCTTCCTAACATCCAGCCTATACCTACCCTGGCACAACTTGAGACTGTGTCCCCTTGTTCTATTGCTGGTTGCCTGGGAGAAGAGGCCACCCCCCACCTGGCTACAATGCCCCTTCAGGTAGTTGTAGACAGTAATAAGATCACCTCTGAGCCTCCTCTTCTCCAGGCTAAACAGGCCCAGCTCCCTCAACCTCTCCTCATAGGATTTGTGCTCCAGGCCCCTCACCAGCTTTGTTGCCCTTCTCTGGACATGTTCCAGCACCTCAACATCTCTCTTGAATTGAGGAGCCCAGAACTGGACACAGCACTCAAGGTGTGGCCTGACCAGTGCTGAGTACAGGGACAGAATAACCTCCCTTGTCCTGCTGGCCACACTGTTCCTGATGCAGGCCAGGATGCCATTGGCTCTCTTGGCCACCTGGGCACACTGCTGGCTCATCTTCAGCTTACTGTCTATCAGTATCCCCAGGTCCCTTTCCTCCTGGCTGCTCTCCAGCCACTCAGTCCCCAGCCTATAGCGCTGCTTGGGGTTGTTGTGGCCAAAGTGCAGAACCCTGCACTTGGCCTTGTTAAATCTCATCCCTGCCAGCTCAGATCCTTGTGCTCACAGCTCCAGAGAGGCTCTGTGGAAGCGGCACGGGAGGGAGCTCAGGCGCGGGGAGCAAGGCTTGGGCAGCCGCGCTGCCTGCAGGTGTGCCAGGGAAGCAGTGACGGTGTCACACCGGACTGCTCAGGAACCTGAACCAGAGCACTGAGAAACTGCTTTAGGCTGGGAGGCGCCTCAGGAAGGCAGTGCCCCGTGCTGCTTCCAGCAGTAAAGCTTTGCACCCGGCATGGAAATAGGACAGGGAGAGATGGGCAGCCTGGGAGGAGTGCTGAGGAGCGCAGCTGCCCAGGCCAGGGCAGCGTTTCCCGGAGCCTCAGCTCCTGCCGGGATGTGGGTGCAGAGCCAGCGCAGATGCCCTGCTCCAGAGGCAGCCAACTTCCAGCCTCACTTCTCTGCACATCCTCCCTCGTCTTGCCCTGCTTCCTGTGCTCACACAAGCCCAGCTCAGGAGCCCCCCGGTTCCACGGCAACCATCCAGCCCTTGTGGTGCAGGATGAGGAGGTAGGGGCAGCATGGGGGGGGCAGCAGCAGCAGCTCTGATAGCATCAGGACGTGGAAAGGAAGAGAGAAGCTTGCTGGCAGGAGAACCTTAGCTTCGAGCTCAAAAAGAAGCATCAAAGCAGCATGTTAATAGGCACTTTTGTCCTCTGTCACGTCTGTCACTAGGTGTTTATGTGGGGGAGCTCTGAGGGCTGTGTTTCAGGCTGTCTGTGGAGGGTCTGTGCCTAACTGCAGGCTTCACCCCAGGAGCTGCCTAACGACCCATCGCTCACCACAGACACATCCTCCTGCCCACCTTGGAGAGATCACGGATCAAACGTGGCTGTTTAGGTCATCGGTTCGGTAGAAATATCTGCTTGTTTTTAGCACGTTGCTGTCTTCAATGTCCTCATTTTAATCTTAGCCTCTTTTGCTTTTTCTGTCTCTGCATGTTCTGTCCTTTCTCTGCCTTACATTCACTTCTCAGCCTCTCCTGGGGACTCTGCTTCCACCCTGCTTTGCTCCACAGCTCAAACCACCACCCAGCAGACTCTCTAACACCCCAGTGAGAGTTTTGAGGCTTGGGGGAAATTTCACACCTCTCAGATTTCAAACCTGTTGTTCCAGGTTGCCCAGGAAGAAGGCAGAAGTCTCTATTGATTTCCACAACCTAATCAGAACACAGGCAGGTTTCTGCAAGTGTGATTGCTGTAAGCAAATCCTTCAACTACTAGGTGAGGGAGGATGCATCTGCATAGCCAGGAGCATAATCTGACAAGCGTTTACTTTACTGCTCCAGTTTAAACCTCCTCTGTCCCCTCATTTGGGCTGGTGCCTCTGGTGTTTGCAGCCTTGTGGGTTTAAAGGATTAAGCCGTTTTAGTTTGTAGAGTTGTTTTGGTTTCTCTCTAATTTTCCCAATCAAGCCAAAAATAATGACTCTTGTCCCGCTCAGATTCACCATCTGCCCCCAGGCAGCTAAGCCAATACAACTGATGGGCCATGAAAAGAAGTGATTGTAGAATGACATCTTCAAATTGGCTTCAAAAATAATAGGGGGACAGCTTCAGTGCGCCTGAGCTTCTTCTTGTTTAAGTATCACTCGGCTGGATCAGGGGCTGAATTCACCAACCAGCTTCTTTTACCCTGCTGCAACTAGAAATCTCTCTGAGACCTCTGTGCTTGGATGGTTTGAGTTGTACCTTCTGTTTTCTCCCTGCTGCAACTAGAAATCTCTATGAGACCTCTGTGTTTGGATGATTTGAGTTGTACCTTCTGTTTTCTCCCTGCTGCAAATAGAAATCTCTATGAGACCTCTGTGCTTGGATGGTTTGAGTTGTACCTTCTGTTTTCTCCCTGCTGCAACTAGAAATCTCTATGAGACCTCTGTGTTTGGACTATTTGGGTTGTACCTTCTGTTTTCTTCCTGCTGCAACTAGAAATCTCTAGGAGACCTCTGTGCTTGGATGATTTGGGCTTTACCTTCTGTTTTCTCCTTTCTGGTCAGTGAGCAAGGCTGTGCCTTCCCTTTCCAGAGATGCACATTAGCCCCCTGGGAGGCTCTGTAAAGCCTTCTGAGGCAGAGCAGCCATCAGGAACCTTTCTGCCTTTGCCAGAGCACCCATGAAGACACAGTAATGCAGTTTCATTCCACAATAATAGCATTTACGAGGAATCTTCAGTCTGGAAGGGAGCACACGCTCATGTATCAGCATAGGGGAGCAGTTTTCCTTATTGGGGACTTTGTGCTGTTCACTTTTCAGTGATTTGACTCACACTGCATGGACTTCATTTCCTGGCACGCTAACAGCTGGTGGGTTTGAAGGCTGCAGTTGGTGAGGGCAGTGCCTGGAATGGGTAGTAATTACTTGCTGAGCTCATTATAATTGTGCAGTTATTGAATAATTTGGAAAGGCAAGCAGGGGGAATATTTGCCTAATTGAGAGCTCATTTAATCACTGCTAAATTTAGATTTCCACAACAGTGCTCATGTTCCCCAGATCTGAAAAACCTTTGCTTATCCCCACTGCTGGGGGAAGCAGGAATGCTTTCTCTCTGGGCTTCAGTCAGTGAGGTGGCAGCTGCTCTTCACCCTGTGCTGTCAGCGTGTTGGTCCTTACTCCCTTCTAGCTCTAACCTGCCCTCACATGGCTTTGTGGCAGTGAGATCTCTCTGAAGCTGCCACCAGTCTCCAGTGAGATGTTTAATTAGAAACATCTCACCTGTAAGCACTCAGGCACTTTTGGGACCAAATTCTTGCCTGACAAAAACCAAAAAGATTGACAAAAGACATTACAGACAGAATAGCAAAGTAACAAAGCACAAGCAGGAGCAAAGCTGTCAAGCCCTTGCCATTGCTGTGGTGCTGCTGATCTAACACAGTTGCTGGGCACATGTTTCTCCTCTTTGAGGTTGTTGATAATTTAAAACTTAGGAAGCAAGTTTATCACCCAGAGGATGCTTTCTGGAGTCTGGACTAACTTCCAGGGGCTCTGGGGAGTCTGCAAGGCAGTGCTCAAGGCAAAAAAGCATTTACAGTTTATTGTCTTGTCTTTACTGTTTTGCCAAGAGTATCAAGTATCTGCATGAGAGTTCAGGCAGGCTGGGGACTGAAAGGATTTCGTTTGAAGACTTTTGGGGAGAGTTTTGAGGGCAGGACATAAATGGGAGCTAATGATTTGACTTGTGTATAACTTAGTTTTAAACAATGGGTTAATAGATTTAATCATACTTTTGCTTTGGATTTCTTATTTAAGTGCTTTCATCCTTTGTCCTATATTAATTTAACACATTATATTCTTCAGGCACAGTTATCAGTCAGGTGAAATTACCCCTGCAGATATGCCTCTGGGATTTGGCTGTCAGCTGGCACATGCTAGTGAAAAGGGTACCCTCCTCTCACTATGGAAGTCAACCACAGATGTTCAGAAAGGAGAAAAAGAGAACAAACAAAGCCCTGAAACTCTTGCTGACCACGGGCAGATTTATCCCCTTTGCACTTTCTAAGTGAAAAATGCGTAGAGGCTCCAAGAGCTCCTCCAATCCTGTCTGCAGCACAAAATAAAGAGGAGAAAGAGTCTGTCCTAAACCTCAGTCTTCACAGTAGGCTTCAGAACAGAGTAAACTCATTTTTTCTGTTAGAGAGAAGACATCAGAATAAGCCAGATCTTGTATGTGTGAAGACCTCCCAGTCTTTTACAAAGGCAGCTGTGAAACTCCTGCATTTTGCTTTTAAAGTGCTGCAAAAGCAAAAACTATTTAGAACAGGTCTTTCAGAGCAAACACTGCAAGGTTAGTTCTGCAAAAGAGAAAAGCTGCCAAAGCAGGATGATTTTACATCCTGACAACCTTGACAGCCTCCTTGCAGCAGCATGCAGCCATGTCATATCTGCAGTTACCCATGGTTACAAGATTGTTGAATGAAATGGAATCCAAACCTGTTGAGGATTGTCAGCTTTCAAACAGGCAGGATAAATGACCTGGCATGATAACAGGGCAAGGACTCCACTGGGCCCCTAACTGAGTATTTTGCCAAACTGCTCCAGATTAACAGCACTTATCCATTCTGAGCCTGGGCTGCTGAGGAGATGAGAAGCTTCTGGTGGGATCTAGTTCTTTGTTTTGGTTGGTTGGTTGTTTTTTTAATCAAGAGGCTAAGGCAGCTCTTCAAGAGATCCTGTAATTTCAAGTAGAGAAGAGTCACAAGGTCCTCTCCCTGTCCCCAAGGAAGAATCAGCATATGGGCTATAATTAGTGTTTGCTCTTCAATTTGTAATTTTGCTAAATTAATAAGGCTGAGACATCTACTTTAGCAAAACAATTAAATCATCAATGAAGCAGCTGCCTTAAGCTAGGCAAGTGACTTTGCTTCATCTTCCCCACCCCATTAGTTTCACAGCAGTAATTATATCATGTACTGGAGGGTCAATGTTTGTGTGCTTGGGGCAGCTTCCACTCCCAGGGCAGTCGTTTCTAGGAAGCACAGCTGAGCTAGGGGCTGATGGGCACACAGTGCTGCTAGCCATGGGCAGGTGTCACCCACCAGGGACACTGACTGGCTTCAGTCATGCTGCCAGTCACCCACCTGATCCTCCTATCCATCTCCTGACACGTCCTGCTTTAAAGCAAGGCTTCATGCAAAGCTCATCAAGGTGCAGAGCAGCTGCAAACAAAGAGGAAAAAAAGAACAATCTGCTTCAGTCATTCAGCTTTGCCCTTGCACTCCCTGGTCCTTGCTGCTGGGCACCTCTCTGCCTTCTTGCTGATCTCATGCCCTTAAGTTTTCTCCTGGATTTCAAAGGGTACTGTGCTGGGAAGAGGAGAACAGCAATGCTGCCAGGAGCTCTTCTTCCTGCTAAGTATCTTTCAGTAGCACAGCAGGGCAGTATGGATTTTCTACCTCTCCAGTCAGCCTCCCTTCCTTAGTGGTACCCAATGAACTACAGAAAGTCAACACCTGCAGAGTGCTGTCAGCAAAGGATGGCTGGAGAAATGCTGCAAAATTATCTCAGCTCTCAATACTCAGTGACATGTCTCTAAAAACCTGGTTGTCTCTTCCTGTGAAGGGACCCCATGCTCTGCTTAAGTCCCTGGGCCATCAATTCCCTGGGCCATCAATTCCCATCCAGTGTCATTTGGGGTGCTAGACCTTGCAGTTCAGCAGTGTTACTTGGCATTTGCTCCTTCTCACAGCAGGGGACCTCTTGCTTCCCATCATGTAATGCCTTGCTGAGTCCCAAAACCAAATGTAATCAATCTCCCATTCCCCTGTCAAGTCTTTTTTGCTGCCACCACCATTTTGGACTTGTCAGTCAGAGTCATCATGCAGCTTCTACCACATCCTGAACCTCTTCCTGGGGTGGTCTCTACCACCCACTTTGTGAGGGGCCAAGGAACACAAGGGGGTGTTCTTGGCTTCCTACACAGGACTGTAGTCACAATTCTTGTAAGCATCAGTTTTACAGCCTCATCCCAACATAAACTGGACAAATGGATGGAGTTCTGGCCCTGAGGATAAACACCCTCCCTGCTGTTTAGAGTAACTGTCTCCTGCAAAGAGAAGTGTGCAGCTGAGCTGACACCCTTGCTGCTGGGGAGCTACAGCAGGGTACAAGAGGTGCTTGCAGGCTGGTGGCACTACCTCAGCAGAGACCTTCCCCTGCTGTCAGGCACGAAGAGAAGCAGCCTAGAAGGAGGGTTAAGGCTAGAAAGAGGCTGTATGGTTAACTCAGCCTCAAACTTTGGCAGAGATTCAGAAGAGTAGCAGCCCTCACCTGAGCCACTTGTTAGAAGTTCTTCTAAGGGCTGGTTTGAGCCTGGGCCCAAATACAGAG